>NW_024882164.1:0-395020 GCF_019059575.1 Amphibalanus amphitrite
TCGGCCGCCGCGGCTCGGGGCGGCTCATTTTCCCCGTCCGAATGATCGTGCCGGACGTCCGCCAGTGCCGCGCGCCGTTTTGGCGCCCGTAGCCGGTCGCTCATGGACGCCATGCTGCGTCCCAGCAGTCACGTGACGTAGCGCCAAGGTCACGAGCGGCGGCCGCGCGGCGCTCCGACGGCCGTCGACCCGGCGGCTGCGAGGCCGCGCTTGTTTGGTCAGGCCTTGGCGCGCTCTCGGAGCCACGTGACCGGCCGGGGCGTGTTTGTTGTCACGTGTGCCGCCCCGGGTAGCGTCGGTGACGGACCGAGAGCGGGAGGGGGAGGGGCTGAGAATTACCGGGCCATGGGACGTCTGTCAATTCAGCAGCAACGAATATCAGCCACACAGCAGCACATTTCGGGGTGTCTCAATTTTGCTCTAAATTGGTATTAACCCGCGCCCCACTGGGGGGGGGGGGCTATTTATAGCCCCCCTCCCGTTTTTCTGCAATAACTTCCAAACCGCTTGACGGATCGACGCCAAACTTTCAGTACCTTCGGCTGCATCAATTTGACACCTTGTGTCAAAATTTGAACTTCGTAGCTACCATAGGTCGGCCGGAAATGACGTCAGAGTGACGTCATGTTCGTCCGATTTCGACGCAAAACATTGAACCACGGCAATCGCTCCCAAGAGCTCAGTTTTTAAGCTAGATCCAATTTTTTTGCATGAAAGAACTCAGAATTGACCGTGCTATCAAACTGCTATCTCGGATTTCCAAAATTTTCAAAATTCTGAAAATTTTATATAATAATATTCAAAATTTATATTTTTATATTTTTCTCAAAAAGTTTTTGACTTTTCGAAAAAAACCGGAATATATGTGACAGAACGCATGATTATGACTAACTCTAGCAAGTTTAAGCTAAATATCTTCAAAAATGGCCCAAGTTATACGCATTATTGCAAAAAATTCACAATTATTAATTTTTCAAATCAATTTTTCAGTACGTATTTGACATCGTACACCAATATAAATGGCACCATCGTGTTCCTGAGCTCAAACTGCATCTAATAGACACCTTTTTTGTTGAAAAATTTTAACTTCAAAATTTGACCTTTTTGACCTGAAAGTGACCTGACCTAAGCTGAATTCGACTCAAAATGACCTCGAATGACACAGAAGACATCAAATTCGAAATCTATGGCCTAAATGGACCATAAAACATGTGTCACGTGACCGACGCATGGTATAATATTTTCGTGACCTGTGATGACCTGACCCTGGCCTGAAAATCAAAGTACAAGTTTGGTACCCTCAAGGTATCTAGAGAATCTGTTCACGAGTGTGGAAGCCAAAAATGAGCCTGATCTGACTTGTAAGACGGCGGCCAGAGCCCAAAATGTGAACAAGCCAAAATGCTAATAATTTTTACTTTGACCTGACCTGTGACGTCATCGGTGACCTCGAGGTCAATGAAATTAGGTTTCGTTCGACAGTTTTTCCGGGGCTATCAGACGCCGTTTGAATTTTGACGATCGGCCCAGTAGTTTCGGAGTTAGGAGGGGGGGCTATGAATAGCCCCCCCCCCCCCCCAGTAGGGCGTGTTATACACAGACCCCAGTGGGGCGCGGGTTAAGCTTCCAGGTGCATTTTTTGCCGCCTTTAGTTTTTTTTATATCTCCAGAACGGCTACGCCGATCGTCACGTTACCAAACTTTCAGTACCTTCCGTGGAGTAGCTATTACACATTGTGACCAATTTTTTTTCCATAGGCTATGATAGGTTGGCCGCTAATGACGTCGGAGTGACGTCATTTCTGCCATTTTCGACCCAAAACAAGTTTCGCGGGAAGAGCTGTCACTAGAGTATCTGTCCACGGCTACGAGGTACAGCCCACCGCTAAAGTAATGTAGGGTTTTACCAATCTCAACGATTGGCTTTGACTGGCGATTGTTTAATGCGGAGTGATCGAAAGGAAGATGTCCATAGCTAAAATTGCAGCTGCAAGGGTGACGATACATATAAGCTACATTCAAAGTTTCATTGTAGTCTGGCTAATCGTTCCTAAGCTTCAGAAGCAGAACATATCCATGACTGAAACCGCACATTACTTCTGCTGTGGACTGTACTTCCTGCCGGCGTGATCGGCGAAGTCGATGTGTAGTTCCTGGATTCTGGAACGGCCTTTCCGCTGGCGGTCTCCTCATATACGAGTAATCTCTATCTCCGTCACTTGTGTCTGGTCTACCATATTTGTCTGTCTTTCGTCTACCGTCTGTCTTCTGTTTTTGCTCTATCGTTTATGCATTTTGCATGCTGTCCACTTAAGTACCGTCTACCGTTCATCTCATTGTCATTTTGTCTCCTCTTCCTTTTTCTTTTTTTTTTCTCCGTCCTTATTTGTCGTAGAACAACTTATTAAAAGTCCATGGCATGCAAACAAGTGCGCCACTGTACCGCGCCGCGCGCGCACCACCCGCACGCCGGGAGCGCGCGCCACTCTACCGCGCCGCGCGCGCAACACCCGCACGCCGGGAGCGCGCGCCACTCTACCGCGCCGCGCGCGCAACACCCGCACGCCGGTTGGTCAGGAAACAGCGGGGTCTGTCGATTCGGCTGAAAATTGGTGTACAAAGCCTCCTCAATGCGCTGATTCTGAAAATGTACCTCTTTTGAGGCAGTATTTTGCATCATTAACGAGTTAATGGCCTGTTAACATTTGAGAAATGTTGACGGACCGTTAACTCTTTAACCGCGAAAAATACCATCCTTATAAGGTTCACTTTCGAAAAAAGTGCATCGAGGAGGCCTTGTATACCGATTTGAGACACCCCGAAATATGCTGCTGTGAGGCTGATATTCACTGCTGCTGAATTGACAGACCGGGTTGACAGACCGAATTGATTGCTGAATTGACATGAGCCGGCGAGAGCCGGACTGGCGGCGGGGACGGCGCAGATACCATCTACTGTTGCGCGGAGGGCGGCCGGATTCTCCAAACTGAGCTGCTGATGGTAGTTAAAATTTAACGACTTACTCCCGTTATGGCTATGATGGAGCCATCACTTGTCTGTGTGTGCTTCTTAACCCCTCGCCGCCGTCTAGGCTCCGAGGGCTTTCGTTAACGTTGGGCTGGGCCCTGTTTCACGGCCGCTGCTAGCGCGCTGCCATCACACGTTTTAAATTGGGTTTCCATGGAGACATTAACAAATCGAATCTCCAACACTACTGCCACAATGTATGACGTCAGCTCGCGAAGTGCGCTGGCAGCGGGGCACCAGCGTCCAGTGAAACACCGCCCTAATACCCGAGGCACGTCATCGTTTGACGCTTGTGACGTCAGCGAGTGAATCGCGTCATCGCCCTTGCACATACTATCAGGCAGCCGAACAGCGTCACTGTGACCAGCTGCGCTTGCCTCTGGTCTGTTTGTGTCGGCGAAAGCCTGCGGGTGGGTTTGTTGGTGAGGGGCCGGGCGACTCGGCGGCCTCTGCGCCGCTGCCTTGCAGTGTTGCCGCTGACGGTCCGTGCTCGGATCGATGCGCCGCTGACCGGCTCTGCCGTCCGTCCACAGATCCAGCGGGCGCTGGGCGTGGGGCTGAGCCCGCCGCCGGCCGGCGCCGCGGCCAGCCGCACGCCGCCCTCCGACGCCCTCTGGCCCATGGACATGGACCAGCTGATGGATGCGCCGCCGGCGGCCTACTCGGTCGGCGTGCCGATCCCGGGCCGCCAGCAGTGGCAGTTCTCGGGGCCCGAGTTCACCGAGATGCGCGCCGGCCGCGCCGAGCCCGAGCTGGCCACCTCGGCCGGCCGCGCCGGCTCCTTCCCGCCGCCCACCGACTACGGCTCCAGCCCGAGCCCGGGCGCGCCGTGGCCCGTGCACGCCGACCTGGCGCGCAACCTGGCCGGAATCCAGATCGACGACTTCGACCTGGAGGACGTGGACGTGGCCGACCTCATCAGCGGACCGATGCGCGAGCCGACTCTGACCGAGCTCAACGCCGGCGACGACCTCGGCGAGCTGTCGCTCGACTTCGCCGGCGACTCATTCGGTGCCCCGGCGACACCGCTCGTCAAAACGGAGCTGCTCGACGCGCCCGTCAAGAGCGAGTGGGCGCCCTTCTCGTCATCGATCCCGGCGTCGTTCGCGCCGCAGACGGGGGCGCCGCTGGTCGGTCAGCACGACCCGATGCTGCCCAGCTTCCCGACCGGCGGCGGCGGCGGCGGCACCAGCGGCGGCCGTCTGACGCTGCAGGCGCTACTGGCGCAGCCGGCGGCGGCGCCGCGGCCGTCGGGCGCCGCCGGCCGACTCAGCAGCTCGGTGCCGTGCGACAGTCACCTGGAGCAGCAGCGCGCCGCCGGCCGGCTGGGCCCGCTGGCCGCCGGCGCGCGCGTCGACGAGCTGCGCGGCTCGAGCTCGTCCGTCTCGACCGGTGAGTGGGGCCGCCGGCCGGCACTGCCGCTGGCCGCAGCGCCACGGACGCGGCCAGTCGCACAGGCCGGTGGATCGGCATTGCACGGTGCACACGGACCATCCTGGTGCCAAAACAGGTCCGGACCAGTCCGCGTATCGGACGGTCAGTCTAGTGCCGTGGCCTGGTTTTCCTCCGTGCTTGTTAGAAGGAAGTTGAGCGTGATGACTTCAGTTGTGTGTCCTTGGGCTCCTCTAGTGAGAAGCGCCGACCAAAAGTGTACCCGTATTCGTACACAGCAGCTCATGCCTTCTAGTGTACGTTCTGCTGAAGTATTCCTGGTTTCTTGGCCGCCTCAGAAGGCGCTTACAATGATCGTAGTTGGGTGGTCCCCGATTGCCCTGGAATTGCTGTATGTACTGTGGCACAACAGTGGCCATAAGTTAATGTTCTGAAATCTTCCCAAATTATTCGTTTGTGGCGTAGAATAATTTGAAAAGCACGAGATCACTTTCGAAACCCTCTTAACCCGGCAGTTGCTGGGGTATTTTGCCATCCACCAGTTGTTGGGGGGGGGGGGGGGGCGTGAAAACTCCCAGCCGATAACTCGGAACGAATAATTGCAGCCAGGCGGCAAGCGAAAGAACGCAACGAGAGGCTTTTGATCAGCATTTTAAACTTTGCCGCTCCCGGCCGGGATGGGCGTAGACCAGAAGAGAACAGTGATTCGGTTCATAGTGTTACAGAAAAAGGCACCAAACGTTATTCACGAAGTTATCGGTGGAGCCAACAAATAACTAAATAGCACTGCAAAAATAGCACTACAAATAGGATGAATAAAAACAAGTGTCACGTTCCATGAAGACTTTAAACGTAGCCAGTGTTGACGCAGTTTGAATTTATCTCTGCTATGTTCTCAGTGTGTTTGAAATATGTGCATTTGATGTGCATTTGAGACGTATATTTATATTTTAACTTGTAATTTTATTCTGACGAAGGTTGTTTGAAACCGAAACGTCAATAAAAGTACGTGCATTTAGTTATTTGTTGGCTCCACCGATAACTTCGTGAATAACGTTTGGTGCCTTTTTTTCTGTAACACTATGAACCGAATCACTGTTCTCTTCTGGTCTACGCCCATCCCGGCCGGGAGCGGCAAAGTATGTTACGTTCAACTAGCAGCCTGAACTAAGTACAGGGTAGAATGGTTAATGTCCACGTAAGTGGACGTCCCAATAACACATTATTGAGCACACCGCATTGCAGGCCGAAATTCCAACTCTTTCATTGTTTGGCCGAAAACTTTTTGAACTCCCCTGTAATTTCGAGTCACCTGGCGGTCAAAAGTTCATTCCAAGAGTGGCCGATTTTCTCCAATTTATTTGCAACTAAAAGTCCACATTAGATGTCCGTGCACCCTGTGCGGCTGTATGTGTGTCAGAATGTCGGTCCAATTGGCGCGAATGGTGCTTTTCATATGACCCGTGAGCCACTGGCCGCTGGTTCTATCGGTCTATTTGGTGGTCTCTGTTAATGCTGATGTCCCAGACTGGTGGGCCGGGGACTCTGCCAGTCTGGGTGTCCGCGGCTCTGCTAGTCTGGGTGTGCCGGGACTCTGCCAGTCTGGGTGTGCCGGGGCTCTGCCAGTCTGGGTGTGCCGGGGCTCTGCCAGTCTGGGTGTGCCGGGGATCAGCCAGTCTGGGTGTGCCGGGGGCTCTGACAGTCTGGGTGTGCCGGGGGCACTGGTGGATCCAGGGGGGCCACGGGGGCCATGGCCCCCCAAAGGCCTAAAGTGGCCTGTTTGACCCCCCCCCAAAACGTCAGAAAAATTGCTAAGAAAGTATACCTTGATAGAGGTTTTTAGCCACTTGGTGAAGTAAAGCTTTCCACAGCATAATATGGAAGCAATATGGTAGCAGTGAGGGTCAGTCAAAAGTTGCGCGAGCGGAGTCGACCTTAAAAAAAGACTTGTTGGCACGTGTTTATGGCGCGGCAGCTTGTAGTCGGCGGTGCTTCGCGTGGTGTGGCATCACTGGCGGATCCGGGGGGGGGGGGGGCACGGGAGCCTGAGGTGCCCCTGACAGGCCCGTGGTGCCCTTGCTAGGCCTGTGGTGCCCCTGGACCCTGGCAGGCCTGTGGTGCCTCTGGCGGGCCTAGGGTGTCCCTGCTAGGCTGCTGATGCCCCTGGGACCTGACAGGACAGCTGTGGTACCCCTGACAAGCCTAAAGTGCCCCCAACAGGCCCTTGATGCCCCCGACAGGCCCAAGGTGCCCCTGCGTGATGCCGTGATGCCTGCGAGGCCGGTGGTGCCCCTGCGAGGCCGGTGGGCCCCTGACAGGCCCATGGTGCCCCTGCGAGGCCGGTGGTGCCCCTGCTAGACCGGTGGTGCCCCTGGCAGGCCTGTGGTGCCCCTGCTAGGCCGCTGGTGCCCCTGGGCCCTGACAGGACTGTGGTACCCCTGAAGGCCCAAGGTGCCCCTGCAAGGCCGGTGGTGCCCGTGTAAGGCCTGTGGTACCCCTGCTAGGCCTCTGGTGCCCCTGACTGGCCCATGGTGCCCCTGCGAGGCCGGCGGCGCTCCTGGCAGGTCTCTGGTGTCTCTGACAGACCTGGGGTGCCCCTGACAAGCCTGTGGGGCCCCTCACAGGCCCGTGGTGCCCTTGCTAGGCCTGTGGTGCCCCTGGCGGGCTGGTGGTGCCCCTGCTAGGCCGGTGGTGCCCCTGACAGGCCTGTGGTTCCCCCGGGCGTACCAAGGGGGGTCATGACCCATGTGGCCCCCCTTGGATCTGCCACTGATACATAATATATATTGATTTGTAAAGGCGTTATGGCTTATGCAATATGCAATTGCAGGCACTTAGTATCCCTCACCTATCCCTCATTGGAGGCTCTGGCGGGCTCCTGAGGGCCCACGTCTATCTCCGGGAGCCCTAGACAGGCTCCTTTGGGTCCTTTCAGTCCACTATAGCATAAGAGGTCTCCATGCGAGTCCTATACATCTGAGGGCGTACCCTGACGTCTGAGGTACCCAACTGCAGCTCCAATGGTCTCTTACACTGGCGGATCCAGGGAGGGGGCATTTAGGGCCCCCTTCCCATGCCCCCTTCCCAGAGGCCTAAAGTGGCCCGTTTGCCCCCTCCCCCAAACGATAATGAAACATAGTTCAATCAGTGCGTGGCCCAGGAGCCGAGTTAGACAGGGGGTGTTTTACCACCTCCCGGCCCGCAAAGGGACCCTAGCACTGACTCGAAGCTGGTTAACTGGTCGACAAAAGCAATGGTAGGTATTTACAAAGTAATATAAAGGCATGGGTCGGGTGGGCTACCATTTATATATATTTTTTTAGTTTAAAAAAATATTTATAGTGTCAGGGCTGTGACGAAAAATAAGTGGCCTAAATCCGATGAGAAAACAGGATTTGGGGGTACCCTAGGTTTGGCTCCTGCATGAGTTGCCCCCCCCCCCCCAAAACGCAAGCCTGGATCCGCCAGTGGCCAGTGGCCTCTGCCAGTCTGGGTGGGCCGGGACTCTGCCAGTCTGGGTGTGCCGGGACTCTGCCAGTCTGGGTGTGCCGGGGACTCTGCCAGTCTGGGTGTGCCGGGGCTCTGCCAGTCTGGGTGTGCCGGGGCTCTGCCAGTCTGGGTGTGCCGGGGCTCTGCCAGTCTGGGTGTGCCGGGGCTCTGCCAGTCTGGGTGTGCCGGGGCTCTGCCAGTCTGGGTGTGCCGGGCTCTGCCAGTCTGGGTGTGCCGGGGCTCTGCCAGTCTGGGTGTGCCGGGGGCTCTGACAGTCTGGGTGTGCCGGGGGCTCTGCCAGTCTGGGTGTGCCGGGGCTCTGCCAGTCTGGGTGTGCCGGGGCTCTGCCAGTCTGGTGCTGCTCTCAGTGGCTGTCCGTCTCGGTCCGGCCCGGCCCGCCGATTACCGATCTCTGCAGCGGAGCAGGCGGGCTCCGCTGCAGCCGCCGCCGAGCGGTGCCGCTCCGGCCGCCGAGCGGTGCCGCTCCAGCCGGCCAGCCCGTATGGCGACGCAGACATATTATAAAACATTCATTGGGAACAGTTTGGCCGGAGTACTCCGTCGAGTAACTTTGCGAGGCAAACCATCATGAATATGATGCCGATGGCCTGTGGGTGCGCTGCGGAGAAAAGTCCGTGAGCCGTACCTGCCCAGATGAAAAGTTGCCAAGCACATATTCCTACATGTCAACTTGGGCTTTAAGATGTCGGTTGAGATGCGAGCCGGCTGCGGTATGCGGCCGGTCTGCGCCGGTCGAGCACGGCTCACTGAGCAGTCGGCCCGTCCGGCACGGCCCCGTCTGCCGGACCCAACTGACCAGCGCGCCCTGCGGCCGCCGCCCTCTTTCACGGCACGACGCTACAGCGAGATACGCGTATCGGTGTATTGGGTTTCCATGGAAACATCAACAGACCCGGACGCTCGCACCGCTGGAGCCCGCCGAGGCGAATTCGCCTCAAACGCCGCTCCAGTAAAGTCTCTTGAAAGCATCGCGACTCGGAGGGGAGGGCGCCACTTGTCCCAGCCGCGGTTGAGCGGAAAGTTTGAGAGCTACTGTTAGCACTGATCAAAGCCTGACACGCGGTGGCAGCCAGCGCGGCGGGGCGAGGGGAGTGGTTATGGGAGGGAAGGGGGATGAGCGGGCAGTCGCCGTCCGGTAACTTGTGATGGCAGTAAGCGTGTGGTCAACGGAAGCTACCCTGCTCGCAGAGGAGGTGTTGAGACTGGTTTCATTACAAAGCTGAAAATTTTACCCGTCATCGGCACGACTACCACAGGTTTTTGGTGCGCGGCCAGAAAGGAGCCCGCATCAGTCGTCAAGCGGGTGGTTGCCGATGCATGCTCAACAAACGTCATTGATCTATCCAAAACTAGCTAAACGACAGATCAGGACCAGCTACAAAACATTCTACTTTTCGCCACTATTTTCGACATTTTTTTGGATTTTTTGGGTCTCTGGACTCTGGCCTAAATATATATATATATATATATATATATATATATATATATATATATATATATATATATATATATATATATATATATATATATATATACATGCCACAAAATAGTAAACTGAAACACTGTATTCTAACGAATGTGTGCTGACCCTTGAAAAGCCCGAAAAAAGGTGTGTAGACGTCAGATGGCTACAACGCCCAACAGCGGGGACGGCCAGGTATCCATGGAAAATCAAAGCGTGAGACAGTTTGAGCCACGGTGCGCTCAGCCCCAAAGACGACCGATAACACATAGTACTAGTTACTACTGTGGTAATATTCTAGCATTAATATTCGGCAGAAACTGGGTGCCGCGAACCAAATGGTCATGAACGGGTTTGTTTTGGAAACCAAACCTGATTGAAGCCAAAGAATGCAGGCATGAAAAACATCAACAATGCTAGAATGCTAGAACAGTGGTGTAGGTCGACTTTTTTTGTGAGAATGTCTTTGGCCTGAGAGTACTTTGGATTTTTATCTAATCATTATTATAATCATTTTCTATAGATTATCGAATTAATTAAATCTAAAATGATTGTATAATCCTCCGGCTGGCATTTTTTCACCGTTGTCGGCTAATCTTAGTACTAGACAGTAGACTGTCCTGGCATGTGCCATTTCATAGCTACCTAAGTTGTCTATATCGGACGATAAAAAGAAAAAGTGCATTTATTTTTTGCCTTATCTTATACGATAATACCTTAACGATGTTCGAGTACCTACTTCTGGGACACCCTGTAGGTAATAGGTTGCGTTCGATATTTTGCCTGTCTGATATACTGGCTTCGATATTTTGTCTTTTCGATCTTTTGTCTTTCGCTATTTTGTCCTCTACTTATTTGTTTTTCGAAATTTCGTGTTTTCAATATTCTGCGTTCGATAATTTGTATTTTCGACAGCTTTTCGGTGTTGTGTCTTTCGATATTGTGACATTTCGATATTATACGATTCAATATTTTACGATTAGATATTTTGTCATTTCGATATCTTGCTTTAGATATTTTGCGACTTCGACATAATGTTTTCTAAATTTTGTGATTGGATATTTTAGTGCGGACCCCTGGAACCCCCTTCACATCCCCTCAGTCAATTGTGTTCGGCAGGGGACGCAGTGGAGCGCTGGTGAATTGGCTGCGACTGCGACTGTGACTGTGACTGTGACTGTGACTGTGACTGACGGCCCGTGCCGTGTCCGCAGGCGTGCTCAGTCCCGGCTCGCACGAGTCGTACGTGGACGAGGGAGCCGAGTCACCGTATGACCACTACTCGGACAGCGACAGCGAGGCGGGTGGGTACAGCGACAGCGAGGCGGGTGGGTACAGCGACAGCGAGGCGGGTGGGTACAGCGCTCGGAGGCGGGTGGGTACGGCGACAGCGAGGCGGGTGGGTACGGCGACAGCGAGGCGGGTGGGTACAGCGACAGCGAGGCGGGTGGGTACAGCGACAGCGAGGCGGGTGGGTACAGCGACAGCGAGGCGGGTGGGTACAGGCGACAGCGAGGCGGGTGGGTACAGCGACAGCGAGGCGGGTGGGTACAGCGACAGCGAGGCGGGTGGGTACAGCGCTCGGAGGCGGGTGGGTACAGCGACAGCGAGGCGGGTGGGTACAGCGCTCGGAGGCGGGCGGGTACAGCGCTCGGAGGCGGGTGGGTACAGCGACAGCGAGGCGGGTGGGTACAGCGACAGCGAGGCGGGTGGGTACAGCGCTCGGAGGCGGGCGGGTACAGCGCTCGGAGGCGGGGGGGTACAGTACTCGGTACGCTGACCGTCTGACAGTGTACTCCTATGTACGGGCGGGTGCAGCACTCGGGACCGGTATCTGAGGGGTGCGGTGTCACCGGGTGTGAGCGCGGGGCCCGGCGCGGTCCCACTCGGCGTGCCGTGAGCGTCCGTCTGCGTATGGGCCGGCAGGCTCGACGCTCGGGGACGACGCGCCCGGCCTCAGCTCGTCACTGGGCAGCCGCCGGGAGCGGTACTTCTGGCAGTACAACGTTCAGGCCAAGGGACCCAAGGGCCAGCGCATCCAGCTGACTGAGAACCTCAACGACCCGCACCACATCAGCCAGGCCGTCGATCCCGTCTTCTCGTCCAACATCAAAATGGAGGGCATCAAGCACAGGTGAGCGGCCGTGTGGGGACGGGGGGCGGCCGGCTGGGACCGTGTGGGGAAGGGGGCGGCCGGCTGGGACCGGCGCTACCGGCGCTCGGTGCGCCTCCTCGTAAAGCCATCCGCCAGTGGCCGGAAGCCGTGCCGCGGGGGACGCCAGCGGCGGGCAGAGGGGGCCGCCCCAGTGACTGACCCACTGGCCCCGGCGGGTTGACAGTGGTAAGGCGCGCCGCGGGGACGGTAACGACCTGACGCCCAGCCCGCGCAAGCTGCTCAACATCCAGCGCGACCTGGACAAGCTGAACCGGCTCATCAACGACATGACTCCCGTCTCGGAGCTGCCCTTCAACGTGCGCCCCAAGTCGCGCAAGGAGAAGAACAAACTGGCGTCGCGGTGAGTGGGCGCCCGCCGCCAACAGGCTCGGTAACTGTAAATATGCACGATATTACAAAAAAATTACCCGACGTTTCGTTTATTATAACCTTTTACTATGTTAGTTATAATAAACGAAACGTCGGGTAATTTTTGTTGTAATATCGTGCATATTTATGGAATACTTGTCACATTACAACTCAACTGTCAGTCAACAGGCACGGTAACCTATGTGCAGCCCTCAGCAGACTTGCTGATGGGTATTCTTTTTTTTCGACAAAACCGATAACAACTCGAAAGCTATGTTCTCAGTCGGTCGGAACTCACTGTAAATAGATGCGTCATGCTCCACTTCTTTGATTGGGTCTATCACTAAACAAAGAATACGCATTGTTTGACAACAAAATGCAAAAATTTGTTTTGGTGTCAAATGTTAACTTCTGGGTTTTGTTGCCAAACTGGATGGAAAATGAATGCGATAATACCAATCTAAGGTGCGGAGTCTCGCGCGTCTTGCTGTTACTGTTACGATTTCCGAGTGACCGATAGCATAGTAGGTATTCGGGTTATTCTAAGTTTTGTCAAAAAAAAGAATACCTAGGTACCACGCAGTTTGCAGAGGGCTGTATGCGGCGTGCTCTGCGCTCAGAGCTCTGTATTGGTGGATTTGACGTCGATTTGGCCCGTCTGGCCGCGGTCGCTGGCGCCCGGCGGCTGGGAGGCTGGCCGCGCAGTGTGACTGTACAGTGTGTGCCCGGGGCCGCCGCCGCCGCCCGCTCTGACACCGAATATCCTGTGCACTCTATTTGGCCGCAGGGCGTGCCGTCTCAAGAAGAAGGCGCAACACGAGGCGAACAAAATCCAGCTCTCTGGACTGGGCGAGGAGCACAGTAAGTGCCGTGCAGGCGCACTACGCGGCAGCTTCCAGGGGCTGCGCGCCGAGCGAGTTCGCCTCGGCTTCCCTCCTCCCCCAAAACTGCCTGATCCGTGTTACAAGTGAGTGAGCTTGAGTCAGCCGTTGTAGTAATCACGTCCCTAAGATGCGCGCTAATTAGATACTACTCGTTAAAGGTCAGGCTAGGTATATGCGGCGGGAGCGGCCCGAGTCGGGCTGCCGCCGGTGGTACCTACCGCGGTGTCGACTGACGCGGCCGGCCGTGCACCGCAGGGCGGCTGACGGCGGCGCTGCGCGACATGCACGAGGCGCTGCGGGCGCGCCTGGTGCCGCCGGCCGACGGTGGCCCGCCGCTCACCGCCGAGCAAACCGGCCAGATGGTCGACAGAGTCGTCAAACAGGCGCACAGTGAGTGCACGCGCTGTCCCCGGCAGCCACCCGCCGCTTCCAATGACGGAACGCCTGTCCGGCCGTACTGAACTCCTACCCGGGCCGTACTGTACTGCACTGTACTGGTTTGTCCGACTGTACTGCACTGTACTGGTTTGTCCGACTGTACTGCACTGTACTGGTTTGCCAGGCCGTACTGTACTGCACTGTACTGTTTTGTCCGGCCATACTGTACTGTACTGGTTTGTCCGGCCGTACTGTACTGTACTGGTTTGTCCGGCCGTACTGTACTGTACTGGTTTGTCTGTACTGTACTGTACTGTTTTGTCCGGCCGTACTGTACTGTACTGGTTTGTCCGGCCGTACTGTACTGTGCTGGTTTGTCTGTACTATACTGTACTGGTTTGTCCGGCCGTACTGTACTGTACTGGTTTGCCCGGCCGCACTGTACTGTACTGGTTTGTCCGGCCGTACTGTACTGTGCTGGTTTGTCTGTACTATACTGTACTGGTTTGTCTGTACTATACTGTACTGGTTTGTCCGGCCGTACTGTACTGTACTGTTCTGTGCTGATTTGTCCGGCCGTACTGTACTGTACTGTACTGGTTTGTCCGACCGTACTGCACTGTACTGGTTTGTCCGGCCGTACTGTACTGTGCTGTATTGGTTTGTCCGGCCGTACTGTACTGTACTGTACTGTGCTGTATTGGTTTGTCCGGCCGTACTGTACTATACTGTACTGGTTTGTCCGGCCATACTGTACTGTACTGGTTTGTCCGGCCGTACTGTACTGTGCTGGTTTGTCTGTACTATACTGTACTGGTTTGTCCGGCCGTACTGTACTGTTCTGTGCTGGTTTGTTCGGCCGTACTGTACTGTACTGGTTTGTCCGGCCGTACTGTACTGTACTGGTTTGTCCGGCCGTACTGTACTGTACTGGTTTGTCCGGCCGTACTGTACTGTACTGGTTTGTCCGGCCGTACTGTACTGTGCTGGTTTGTCTGTACTATACTGTGCTGGTTTGTCTGTACTATACTGTACTGGTTTGCCAGGCCGTACTGTACTGCACTGTACTGGTTTGTCCGGCCATACTGTACTGTACTGGTTTGTCCGGCCGTACTGTACTGTGCTGGTTTGTCTGTACTATACTGTACTGGTTTGTCCGGCCGTACTGTACTGTTCTGTGCTGGTTTGTTCGGCCGTACTGTACTGTACTGGTTTGTCCGGCCGTACTGTACTGTACTGGTTTGTCCGGCCGTACTGTACTGTACTGGTTTGTCCGGCCGTACTGTACTGTACTGGTTTGTCCGGCCGTACTGTACTGTACTGTACTGTACTGTACTGTACTGTACTGGTTTGTCCGACCGTACTGCACTGTACTGGTTTGTCCGGCCATACTGTACTGTACTGTTTTGTCCGGCCGTACTGTACTGTGCTGGTTTGTCTGTACTATACTGTGCTGGTTTGTCTGTACTATACTGTACTGGTTTGTCCGGCCGTACTGTACTGTACTGTACTGGTTTGTCCGGCCGTACTCTACTGTGCTGGTTTGTCCGGCCGTACTGTACTGTACTGGTTTGTCCGGCCTTACTGCCACCACTGAATTAGGCGGTCGGAGCCGTCGGCTGCGTTTGAGTGTTACTTTGCAACGAGAGGCAGGTTGGATGACTTGATTTGCGACGCATGACTTTCACAGTGAGCGGCTCCTTGGGATAAAAGACTCGCATGAGAACTCCATAGATTTTGACATTCATAGCGCTTTAGTGGGGGGGGGGGGGGGTATTCAGCGAGTGCGGGGAGTTAATCCAGTGAGTGCGGGGAGCGGTTCGGTGACGGCGCCGCGTCCCCTGTCGGCAGAGCACCGCGTGGCCGGACACCTTCCCGAGTATGTGGAGCGCATCCTGGAGCGGCACAGAGCCGGAGCGGGCGCCGGCCACGGCGGCTCCGAGCCGGCGCTGGCCCACACCGACATCGGCTAGGCGCCGCGCCGGCCGCTCAGCACTGGCGGCGCGCCGCCGGCCACGGGTAGCGGCTGGGTGCGCAGCGGCGGCTCTGTGCACGCGGCCGTGCCTAGTCAGCCGGGCGCGCCGCAGCTGCCGCCGCCGACCGCCACCTGCTCGCCCGCGCGTTCATGTGATGTGATGCTCTGTCCAGGTGGCTCGGATATGTTATTTTTAAGCTAGATTTAAGGCGTGCGTCTGTGTTCTGTTGGGCCGCCGCGCCGCGCCTGTGTCGTTGTCTGCCGCGGCGGCGCGATGAGCGGCCGCCGCCCGCTGCGCGCACCGGACACTGCCGAGATCCCTGGCTGTGCGGGGCCCGGGGTCGGGTCGGGGCAGCGGCCGGCCGCCCCGCCGCGCGTGTCGCAGAGTGCCGAGACCATGTAACGGCGGGTCCCGCCGGTGTGTTTGTCGACTGAAGCGCCGCTGCAGTACATACATGCACGCAGACCAGCGCGGCGTGTGGCTGCCGGCCGGGGCTCGGGGAGGCGCCGCGCGCAGCACAGCGGCTGGATGCGCCACGTCAGCCGGCACTAGCTGCCAGCAGGGCTGCCCGGTCCGAGTCGCAGTCGCCAACATCTTATCGACTCAAATCCGACTCCGGAGTAGAATTAGTCAATTTCGTGTAGGTCAGCCATGCCCTACACAAGTTCACTTCAAAATATTGTTGTTCGTTGATGTTTCCATATCAGTTTTTTTTCGAAGCTGAGGTAATTTTTTATTTAGACGAAAAGCAGAAGACAATGGCTGCATTAGACCTTGCTCATAGTTCTGCAATCTGCATACCTACTAGTTATTTATAAGTATATTTGCAACGTGAGATCTTGGAACCCTTGCTTGGAACCGGCAAAGGATTGTTTCAGACAAGACAAAAATATCTCAGACATGAACTTTTCTATCATGATATGGACTTAAGAGAAACAACCGGGGTCGGAGCTGGGGTCGGAGTCGGAGTCACCAAAAATTTCATTGACTCCACAGCTCCGGATGTCAGTCTGTCGGAGCGCGTGCGCTCTGTCCCCCCCCCCCCCCCCCCCCCCCCCCTGAGCAGCAGTCCACCCCGGGCGGCACCGCAGTCGAGCAGTTGGCGCGGAGCAGTCGCCGCCAGGCGGCACCACAGACCGTCGAAGTCCAGTGTGGAAGGAGCCTGGCCTCGACCAAAACTAACCATTATTCACCGCACCCAGGCACTTCACCTTTCATATTCACTGTCGATTGGTATACATATACGCCGGCCGGCCACCGAGCGGCGGCTCAGACGCTTTGTATTGACTAGCCGCCGGCCAAGCACGCACTGCCAAGCCACTAAACAATCCCAGCACACATTGACAAGCCACCGAACAATGTCTGGCGGCCGGGCCGCGTCGGCGCGCCGAACCTGACCGCCCGCAAACATCCGCCGCAAAGGCCCGCTACTTGCCCGAAAACAGCAGTCAGCAACACATGCAAAACATTGGCGCCAGAACATATGTACGGTTGACTATGTATGTACAGAAAGATGTTCCACTCTTCAGAAGCCATCAGTTGACTGGAACGCTTGTCTGTGCCGTTCATCACGCAATTAAGCTGAGAGCTGGGTCACTGTGAACTCTGCCCGTGCGGCACAGACTACACCACTCCGGACAACTGATTGACTGTGGAAAGTGGTACTTGATTCCAATTCTGCAGTTAACTGTACACTGCGGCCTACGCAGCAATACACAAGTCTAGAACTAAGATAATGTCAACATAAGCGTAAGCGTGCTTCCATTCCAGACAGCTGGGCTGCCGATAAAGGCGACAGACAGACTGGAAAATTCCCATCCTGGCTATAGGATTTGTTTTAGTACACTCGGCAGAGCATGAGCCGCTCACTCGGCGGGCCAGGAGCAGCGCGGCCCAGCCGCTCAACACATTCGCGGTGGGATAAAATGACCGGCGACACGGGCGCGCAGCGTCCGGCCAGGTGTGCCAGATCTGGTGACTGGCCGAGGGCCCGACGGCGCGCGCTCCCCGGCTGACTACACGGAACAGGACGGCACGGCACGGCACGACACGGCACGGCACGGCACGGCACGGCGGCAGGCACTCCCGGCAGCGCGCACACACCCCTCCGCACGCCGCGCTGAGTGTACTGAAATAGCACCCCGCCCACACGGCGCGCGACGTGGCAGCTACTACATAGCGCGTACGGCAGTCAGCTGGCCTCCACAGTCGGCAGAAGAATGGTGTTTTCCGAACAACAGCGTGCGAAACCAACTTCAGGAGGCGAGTCGAGACGTCGCAACTAACTGAAAAGGGGCGATGGCAGCAATATTGTGCGATTAGCTATGTCGTGTCTGGTAATCTACTGGTAAGCGACTCCTATACTAAACCCCGTAGTGAGCGTTAGTAAACCGATCTATCGTGGCGGATGCGATTAAACCGTCAAACGAGCAAAGGCAAGGTTGATACACATATGTGCTGCAGAATGGTCCAATCAAAATGCCTTTTAACCCGCGCTCGCTCGCCTATTCACCCATAGCGCATCCGCGGGCGGGGGGGGGGAGGGGCGGGGGAAGGGGCTGTTCCGAAAGGATGGTCTCAGAAAGGCGGGTGAAACGGCCATTGAAAGCTCTCAACAAGTCTGACAGTTGAGAACAAATTGTTTCGCCCAAGTTGGTCACAGGTCAGCTCGAGGGTAAAAAATACTGAAGTTTCTACAGTACCAGCTTTGGAGCCCAGTTGGCGAAGAATTTACTGAGATTGGTCACCCAAAATACGTTCTTGACCATAATGCATGAGCATTGCATACAATGTTATGCTAAGGTGAAGGTCAGGTCAAGTCAGCAAAGACGAACTATAGAATTGGATATGTGCAGCACATGCTTCCCGGGTCGTTTTACGCATATAACTCAATAGGCATTGGGCATACTTAATTAGTAAAATTGACCATATGTGCATGAAGTTCAGTTCCATGTCAGGTCAATTGAGGCCAAATTATTTAGTTGATTTTGAGACCAAAAAGGCATCAATCTGGTGCAGTTTTCACATCGAATCCGATACTGTCATTTTATTCCTGCACTTAGGCTAAGTCCCTAAAATTTGCTTTGAAAAATTTTGTGTGTCGTGACGTCACTGAAATCCGAAAAAAATTAACCAGATCTTCTAAAAATTGGAATATAGGTGCGCAGGCTGCAGACCGCACCTACTTCTCGAAGTTGAAATTTCGTTTGGTGCAAAAAATTTATTTTATAGCGGTCTTTTACCAAGAAATAGGTTTTTGAACATTTTCAAAGTTTGAAATTTAACAACATTATTTCACTCAATTGAATGAAAAAGAAAAATCACGTACATTCTTTTTAACTCTAGTAAATCACGTGCATGCTTTTTACCTCCAGTAAAATCACGTACATTATTTTTACCTCGTGATTAAGAATTGAAGGTGTTTAAGTCGTTTGAATTTTTGCAGCCCTTGAAGCAAAAATGGCTTGACGTCACTAAAACATTTTCTCAGAAATTTTGTATCGGATTTTGTTTAAATTTTAAAGGAATATGTCAAAACGACGTGTGACAAGGTACTTATGTTTGACGACGATGGACAGGCATGGGGAAGCTTTTAGCTTCTGCCCCCCCCCCCCCACGGGGTGCGGGATAGGTTTGGCCAGGCTGAGGGATGAGATTCGCGTGCTGCGTGGCGCCCGGCGGCGGCACAGCACCCGGTCGACATACGCCATCCGAGGTAGGACGGCCGCGGCTGCCGGCCCCAGGGCGGCGGCGCGGCAGCGGCGGCCCGAGCTGCTCGGTCGGAGCGGATTACTTCACCTCCGCTCCCGGCACCTTGGACAGCACCTGGCGGCAGAGGGGGCAGTCACAGTGGACAGCTACCGTGGACGGTCACAGTGGAGAGCTATCGTGGACGGTCACAGTGGAGAGCTACCGTGGACGGTCACAGTGGAGAGCTACCGTGGACGGTCACAGCGGAGAGCTACCGTGGACGGTCACAGTGGAGAGCTACCGTGGACGGTCACAGTGGAGAGCTAATGGTCAGAGTGGACAGTAACAGCAGTCAGTTACCGTGGAGAGCTGGACAGCTGTGGTCAGTTACAGCAGTCAGCTACAGTGGAGAATTGTGGTCAGTTACAGCAGTCAGCTACAGTGGAGAGCTGTGGTCAGTTACAGCAGTCAGCTACAGTGGAGACTGGACAGCTGTGGTCAGTTACAGCAGTCAGCTACAGTGGAGAGCTGTTGTGGTCAGATACAGCAGTCAACTACCAGTGGAGAGTTGTGGTCAGTTACAGCTGCAGTCAGCTACAGTGGAGAGCTGTGGTCAGTTACAGCAGTCAGCTACAGTGCAGAGCTGTTGTGGTCAGTTACAGCAGTCAACTACCAGTGGAGAGTTGTGGTCAGTTACAGCAGTCAGCTACAGTGGAGAGCTGTGGTCAGTTACAGCAGGCAGCTACAGTGGAGAGCTGTAGTCAGTTACAGCAGTCAGCTACAGTGGAGAGCTGTGGTCAGTTACAGCAGTCAGCTACAGTGGAGAGCTGTGGTCAGTTACAGCAGTCAGCTACAGTGGAGAGCTGTTGTGGTCATTAACAGCAGTCAACTACCAGTGGAGAGTTGTGGTCAGTTACAGCAGTCAGCTACAGTGGAGAGCTGTGGTCAGTTACAGCAGTCAGCTACAGTGGAGAGCTGTAGTCAGTTACAGCAGTCAGCTACAGTGGAGAGCTGTTGTCAGTTATAGCAGTCAGCTACAGTGGAGAGCTGTTGTGGTCAGTTACAGCAGTCAGCTACAGTGGAGAGTTGTGGTCAGTTACAGCAGTCAACTACAGTGGAGAGCTGTGGTCAGTTACAGCAGTCAGCTGCAGTGGAGAGTTGTGGTGGTCAGTTACAGCAGTCAGCTACAGTGGAGAGCTGTGGTCAGTTACAGCAGGCAGCTACAGTGGAGAGCTGTAGTCAGTTACAGCAGTCAGCTACAGTGGAGAGCTGTGGTCAGTTACAGCAGTCAGCTACAGTGGAGAGCTGTTGTCAGTTATAGCAGTCAGCTACAGTGGAGAGCTGTTGTCAGTTATAGCAGTCAGCTACAGTGGAGAGCTGTGGTCAGTTACAGCAGGCAGCTAACAGTGGAGACTGGAGAGTTGTGGTCAGTTACAGCAGTCAGCTACAGTGGAGAGTTGTGGTAAGTGCTCACTGTGCGTGTGCGTGCGTGTGCGCACACAAGGTGATCAAGGTGATCTTGTCGTGTGCGTGCGTTGTGTGTGTATATGGGTGTGGGTGTGTGTAGCGGGGTCACTGACCTTTGAGAGGTCGACGCCGGTGAGGGCGTTCAGCGCCGGCGGCACCTGGCCGACCAGCCGTGTCAGCTCCGATGTGATCTTGTCCTCGCCACCCAGAAGCACCATTTCGTCCACCTTGGAGAGCGGCGCGGAGATCTCGGCGGCAATCTGACGACACAGGGCCGGCCGTCAGCCGGCACAGAACACACAGAGCACACATCACACAGAGCACAGAACACGCAGAACACACAGAGTACAGAACACGCAGAACACACAGAGTACAGAACACACAGAGCACAGAACACACAAAGTACAGAACACACAGAGCACGCAGAGCACAAAACACAGAGTACAAAACACACAGAGCACAGAACACACAGAACACACAGGGCACAGAACACAAAACACACAGAGCACAGAACACACAGAGCACAGAACACACAGAGCACAGAACACACAGAGCACAGAACACACAGAGCACAGAACACACAGAGCACAGAACACACAGAGCACAGAACACACAGAGCACAGAACACACAGAACACACAGAGCACAGAACACACAGAACACACAGAGCACAGAACACACAGAGCACAGAACACACAGAGTACAGAACACACAGAGCACAGAGAGCAAAGCACACACAACACACACAGCACACAAAGCACACAGAGCACACAAAACACATAGAGCACACATTACACAAAGAAGACATAAGACAGCACACGACACACAGAACACAGGGCACATAGCACGAGGCATAGGGCCAACAATTACAGTGGTTGGAGGAAATACAAACACGGTTTAGAGCAAACACAAGACCAAGTGAGAAAGTAAACCAACTGGTAGCTTGTTATTGTTTGTTTATTGTTTATGGTAAACAAGCACCAACAGGCAGCATGACCGATAATAAGACAGTCATGCACTTAAAATGACGATAGTTCAGATGCATATGAATAAATAGCATAGCTGTTACCACGGAAACTAAAACTTCATACACATATCCACAGCCATATAAGACGGGTAGGTGCCGCCGCGCGGCTGGCGCAGTCTCGGACACTGGTAAGGAAGGAGTAGCGGGTTGAGGTGGAAAAACTGCTGACGAACAGGATCTTAGGAAGGGAGTTGGTGTGCGTTGGCATACACAGGAGATTACGGAGGAGGGAGGAAGGGAGGGAGGGAGCACAGAGCACACACAGGGAGGGAGAGATAGAGATAGAGATAGAGATAGTTTCGCGAACATCGTGAACTGGAACCCACAAGAAACGAGCTCTATTAATAATTGGAAATGACTATGTATATGTAGTGTAGCGCGGCCTTCACATTAGTACGTGTCAAAGGGACACCTTCAAAAAAGTTAATGAATTCGCATAAAAGCGGTGTCACATGGTTCAGAGTGAGCAAAAATGAATATCTACCAGATTTCAGTGAACAATGTTAACTTGTTTTTGAGATATAAGACAATTACTTTTGTTTATTTTTCAGCCTCCGCTGTTGCTAGGACATTTGGAAGCAATAATTTGGTAACTTAAAAGTGCGGCAGATGTTGCGCGCAAACAGCATATACCACCACTGCTTCACAAATATGTTAGTATAAGATTTTAAAATCGCTAGATCTGCGCTGACGTCACAAATTCAGAGGGGGCATTCAAATGTATTAGCACTTCTGAATCCAAAGTGCTGCAACTTTGAAATTTAATATATCTAAATTGAAGCAGTTCTCGATGCTGTGAGTGTCCAAACCGGTAAGTGCAAGTCACGGTAAGTGCACCGGTAAGTGCACCCCAATTTAGCTATCTCAACTAAAAACTAATGTTAAGGTGGGATGGTCACTAAGCTATCGAAACAATCCGCATGTTTCATTACGAATAGGTACATACAGGGATAACATAACAAGAAAGGTAAAACTGGGACGGAAAAGGTTCCAAAAAGTCCGGAGAACGACCGCCGCTGAGCGCGACCGGCGCCGAGTGATCACCGCCACCGCGTGGGAGACGAGTAGGGACGGCGTATAGTGGCGGCCTCTCAGCCGACCGGGCGCCGCGGCAGCCGCGGCCGGTCCCCCTACTGACCTTGGGCAGCGCCTCCAGCACCATGGCGGCCATGGCGGCGTCGCCATACTGACTGTACGCGGCCGCCTTCATGCGCATCCGCTCGGCGTCGGCGCGCCCGACCGCCTCGATGCCGACCGCCTCGGCCGTGCCAATCAGCCGAATCGTCTCGGCCTCGGCCTTGGCCAGCTCGACCGTCTGGTACCTGGCGACGAGTCAACGGTCACAGGTACTGTATCTGACCACGGGTCAGAAGTCGCGTATTGTACCTAGGTCACGGGCATGAAAAGCATTGCACAAAAAGAGCCCGACCCAGCAAAAGCGGTACAAAAGGGAGTCGGTCCGGTGGCCGCCGGCGCCGGGCCGAGCTGGCGCGTCAGTGCGTACCGTTTTCCCTCTGCGAGCGCCTCCAGTTTATAGCTCTCGGCCTCGGCGGGCAGCTTGACGGTGCCGGTGAGCTCCTTCTCCTTACGCTGAATCTCCTTCTCCTCCACCTGCGGGACAGACACACGGTCACCGTCACACGCAACTACAGTCACACCGACACACAGGTACAGTCAGTCACACAGTCACACCGACACACAGGTACAGTCAGTCACACAGTCACACCGACACACAGGTACAGTCAGTCACACAGTCACACCGACACACAGGTACAGTCACACAGTCACACCGACACACAGGTACAGTCAGTCACACAGTCACACCGACACACAGGTACAGTCAGTCACACAGTCACACCGACACACAGGTACAGTCAGTCACACAGTCACACCGACACACAGGTACAGTCACACAGTCACACCGACACACAGGTACAGTCAGTCACACAGTCACACAGACACACAGGTACAGTCAGTCACACAGTCACACCGACACACAGGTACAGTCACACAGACAGTCACACCGACACACAGGTACAGTCAGTCACACAGTCACACCGACACACGGGTACAGTCAGTCACACAGTCACACCGACACACAGGTACAGTCACACAGACAGTCACACCGACACACAGGTACAGTCACACAGTCACACCGACACACAGGTACAGTCAGTCACACAGTCACACCGACACACAGGTACAGTCAGTCACACAGTCACACCGACACACAGGTACAGTCAGTCACACAGTCACACCGACACACAGGTACAGTCACACAGTCACACCGACACACAGGTACAGTCAGTCACACAGTCACACAGACACACAGGTACAGTCAGTCACACAGTCACACCGACACACAGGTACAGTCACACAGACAGTCACACCGACACACAGGTACAGTCAGTCACACAGTCACACCGACACACGGGTACAGTCAGTCACACAGTCACACCGACACACAGGTACAGTCACACAGACAGTCACACCGACACACAGGTACAGTCACACAGACAGTCATACCGACACACAGGTACAGTCAGTCACACAGTCACACCGACACACAGGTACAGTCAGTCACACAGTCACACCGACACACAGGTACAGTCAGTCACTCAGTCACACCGACACACAGGTACAGTCAGTCACACAGTCACACCGACACACAGGTACAGTCACACAGTCAGTCACACAGCCGCACCGACACACAGGTACAGTCAGTCACACAGTCACACCGACACACAGGTACAGTCAGTCACACAGTCACACCGACACACAGGTACAGTCACACAGACAGTCACACCGACACACAGGTACAGTCACACAGACAGTCACACCGACACACAGGTACAGTCAGTCACACAGTCACACCGACACACAGGTACAGTCAGTCACACAGTCACACCGACACACAGGTACAGTCAGTCACTCAGTCACACCGACACACAGGTACAGTCAGTCACACAGTCACACCGACACACAGGTACAGTCACACAGTCACACCGACACACAGGTACAGTCAGTCACACAGCCGCACCGACACACAGGTACAGTCAGTCACACAGTCACACCGACACACAGGTACAGTCACACAGTCAGTCACACAGTCGCACCGACACACAGGTACAGTCAGTCACACAGTCACACCGACACACAGGTACAGTCAGTCACACAGTCACACCGACACACAGGTACAGTCAGTCACACAGTCACACCGACACACAGGTACAGTCACACAGACAGTCACACCGACACACAGGTACAGTCAGTCACACAGTCACACCGACACACAGGTACAGTCACACAGACAGTCACACCGACACACAGGTACAGTCAGTCACACAGTCACACCGACACACAGGTACAGTCACACAGTCAGTCACACAGCCGCACCGACACACAGGTACAGTCAGTCACACAGTCACACCGACACACAGGTACAGTCACACAGTCAGTCACACAGTCGCACCGACACACAGGTACAGTCAGTCACACAGTCACACCGACACACAGGTACAGTCAGTCACACAGTCACACCGACACACAGGTACAGTCAGTCACACAGTCACACCGACACACAGGTACAGTCACACAGACAGTCACACCGACACACAGGTACAGTCAGTCACACAGTCACACCGACACACAGGTACAGTCACACAGACAGTCACACCGACACACAGGTACAGTCAGTCACACAGTCACACCGACACACAGGTACAGTCACACAGACAGTCACACCGACACACAGGTACAGTCAGTCACACAGTCACACCGACACACAGGTAGTCACACAGACAGTCACACCGACACACAGGTACAGTCAGTCACACAGTCACACCGACACACAGGTACAGTCAGTCACACAGTCACACCGACACACAGGTACAGTCAGTCACACAGTCACACCGACACACAGGTACAGTCAGTCACACAGTCACACCGACACACAGGTACAGTCACACAGACAGTCACACCGACACACAGGTACAGTCAGTCACACAGTCACACCGACACACAGGTACAGTCAGTCACACAGTCACACCGACACACAGGTACAGTCAGTCACAGTCACACCGACACACAGGTACAGTCAGTCACACAGTCACACCGACACACAGGTACAGTCACACAGACAGTCACACAGTCACACCGACACACAGGTACAGTCAGTCACACAGTCACACCGACACACAGGTAGAGTCACACCGACACACAGGTACAGTCAGTCACACAGTCACACCGACACACAGGTACAGTCAGTCACACAGTCACACCGACACACAGGTACAGTCAGTCACACAGTCACACCGACACACAGGTACAGTCACACAGTCACACCGACACACAGGTACAGTCAGTCACACAGTCACACAGACACACAGGTACAGTCAGTCACACAGTCACACCGACACACAGGTACAGTCACACAGACAGTCACACCGACACACAGGTACAGTCAGTCACACAGTCACACCGACACACGGGTACAGTCAGTCACACAGTCACACCGACACACAGGTACAGTCACACCGACACACAGGTACAGTCACACAGTCAGTCACACAGTCACACCGACACACAGGTACAGTCAGTCACACAGTCACACCGACACACAGGTACAGTCACACAGACAGAGTCACACCGACAGTCAGTCACACAGTCGCACCGACACACAGACACACAGTCACACAGACACATTTCAAAGTCACATGGACACTTTTCACAGTCACACAGTCACACCGACACACAGGTACAGTCACACCGACAAACAGACACAGCCACACAGACAGAGTCACACAGTCACATTTCACAGTCACACAGTCGCACCGACACACAGGTACAGTCACACAGTCAGTCACACAGTCGCACCGACACACAGACACAGTCACACAGACACATTTCACAGTCACACAGTCGCACCGACACACAAACACAGTCACACAGACACATTTCACAGTCACACAGTCGCACCGCCACACAGAAACACAGTCACACGGGCACATTTCACAGTCACACTGTCGTACCGACACACAGAAACACAGTCACACGGGCACTTTTCACAGTCACACTGTCGTACCGACACACAGAAACACAGTCACACGGGCACTTTTCACAGTCACACAGTAACATTCACACCGAAGCTGTCACACAAACACACACAGTCACATGAACTCACACACACACAGTCACAGACACAGGCACACAGTCACAAACCTGAGCAGGGCACTGGGGGCAGCGGACGGGGCAGGGCGGGGGGGGGGGGTTCAGACGGACGGGGCTGCCTGGCCTGTCTCTGGGGCAGCAGACGGGGCAGGGCCGTTCACCCACCTGAATCTGTTTTTTCCTTTCGATAATGTCGATGGAGATCTCCTCGTTTCGAATTCTCTGCTTCTCTTTGGCCTCCTGCAGTTCGTAGGCGAGCTGCGCCTCTGCCCTCTGCGGACGCACCGCGCCACACCCGGTGAGAGCGGTCTGCCAGCGCACACTGCGCCCACTGGAACCTCTAGCACATGGGTCAAAAAGGAGCTCCGTGGAAGTGCAATAAACCCATACCTACCTAAAAGTAACAAGCAACCAGCGCGGTGGGCGAGTCGGCACAGCAGCGCAAGCCTAATTCAAAAATTCACAAATACACTAAACAACGCATACGCATCATTTCATAACGACCCCCTAGGTGACATTGCGGCTTTGGACGTAGCAGCCAAAAACTAGCCCGTACCGGGCCGGCGCTCGGCGCTAATCGCGCCGGGCCAGAGAGACGTCTGAACACCCCTCCCTCCCCTTTTCTAACTCGGCTTCAAGTTTAATGCAAGCCTCATTTTTGGACGAGCCGAGCATACCTTGAATAGCATAGCCTCACTTCTCCACAAAGTCACGGTGTGTTCAAATTGCCCCACCGTAGGGTAATTTGAACAATATGAACATACTGCCTTTACATGCCATAAAAACGATAATCTCGCCATCACCGATATTGTTTGATCCATAAACAAATAGGCAGAACAATTCTAAACATACCTTCATTTGAAAAATCAACACAACAAAAATAACAGTTGCAAAGTATCAATATCTGTACGCTGCACACCGGTCAGTTGACAGAATTCGCCTCTCTTCAATAAACAGATCATTTCTGTTCGATAAAAACTCTACCAAACCCTACTGCATCTGTAAAAGTGGTGCCAATCGGAACCTGGACATTCGGAGTTCCCATTTTTTCCAATGTCCAATTCGGAATTGGTTGAACAAAGGCAGCAGACTGGACAACATTGGACGATGGCTTGCTACAGTTCAGCATTTTTATAAAGTAATCGTGCATAGCATTGATTGGCCAATGGAAAGCTTGTTAAGCTCTCAATATAATGAACACTTTTCGGCTGGTAAAATTACAGAATAAGCAATTTAAATGATAATTTTGAGTGTTGATTACTGCATAATTTTCGGATATATTTGGACAAATGGCTGACTTTAACATTTTTTTGGACGGAAAATTAACGAAAACGCCGGACATTGGACGGGTATTGTGACTGCAGGCCACCGCCGTGCTGGTGGCCTGAGTTTTCCGCGTCGTGCTGGGGGGGGGGCCTTTTCACACCCCCCCCCCCGATGTAATTCGGCTCCTGGGCCACGTAGCGACACACAGTAAGCGGCAATCGAAAGAGCGTCAAAAATAATTACGAAAACACTTCGGCCATTTTTAGATCAGATCAAATGTCGGGTCGCCATAGGTCAGCAAAGGTCAAAATAAGTCCACTTCACAAGTTTGGAAGCTGCCAACGGCTAACTCGGAAGCCATTGGAGCTACAGCGCCGCGGAAAAGCACATTTGCTAGCCATTTTAAAGACCTTTCTGAATTTTGTTCTCACATTTGACCTCAGGTTAACAGATTAGCCTCCAGAGGGCAAAAACTCTCAAGATAGCCGTTTTCACGAAACATGTTTTTCGGTAATAACTTTTGACTCAAGAGAGCCACGATATTTATTTTGCAAGCATCGCTTTCCTCTCGTCGAGATGCGTCGAATGAACTATATGTCGGCATCGAAAGGTCAAGTTGAAAATTTGACCTCGGGTCAAGGTCATGTCAGAGGGCCCGAGCACCGGCTCTGCGCTGTATGAGGAGCTACAGCCCCGCACACCCGGACGGTTCAAATGTGCCCAGTTGACGTGCAACAAGCTGCCCCGTCCCGGGGGCCGCAATCAGTGCGAAGGGCATCGATCCGAGACAGCGCTCGGTGACCGCTCGCCCGGCGGCCACCAGAGCCAGCAGCCGTGCCACAGCCAACCTAACCGGCGCCTGGGGCCCCCCCAGTCAGCCGCCGCTGGGGACCAGCCCCTCAGTCAGCCGCCGCTGGGGATCAGCCCCTCAGTCAGCCGCCGCTGGGGATCAGCCCCTCAGTCAGCCACCCCCAGAGAGGTGCGTACGGCCGCCCGCCGCGCCCGCCGCCGCACGTACCGCCGTGTTGACCTCCCGGTCGAACTGGGCCTTCTGCAGCTTGAACGCCTTGGTGTTGTCCTCGATCTTGGTGTCGGTACTGTACTTGACGTCCATGGCGGCGCGCTCGCACTCGGCCTCCTGGAGGCACACACAGACAGACAGACAGATGTCACCAGCACGGCGCGGCCAGCTAAATTACAACTGCACTCGGTGTAGCCCGCCCAGCGCGGCGCCGCCGGTCCGGCTGCCGGAGTCCCCCACCCACCCTGCCGGAGTCCCCCACCCACCCGGAGCTGCCGGAGTCCCCCACCCACCCACCCGGAGCTGCCGGAGTCCCCCACCCACCCTGCCGGTGTCACGGCTGCCGGCGTCCCCCACGCACCCACCCGGCTGCCGGAGTCCCCCACCCACCCGGCTGCCGGAGTCCCCCACCCACCCGGATGCCGGCATCCCGCAGCGCCATGGCCACGCCGGTGTTGGCGTCTCTCTTGACGGCGGCCGTCTGCGTGCGACCCAGCGACGAGAGGTACTCCACCGAGTCGTACACGTCCTTGATGGTGAAACTGAGGATCTCCACACCCATGCGTCCGACGTCCGGGGCGGCCACCTCGCGCACCAGGGCGGCGAACTGGTCCCGGTCCTTGAATATCTCCTCCACGGTCAGCGTTCCTGAGGTCAGAGAACAGCAGCGGTCAGACTAGGACAGCGGTCAGAGGACAGCGGTCAGAGGACAGCAGCGGTCAGAGGACAGCGGTCAGAGGACAGCGGTCAGAGGACAGCAGTCAGTCAGAGGACAGCGGTCAGAGGACAGCGGTCAGAGGACAGCGGTCAGAGGACAGCGGTCAGAGGACAGCAGTCAGTCAGAGGACAGCGGTCAGTCAGAGGACAGCGGCCAGTCAGAGGACAGCGGTCAGAGGACAGCGGTCAGAGGACAGCGGTCAGTCAGAGGACAGCGGTCAGAGGACAGGAGTCAGTCAGAGGACAGCGGTCAGAGGACAGGGGTCAGAGGACAGAGGTCAGTCAGAGGACAGGTTGTCCTCTGACTGTATCTGGTTGTCCTCAGCTCTTCCCCCCCCCCCCTCCATTCCAGCAGCCAAGGATGGCCCGCAGGAATCCCTCGAGCGTCTGCAGTATGGTGACTAACTAGCTGCCCCTCCCCACCCCACCCGGCCCCTGCAGGTACCGAGGATGGCCCGCAGGTGTCCCTCGAGCGTCTGCAGTATGGTGACTAACTAGCTGCCCCTCCCCACCCCACCCGGCCCCTGCAGTTACCGAGGATGGCCCGCAGGTGTCCCTCGAGCGTCTGCAGTATGGTGACTAACTAGCTGCCCCTCCCCACCCCACCCGGCCCCTGCAGGTACCGAGGATGGCCCGCAGGTGTCCCTCGAGCGTCTGCAGTATGGTGACTAACTAGCTGCCCCTCCCCACCCCACCCGGCCCCTGCAGTTACCGAGGATGGCCCGCAGGTGTCCCTCGAGCGTCTGCAGTATGGTGACTAACTAGCTGCCCCTCCCCACCCCACGCGGCCCCTGCAGTTACCGAGGATGGCCCGCAGGTGTCCCTCGAGCGTCTGCAGTATGGTGACTAACTAGCTGCCCCTCCCCACCCCACCCGGCCCCTGCAGTTACCGAGGATGGCCCGCAGGTGTCCCTCGAGCGTCTGCAGTATGGTGACTAACTAGCTGCCCCTCCCCACCCCACCCGGCCCCTGCAGTTACCGAGGATGGCCCGCAGGTGTCCCTCGAGCGTCTGCAGTATGGTGACTAACTAGCTGCCCCTCCCCACCCCACGCGGCCCCTGCAGTTACCGAGGATGGCCCGCAGGTGTCCCTCGAGCGTCTGCAGTATGGTGACTAACTAGCTGCCCCTCCCCACCCCACCCGGCCCCTGCAGTTACCGAGGATGGCCCGCAGGTGTCCCTCGAGCGTCTGCAGTATGGTGACTAACTAGCTGCCCCTCCCCACCCCACCCGGCCCCTGCAGGTACCGAGGATGGCCCGCAGGTGTCCCTCGAGCGTCTGCAGTATGGCGACTAACTAGCTGCCCCTCCCCACCCCACGCGGCCCCTGCAGTTACCGAGGATGGCCCGCAGGTGTCCCTCGAGCGTCTGCAGTATGGTGACTAACTAGCTGCCCCTCCCCACCCCACGCGGCCCCTGCAGTTACCGAGGATGGCCCGCAGGTGTCCCTCGAGCGTCTGCAGTATGGTGACTAACTAGCTGCCCCTCCCCACCCCACCCGGCCCCTGCAGGTACCGAGGATGGCCCGCAGGTGTCCCTCGAGCGTCTGCAGTATGGTGAGCTCGATGTCCTCCACCGACTTTCCGAGGAACTGTTCGGAGGCCGTCTTCAGGATGTCGTCCTGTTTGATGATCTTGCACTGGGCCACGGCGTTGACGGTGAGCGGCACGCCCTGCGCCGTCTCCACGCGCTCACACATCGGATTCAGCGTCATCGTCTGCCGCGCAGAGAGAGAGAGAGAGCCAGGCGGGGACGGTCAGCGGGGGGTCACCGCCTCCCGACAGACGACAGACCGCGCCCAACCGAGCACAGACACTGCACTGAGTGACTGCACGAGCCCTACCTGGAGGCTGAGTGACTGGACGTCGGTGACCGCCCACCAGGCCCAGGCCCAGCCGAGCACAGACACTGCACTGAGTGACTGCACGAGCCCTACCTCGAGGCTGAGTGACTGGACGTCGGTGACCGCCCACCAGGCCCAGGCCCAGCCGAGCACAGACACTGCACTGAGTGACTGCACGAGCCCTACCTCGAGGCTGAGTGACTGGACGTCGGTGACCGCCCACCAGGCCCAGGTCCAGCCGAGCACAGACACTGCACTGAGTGACTGCACGAGCCCTACCTCGAGGCTGAGTGACTGGACGTCGGTGACCGCCCACCAGGCCCAGGCCCAGCCGAGCACAGACACTGCACTGAGTGACTGCACGAGCCCTACCTCGAGGCTGAGTGACTGGACGTCGGTGACCGCCCACCAGGCCCAGGTCCAGCCGAGCACAGACACTGCACTGAGTGACTGCACGAGCCCTACCTCGAGGCTGAGTGACTGGACGTCGGTGACCGCCCACCAGGCCCAGGCCCAGCCGAGCACAGACACTGCACTGAGTGACTGCACGAGCCCTACCTCGAGGCTGAGTGACTGGACGTCGGTGACCGCCCACCAGGCCCAGGCCCAGCCGAGCACAGACACTGCACTGAGTGACTGCACGAGCCCTACCTCGAGGCTGAGTGACTGGACGTCGGTGACCGCCCACCAGGCCCAGGCCCAGCCGAGCACAGACACTGCACTGAGTGACTGCACGAGCCCTACCTCGAGGCTGAGTGACTGGACGTCGGTGACCGCCCACCAGGCCCAGGCCCAGCCGAGCACAGACACTGCACTGAGTGACTGCACGAGCCCTACCTCGAGGCTGAGTGACTGGACGTCGGTGACCGCCCACCAGGCCCAGGCCCAGCCGAGCACAGACACTGCACTGAGTGACTGCACGAGCCCTACCTCGAGGCTGAGTGACTGGACGTCGGTGACCGCCCACCAGGCCCAGGTCCAGCCGAGCACAGACACTGCACTGAGTGACTGCACGAGCCCTACCTCGAGGCTGAGTGACTGGACGTCGGTGACGGCCCACCAGGCCCAGGCCCAGCCGCCGACGATGGTCCGCTTCTGTTGGGAGCCGCACCACCCTCCTGCGGACCGGGCGCAGGGCGGCGTCAGCGGACAGGGCGCAGGGCGGCGTCAGCGGACCTCTCTCCCCAGACCGCCGGCGCTAGCACCCACCGGACCGGGCGCAGGGCGGCGTCAGCGGACCGCTCGCCCTTCCCCCTCCCCAGAGCCGGCGCTAGCACCCGCCCAACTTGCCGCACGGAGACACCACCAGAATCGCCTGCTCTCCATATCTGGTGCGTGCCTGCCAAATTCCGACCCGTAAAAACAGCCAACTTCACATGGGTGGAGCCTTTCCAGGGAAGCTGGTGGGGCAAAAAGTCATCAAACCTACAATGTCCAATTGTTAAGTTGATAATGTGCAACAATGAATCAATTATTTTCTTTACATAGATAATATGTTGCATTACACATGCATTTCAAAGTCCCTCGATGCAAAAAAAGATTGGTTTGCTAAGCACCAAATCAGTTAAAGTTGGTGGGGCAAAATGTTTATTGGTGGGGCAAAATGGCAAGTTGGTGAGACAGCCCCCCCCCCCCGTCAACTGAATAGGAAGCTCCGCCCCGCAACTATTGGCTACGTAACACAGCCCGGTGATCATGCAATATAGCTGCAGTGTGATAAAACGAGCGCTCTGCATTGATTGTGGCAGACCGAGACAAGCATACCTGAAACTACGAGGGCTTCATTTGGCCCAACAGTGTGGATATTCCCCATGACGGCTGCTTTAAACAAAACACCTGAAACATAGTACATTGTTAACCAGCCAGAAATGCATTACTGACATTAATTAGTAAAAGCTGTCACATAAATCCTCAGGCAAACATGGATGAAACTTTGACATAAGCACTGGGGTCCCAAACGGCCAAGGGGGCCTCCGCCCTCTATCCAAGCGGGGGCCTCCAGGCTCCAAGAGTCGCAGGAGCACTAATTTACGAACTGCAACCAAAACACGCGAAGAAGGCCGAAATGCCTACGCATTACCCACGCCGGCCGAGGGGGGCGGGTACCGGCAAGCACAGACACTGCATTACACATGGGTGAATAAATTCATTTTGAAGGATCCATAAACCAGTAGGGTAGTGTGGGGTAATTTGAACATATTTTTACGTCTTCTCCGTTGTACCAAATTCCATCTCAACCCTGGATGAAGAAAAACTGCTTCAGTAGCGCAAGTGTCACTTGCTTTCACCATGCAAGCCTCATTTTTGGACGAGCCGAGCATACGTTGAATAGCATAGCCTCACTTCTCCACCTAGTCACGGTGTGTTCAAATTCGCAACGCCCTCACTGCCAGAGTAGCTTTCACAGGGAAATGAAACTTGCAGGATCTAGTATCCATTACGAGTCTCACAACTTGTATATCTCGGATTTTTCCTAAAGGTCATATGAGGTCAGGTCATTTTCGTGACCTCACCATTATAAGTCAACGGGAAAAAATAAAAACTGCTATTTTGGCACCGGGAACGATCTCCCACTATCCCAAGCACACAGAATCGTGATTTCATGCACTCCTTGCAAGGTTAGAGGCGTCATTTTTGCAATGTTGACGTTGCGTAACGTCATTTATGACGTGATTAGGTTCATAGTTTTTCTTCAATGACTCCCGATCAATTTGAGCTACCGAGTCGGGAAAGCCACCAATAGACTCAGGAAGACCTGCCGAATCGATTTTTTTTTTTAAATTTAGTCCGAACCTTTTGAATGGAAGGATTCACAAGGACAGAGCCACAGCTAAGCGAAGCTTGTTGCGATGACCCTGCCCTCTACCCTCCGATCGCGCAATTCCGGTTCTATGGCAGAATTTAGAGTCCAAAGTTTAACGTGCGCACAAAGCCGCGCACGGCCGGTCCCCTCGCTGACTTCGCCTGGCTACGGCCTGCCACCAACCGCAACCATACCTGTCAGGAGGCCCATAAATCTCGAGCGCCCGTCGCGCTTCGAACCCGGACTGTCGTAACCGGGAACGCGTGCTCTCACCACGCGGAGTCCAACGCTCTAACCAACTGAGCTACGGGACCGGCTGATATGATATGCCGATATGAATGATATGCGACATGACCTCCTTCGACCAATTTGGTGACCAGGGGCGTTTTTGCCCCCCCCCCCCTTGGCCGGCGCATATGTAGAAAACCAATGGGTTCGGCGAGGGATATATGTACAGTAGGGTAGTGTGGGGTAATTTGAACATATTTTTACGTCTTCTCCGTTGTACCAAATTCCATCTCAACCCTGGATGAAGAAAAACTGCTTCAGTAGCGCAAGTGTCACTTGCTTTCACCATGCAAGCCTCATTTTTGGACGAGCCGAGCATACGTTGAATAGCATAGCCTCACTTCTCCACCTAGTCACGGTGTGTTCAAATTGCCCCACCGTGGGGTAATTTGAACATACTGCCTTAACCTGTCATAAAAACGATAGTCTCGCCAGCACCGATGGTGTTTGACCCATAAACAAATAGGCAGAATAATTCTAAACATACTTTCACTTGAAAAATCAACACAACAAAAATAACAGTTGCAGAGTATCAATATCTGCACGATGCACATCGGTCAGTTGACAGAATTCGCCTCTCTTCAATTACCAGTATAACGCCTTTGGGGCGACTAACAGAGCGAGCAAGAGGGTGAGCCTTGCACGTGCGAAATTTCGACGGGGTACCTCCAGCTGACTTGTGCACGGCACCCTACTAACCGGTCTCTAGCGATGTGCCAAATTTCAGCACAATCGGCCCAGCCGTTCTCGAGATCTGGAAGCGGCACCCTGCACGTGCGCACGTGCAAAATGGGTCCCAACTGACTTTTGCACGGCACCCTACCAACCGGTCCCTAACCATGTGCCAAATTTGAGCACGATCGGTCCAGCCGTTCTTGAGATCTGGAATCGACCCCTGCACGTGCGCACGTGCAGCAGCACCCCAATTCTGGCACATGGATATGCATTGCCTAGTGGGTGCCTACCTACATGCCAACTTTCAGCGCAATCGGCCAAGTAGTTACGGAGATATTGCAACAATTACAAAAGTGACACCTCTTCGTTTTGCACGTGGCACGTGCATAAGGGGTCACCCACATGCATCGGGAATAGTCCAATACTTGGTAGAAGGAATGAAGCTACCCTACAAAAATTACCGCGTGTAAATCGGTCAAGTGGTTGCTGAGATATAAGCGTCGCAGAATCGTGACCACGGCCGGCCGGCCGGCCGCTCATACTCAGAAAGGAAAGACTACGCTCGCTTCGCTCGCTCCGTAAACAGAACGTCTATCATTTTTGTTCAATAAAACTCTCCCAACCTTACTGCATCTGTTATAGTGGTGCCAATCGAAACCTGGACATTTGGAGTTCTGATTTTGTCCAATGTCCAATTCGGAATTGGTTGGACAAAGGTAGCAGACTGGACAACATTGGACGATGGCTTGCTACACTTCAGCGCTTTTGATAAAGTAATCGTGCATAGCATTGATTGGCGAATGGAAAGCTTGTTAAGCTCTCCATATAATAACACTTTTCGGCTGGTAAAATTACATTATAAGCAATTTCAATGACAGTTTTGAGTGTTGATTAATGCGTAATTTTCGGACATATTTGGACAAATGGCTGACATTAACATTTTTGAACGGAAATCACCGAAAATGCCGGACATTAGACGGATTTTAGACGTAAATTCTATAAAACTGGCATCACTAATCTGGTACTACTTTGGCTCGAAAATATTGGCAAAAAAACTGGGAGTGTTGTTTTTTTCGGAGCTATCCCTGTCTTCAATGAAATTCTCACACTATGTTCAAATTACCCCATGCTAAAAGTTATTTTACCATATTTAAAAACAGGTTTCAAAAGCAAATTTCTTGTATTGAAGGCACTGATTAGGTCATTGTTCAACAAAAGCCGTTGCGTATTAGGCGCTAACAATGCAAGATTTTGCGCTGCAATGAAGTTGCAATGACGTGTTTTTAGGCGTTTTTACTTGCGAAAATGATTTTTACAGTGTGCGTCAGCATCTTCATTCCATGAAACTTTAAACCCCGTTCATGACAGCCCTTTTAGTTACGATAATTTCCCTCACTGGTCATATTGTCATGCCACTTATGGATTTTCCGTAATTTTGTGTTTTTCACACTATGTTCAAATTGCCCCACAAGTTCAAATTACCCCACCCTACCCTATGCAGTGTACAGCGGACACAGCTGTATACAGTAGCACTCCGTAGTTAAAAAGAAGTAGGACCTAGGAACTCGTCCATATTCCGTAATACGAGTATGAGCAATAATTGGCAGGCTAGCAGTGGCGCAGCCAGGGGGGGGGGTAAAGGGGTGAGATCTCACCCCCGTCTCTTATCCTAGGGGCCCACCGTCAATTCGAACTGTAACGTTATGCAGCCTGACAATTTTTTATCATAATGTCAAGGTTCGTCAGATGATTGAAAACAGTATTCAGGCCTGATAGCCCCCCTTTAGCCCGCGCCCCACTGGGGGGGGGGGGCTATTCATAGCCCCCTCCCGTTTTTCTGCAATAACTTCCAAACCACTTGACGTATCGACGCCAAACTTACAGTACCTTCGGCTGCATCAATTTGACACCTTGTGTCAAAATTGGAACTTCGTAGCTACCATAGTTCGGCCGGAAATGACGTCAGAGTGATGACGTCGTCGCCAATCGCTCCCAAGAGTTCAGTTTTTAAGCTAAATCCAATTTCTTTGCATGAAAGGACTCAGAATTGACTGCGCTATCAAACTGCTATCTCGGATTTTCAAAATTTGAAAAGTTCGAAAATTTTATACAAGAATATTCAAAATTTATATTTTTATATTTTTTTCAAAAAGTTTTTGACTTTTCGAGAAAAAAAAACGGAATATATGTGACAGAACGCATGCTTATGACTAACTCTAGCAATTTTTAGCCAAATATCTTTAAAAATGGCCAAGTTATACGCATTATTGCAAAAAAAAATCACAATTATCAACTTTTCAAATCAATTTTTCAGTACGTATTTGACATCGTATACCAATATAAATAGCACCATCGTGTTCCTGAGCTCAAACTGCATCCAATAGACACCTTTTTTGTTGAAAAATTATAACTTCAAAATTTGACATTTTTTTACCTGAAAGTGACCTGACCTAAGCTAAATTCGACTCAAAATGACTTCGAATGACACAGACGACATCAAATTCGAAATAAATGGCCTAAATGGACCATAAAACATGTGTCACGTGACCGACGCATGATATAATATTTCCGTGACCTGTGATGACCTGACTCTGACCTGAAAATCAAAGTACAAGTTTGGTACCCCCAAGGTATCTAGAGCATCTGTTCACGAGTGTGGAAACCAAAAATGAGCCTGATCTGACTTGTAAGACGGCGGCCAGAGCCCAAAATGTGAACAAGCCAAAATGCTAATAATTTTTACTTTGACCTGACCTGTGACGTCATCGGTGACCTCGAGGTCAATGAAATTAGGATTCCTTCGACAGTTTTTCCGGGGCTATCAGACGCCGTTTGAATTTTGACGATCGGCCCAGTAGTTTCGGAGTTAGGGGGGGGGGGCTATGGAGAGCCCCCCTCCCCCCCCCCCAGTAGGGCGTGTTATACGCAGACCCCAGTGGGGCGCGGGTTAGAATTCATAGTTTCATTATATGATTTAAGAGGGTACCTACTACCTACCTACATCCAAGGCCCGATTGAGCTAATCCAAGGCCTACATAGGAGGGCCCGTTCCATGGCATGAGAGGGCCAGTTCAGGCATTAGAGAGCCAGTTCAGGCCTGAGAGGGCCCATTTCAGGTCTGTGAGGGCCCATTTCAGGCCTGAAGGGGCCCAGTTGAAGCTTGAGAGGGCCCATTTCGGGTCCTAGAGGGCCTGTTTGAGGCATGAGAGGGGACATTTCAGGCCTGAGAGGGCCCATTTGATGCCTGTGTGGGCCCACTTCAGGCCTGAAGGGGTCCATTTCAGGCCCTAAAGGGCACGTTTGAGGTCTGAGAGGGTCCATCGCAGGCCTGAGAAGGGTCATTTCAGGCCTGAAGGGGCCATTTCAAGCTTGAGAGGGCCCATTTCATGCCCTAAAGGACCCGTATGAGGCCAGAGAGGGCTTGTTTGAGGCCTCATTCAGGCATAAGAGGCACCATTTCAGACCTGAGAGGGCCAAGTTATGGTTTGAGGGGGCCCTTTTTCGACATGATAGGGACCATTTCCGGGCTGAGAGGGCCCAAAAATTAGATTAGCCAATCAACGGCTGGAGTGGGCGGGGCGATGACCATACAGGGGTGTGCGCTAGAATCCGGAAAAACTTTAAATTGGCGTATCGTATAAACTTTTTTGAATATATCATTCTTCTTTTCCTCATAGGTTTGTGACTTCAGTCGCCTTCGATCGGAAACAAAATAAGTAGAAATATCCTCTTAGCTCGAGCGCCGCACCTCGGTTATTGTGGCCCTCCGTTGCGGCCGCGCGCCCAAGGAAATTGTGGACTTCTTTCAGTTCCCGAAATCGGCCGTGTACGACCTTGCAAAGTCCTTCAAAGAGTCTGAAGAGACGATGAGTGAGTCTCTGACTCCTAAGAGGAAGGAACAGGACCGATTCGAGGTTTGGAAGCGGAATAAGGACTTCTTGGAGCAGCTCGAGGCCATGATTGGAGAAGGTCCGAGCCTTCCCATGCAGAAGGTGACTTCGAGGCTCAATCTGCGCAGGGTAACAGTTCTTCGTGCCATTCACGACAATCTCCGATACAGGAGCTACGTTCTTCAGGTGAGACAGATGCTCTCAGAAGTCATAAAGACCAGGAGATTCGGAGATGTTAGCTGATCATCACTTCTTTGGAGCACAGAGCCACCGGCCAGAGCAGCTTCTTTCCCGACCAGAAGATTTTCCGTGTCCGTGCGACCACTTTCTCTGGGGCGTCCTTGAGAGAGAGTCCAACAAACGACCTCACAACACTTTCGACTCCCTGGGGACCGCCATCATCCAGGCCGCGGTCAACTTAACCCGGGAGCAGGTCACCAACGCCTGCGGCAGGTTCCGGCGCCCTGTGGAGGCTGTGATTGGAGCTGGAGGGTGCTAAGTCGAGTGACAGTACAGAGGAGGGATCAGTCTTCGCTATAAAAGTAAAAATTTTGAAGGGAAACCTTGCGATACCAAATAAACCCTGAAGTTCTTTCCCTTACATTTTTTTCCGGATTCTAGCGCACACCCCTGTATATGGTCATAAAATCAGACAGCTTCATCTTTTCAATGAATCCTAGCATTCAAATGAAAAAATAAGGCATAAGAATGTTTTTTAACCACACAAGGCCTTCACTCACTTGGTGCAAAATTAACTGGCGGCTCTAAATCGCAGAATTACAATGCAAGGTCAAACAGTGATTGGCAAATATGGCTGATTGAAACAGACATGCCAAAAAATGTAAGCAGTACCGTGGTTTAAAAATGTCATTATTTTTATTATTTTTTATGGTTTTTCTAATTGTGGTTAAGTTATCTTTTTAAAATTAAATACCTTTGCTTATTGTAATTAAATTAAATCTTCAATTTTCTTTCAAAACACCAATCCATTTATTGAATGGCCAGCTGATTGTGACCCCCAGAACCTGCAGAAAAGCCGTTTTCCTATCACCATTTTTTAGTCAATTCGCCAAATTTAATCAAATCACACTAATTCCTAGTGAAAAATGGAAGCCTTTTCTCTCCGATAAGTGGACGCCATACCGCAAGTAGGTACCGGCTTGTTATACCATTTTTCACCCTTAGTAGCGGGGGCTGCATTTATGACCATATATTGGACGACAGTGAAAGCAGGGCGCCTGGGGCGATTTGATCAAGGTTCGTGAAATTCACACGAGACGTTTAGCATGTAGAAGGCCGACGGAGGGGGAGAAGTTCCAAATGTCACATGACTAATATGCCCTCCGACGCCCTGTTTTCACCGGCGTCCCATATATGATCATCAAAAGTCCATTCATTGACCAATCATTTTTTTGATATTCGCCTCGTAGGTATCTAGTTACTAGTTTCCCCAACTGAAATAATAAAAATTATGACATTTTCAAACCATGGTGCTTCTTACATTTTTTGGCGCGTCTGTTTCAATCTGCCATATTTGCCAATCACTGTTTGACCTTGTATTGTAACTCTGCGATTTAAAGCCGCCAGTGCATTGTGCACCGAGTGAGTGTAGGCCTTGTGTGTGTGGTCAAAAAACATTGCTATGCCTTATTTTTTCATTTGAATGCTAGGATGCATGGAAAATATGAAGTCTGATTTTTTGACCATATATGGTCATTGCCCCGCCCACTCCAGCTGTTGATTGGCTGATCCAATTTGTGCTTGGCTCCTGCCTCCTCGTAGTTTCCCCAACTGAAACCTCCCCCGACTGAGGGTGAACGTTGACGTTTGCGTTGGGCCGTAAAAGCTCCTGATTTGTGCTTGTCTCAGCTCAAGCTACAAAACTGCTATTCATATTCAAAACCCCATGTTAAAAGTGAACTATTTCCTTTAATGTGATATCACGCTTTCTCACCTACCCTTCCAAAACAATTTCTCTACGGTTTTGTTTATGTCGAGTCCGAGAATCGCGAAATGACACCGCTCAACATGTAAGAAAACCCCCACTAACCAATGCGTGTTTGGACTGATGACGTCATCGAAAATGGGGGATTCGGGAAAATGTGCCACACATGTGTAGCAGCAATAAATTTTCACCACCTTTTGCAGGAACCTGAAATTGGCATCGTTGATTGGCGATCAAAAAACCTCACACGGACAGAGTGGAACGTAACTTTAAAATAATCCAAGAGCAATCTCGCCGATTCTCATATCTTGTGGTTTGGTCTAATTACGCACAACATGCAGACCAAAAAATCAGGTAGATAAACAAAAGGCATGGCGGCTTGCGCGGGTGTAGTTCCGTTTACTCAATGCAGGATGTTAATTTTAAGTCAAATTCGCCTCTCCTGTTGCAAGCGAACATTTTCAAACACCCCTAAGCGACTGACACCTAGTTCCGGAAATACGAAGTAAGTGCTGCTGCTATAGAAATAAAGACGCCTCTGCTCACGATTTTTTTTTTTTCAATATCGCTGCGTTGTAAATGTCACCGTAGAAATGGTGTTTGTCAAATTGGAACACTGTAATTTTTGCATTCGGCACGGCCTGGTACGGCCCTCCAGGTATTTAGTCGTTGGTTGCCAACATCACAATAAGCGATCTGCATGGGTGAATACGTCTAATGGCTGTTGAAACCCATTGCCGAAGTGTGTGCACGAACCCTCTTCTCATTTCTATTGAGTCATTTTACAGGAGTGTGTCTCTGTCATTCAAAGTTATTACACCAAAAGCACATAAGCTAACCAACCACTCTTTTGCTGGAGGGCCGTACATACAGGGAACCGCAGTGGTAGCCGTAATAGCAGGCGTCACACTTCTGTGTATATGCTGGAGGTAGTGTGACGGGCTGTGCCTTGAGACTGGCGCTAGTGTCGTCGCAATATATTACGTCACGGACGTACTATCGATGCGTGTTTTCTATCGATGAGGGAGGGATTACCGGGCATGACAACCAACGACAGCGGGACGTAGTGGGACTCAGCAGACTACAGCGGAACAAACTGGGACTCAGCCTGACATCAACGGAACATAGTGGGACTCAGCCGACAACAGCGGGAGTCGGGACATCGTGGGGCTCGGTCGGTCCCAGCGGGACACAATGGGACTCAGCCTGTCCCAGCGGGACAAAGTGGGACTCAGCTGACTACAGCGGGACAAAGTGGGACTCAGCCGACTACTGTGGGACATAGTGGCATAGGCGGCGGAACGGGGAGGGCACCGGGGCACAGTGCCCCCTTTGATTTTGGCATTTTAACATAAGCCTTATGGGTGTTGCATGGAAAGAATGGGACCAAAAGTCGGCAGTGCCCCCTTTAATTGAAGGTGTTCCGCCGCTACTGCATAGTGGGACTCAGCCTCACCCAGCGGGACAAAGTGGGACTCAGCCGACTACATAGGCGGCGGAACGGGGAGGGCACCGGGGCACCGTACCCCCTTTGATTTTGGCATTTTAACATAAGCCCTATGGGCGTTGCATGGAAAGAATGGGACCAAAAGTCGGCAGTGCCCCCCTTAATTGAAGGTGTTCCGCCGCTACTGCATAGTGGGACTCAGCCTGTCCCAGCGGGACAAAGTGGGACTCAGCCGACTACATAGGCGGCGGAACGGGGAGGGCAACGGGGCACCGTGCCTCCCCTTGATTTTCGCATTTTAACATTAGCCCTATGGGCGTTGCATGGAAAGAATGGGACCAAAAGTCGGCAGTGCCCCCCCCTTAATTGAAGGTGTTCCGCCGCATACTGACTGCGGGACATAGTGGGGCTCAGCCGACTACTGCAGGACATAGTGGGACTCAGCCAGACTCAGCCGACTACGGCGGGACAAGTTGCGATTCAGCCGACTACGGCGAGACACAATGGGACTTGACCGGTCCCAGCGGGACAAAGTGGGACTCAGCCGACTACTGCGGAACAAAGTGGGACTCAGCCGACTACTGTGGGACATAGTGGCATAGGCGGCGGAACGGGGAGGGCACCGGGGCACAGTGCCCCCTTTGATTTTGGCATTTTAACATAAGCCTTATGGGTGTTGCATGGAAAGAATGGGACCAAAAGTCGGCAGTGCCCCCCTTAATTGAAGGTGTTTCGCCGCTACTGCATAGTGGGACTCAGCCTGTCCCAGCGGGACAAAGTGGAACTCAGCCGACTACATAGGCGGCGGAACGGGGAGGGCACCGGGGCACCGTACCCCCTTTGATTTTGGCATTTTAACATAAGCCCTATGGGCGTTGCATGGAAAGAATGGGACCAAAAGTCGGCAGTGCCCCCCTTAATTGAAGGTGTTCCGCCGCTACTGCATAGTGGGACTCAGCCTGTCCCAGCGGGACAAAGTGGGACTCAACTGTCCGACTACATAGGCGGCGGAACGGGGAGGGCAACGGGGCACCGTGCCTCCCTTTGATTTTCGCATTTTAACATTAGCCCTATGGGCGTTGCATGGAAAGAATGGGACCAAAAGTCGGCAGTGCCCCCCCGCCCTTAATTGAAGGTGTTCCGCCACATACTGACTGCGGGACATAGTGGGGCTGTGGTGCGCCTGCGTTATTCGTTGCCTCGTCACGATGATGCAATAACCACGTGTGTCGCCGGCCGGCACGGGAGTCCCCGGGCCGGCGCAGACCGATTCGCGCGCCGACTTGTTGTGAGTTGTGACGTCGCTACCCCCCCCCCCCCCCCCGGTGCTGGGGGCGGCCCAGGGCGCGCCAGTGAACCTTGTACCCTTTCACGAGGCGACCAAGGCCATCTATAGAAGGTACAGTCACTCCCCCGCCGACCAATCAGAGACAGATCCTGAGTGACGTCATCCCTGATGCTCGCAAGGGGTACTCCATTCCTTTGCAACGTAAAAATGACTAATTTCATTTGAAGATTATTGATGGCACTCTACACATACCGCTCAACCGTTGATGTCAATGGAAAGCCCAACTAATTTTCTAGCGACAAAAAAGAGCAGCAATATGCTAAGAAATGGCCGGTTTTGAAGATATAGACGATTTAAGAACCCTCTGCAGCAGCAGGAAAGCAACGTAAAAATGCATCGAGCTTATATTTTTACTTTGAATAAATCATTTTTCAGTAAGTTTTTAAATATGTTACAGATTTATGTTACAATTTTATTACAATATTTTCATTATTTGAAACTTTATTTAAAAATAATATTTTCAAAAACACTAGCTGTTGGCAAGTAGCTTGGCAGCGATTGTGGCGCACCGCGCCATTAATTGTCCTGAGACCCCCTTATGATGTCATCAAAAGTGGAGTGACATGGGCCTGGAGGCGACCGCGTGTCTGCAGCCTGCAATGCAGTGATTCTGCTGACCAATCCGCGCTCGATCCGCCGCCACGTTGTCTCCGAGTGTTTCTGCGCATGTCTGGGGTCCGGCCCGCTGCGTCGGGCCGCGCGCTCCCCCGGCATTCTAGGCCTAGCTCTTGACCCGAGCAGACGCGTCACGTCTGGCTCCATTAGGGCCGTTCTGTCCGGGATTTAGAACTTAAGATTAGCAGGGCATATTTGGCAAACTTGGATTTCGCTCTCGTCTCTTCGTCACTCCACTGCATGATTCGTTGTTTCGGTTTTTGACTTGGTTTTGGAACTTAAAATATAACAACCCGCTCTTTTGATTAATTCTTTTACTTGGGGCCGTATGGATCGAACTGATTGAATTTTTGGAACACGCACCAGGTTGATATTTTCCATTTCTGATTAACGTAAAATCCAGTCACTGATATGTGGTGAACAGCCCCACAGCACCACATATTGGTGACCCCGACGTGATTCTTGTTCGATTTTTTTCCATACTTCCGGGTTGTCGCCTCCGCTCATTCCCGAATCAATTATATTATATTATTCCCCCACATGGATTGCTATTCCGTCGCTCCACAGTGGCTTCTGCGCCACTTTTCCATGATGGTTTCTGTGCCATCTCTCCGCCGTGTGATTAGTTAGGCATTTATCTTCTCGGTGATTTTATTTCGGCGTTCCATTGGCTCTTTCGGATTTTGCACTCGGTGTTTTAAATTTTAATTGTTCAGTGCATTGCAAACACCGGCTATACTTTAACGATCATGACGAACGAGGGCACGATGGAACCCGCTCATGCTGAGCCGGTCCATCATGTGTCGATCAAGCCGCCGGTTTTTATGGACACCGCGGTTGACGGCTGGTTTGCTATTATGGACGCCCAATTTAACATTGCCAAAATTACCAACTCGCAGACCAAATTCTACCACGTTCTCTCTGCCCTGCCTCCGGAAACCATCTCGCACATTCCGCGTGCTGTCTTGAGCAACAAAAATTTCTCTGAGCTACAGACAGCCGTCACTGACATGTACGAAAAGACAAAGCCAGAGATGTTTGAGAAACTGATCAGCAAAACGCGTCTGACGGGCCGACCCTCACTCTTTCTAAGCGAACTCAGAGAGGTGGCCGACAAGGTTGGTGTCGGAGACGATCTCGTTCGGCACAAATTTATCCAGTCGCTACCCACAGGCATTGCTACGGCCCTGGCTTCTCAGCGCGAGCTCTCACTGTCGCAGTTGGGCAAACTCGCGGACGAACTAATGCCTCTTGTGCAAAACTCAGCTGCTAACATGGTTCACTGTCAGGATCAGGACCCACAGTCTGACTCACAGGCGTTCCTTGTGGCTCAGCAGCACCCAAGGTACCACAGGGCCACTCAGTCGCAGAGCCGAGCCGCCACACACTCCCCTGCTCGTGGTGCTCGTGATTCAAGGACGTCTCTCGGTCTCACGCCGTTCCACCCTGACCAGAAGCCGAAAGTATGCCGGGCTCACGTGTTTTTCGGCAGCAGAGCACGCACTTGCAAACCATGGTGTCACTGGCCCGACAAAGCTGCTGATCTGACCATGCAGCCGTCCTCACGAGCTGCATCTCCCTCCCGTGCAGCCTCAGAGTCGGGAAACGAGAGGAGCAGGCCGTAAACGCAGCCCTCGGCCTGCCGCTCCTTAGGGTAACAGCCAAGGTGAATGATCAGCCCCTGAAATTCATCGTGGATACTGGCGCTGGTGTATCCCTGGTTCCGCCCTCCTATGTGAATGGAACTTTAATCCACCTGTCCGCTGTTTCGATCACGACTGCCAGCGGGCAGCCACTGCGCGTGCATGGCGAGGCCACTCTCGATATTGTCCTCCCCACACTCAGACGCAGTTACACATGGACATTTGTAGTGGCTGAAGTGACAGAGCCACTACTCGGTAACGATTTTCTCGCTCACAACTCGTTGGTTGTCGATTGTGGTTCCCAAGTTCTCCGCGACTCCACCACTCTGCTCTCTGCTCCCGGTGTACCGACGACCGGGGAGTCTGTTCATTTGGTGATAAATGATCTTGCTCAGGTGCCTGAGGCAGTGCGGCCCATCCTAGAGGATCATCCCCCTGTTCTCAGCCCTAACCAGCCGGATTACACAGACTCGCCAATCAAAACCACTCACTTCATCGACACCGGCAGCGCTCCACCCACGTTCGCCAGCCCACGCAAGCTGCCGCCCGACAAACTAACCGCAGCAAAGCAAGCACTCGATGTGCTGCTCAAAACAGGAGTGATTCGTCCGTCTAGGTCCCCGTGGGCCTCACCCATCCACATGGTTCCGAAGAGTACCCCTGGTGAGTGGCGTGTCACCGGTGATTACCGCGCGCTCAACGCCGTAACCAAACCGGACCGTTACCCACTGCCGCACATTCAGAGCCTCTCAACCAAGCTCCACAACGCTCAGTGGTTCAGCAAAATCGATCTGCTCCGTGCATATCACCAGGTGCCTATGAACCCCGCTGACTCAGAGAAGACGGCCGTCACCACGCCCTTCGGCTTGTACGAATACGCCTTCATACCAATGGGGCTTCGCAACGCAGGTGCCACATTCCAGAGGGTCATGGACGGCATCTTCCGAGACGTGCCGTGCGTGTTCGTCTATCTCGACGATATTCTGGTATTTTCCGAGAACCAGGAGCAGCATGAGAAGGATTTGCGTCTCGTGTTCAGCAGGCTGGCTGAGCACAAGCTTCGCATCTCGCTGGAGAAATGCGAGTTCATGAAGAAGTCACTCATTTTCCTCGGTCATGACGTCACCAGCACAGGTGTCACACCTCCCAAGGCCAGAGTGAAGGAGATTCTGGACCTCCCTCTACCGCATGACTCAGAGTCACTGCGTCGCTATCTTGGACTCATCGGCTTCTACCGGCGTATGATTCCGCGATTCGCCGATGTCACGTTCCACCTGACCGAACTGATTCGACTCAACCCAAAAAGCAAAGAACTGACGTGGACAGAGGAACAGACTCAGGCGTTCAGTGACAGTAAAGCAGCGCTGGCTGGCGCCTGCACTCTGCCACACTCAGTGCCACACTGCGAACAGTACGAGCTCGTTACTGACGCATCACAAGTCGCAGTGGGTGCCGCGCTCCATCAGATTGTGGACGGAGTACCCGTTCCCATTGGCTTCTTCTCACGGAAGCTCAGTCAGGCCCAACAGAAGTACGCCGCGTATGACAGAGAGCTACTCGCGGCTTATCTGGCCACACTCCATTTTCGTGACATGATCGAAGGCCGCCACGTTATCCTGCGAACAGATCACAAGCCACTCGTGCGCGCTTTTCACAGCCCGCACACGGCTAAGTCTGACCGCCAACAGCGCCACTGGTGTGTCGTCACGGAATACATCACGGAGGTCTCGTACATTCGTGGCAGTGACAACGTGGTGGCGGACTGTCTCAGTCGCCCGGTAAATGCAGTGTCCCTCGATGCATGTGACCTCCATTATATCGCGGCGGCTCAGAAACAAGAAAAGGAGAGAGACGCCGACAGTGCCGATTCAGAGCACCAGCATGCCGAGTCAGGTTCAGAATCGCGCTCAAAGCCGCAGGACACCTCCCGATTTGAGCCAGTAACACTGTCTGGCGACATCACAGTCCTGTGTGAAACCACTGGACCACATCCACGCCCGTACGTACCAGAGGCATGCAGGCGCGCCGTGTTTGATCGTTTCCACGGCCTGTCACACCCGGGTAGGAAAGGCACCACCCGTCTCATCAGCTCTCGCTATTTCTGGCATGATATGCGCCGTGACATTGCGCGATGGGTGAAGGAGTGTGAAGCATGCCAGGAAGCCAAGGTGCACAGGCACACTCGTTCTCCGCCCGATCGGTTTGACGTGCCCTCACAGCGGTTCGAAACTGTACATATAGACATAGTCGGGCCGCTGCCCCCGTCAGTACCCCACGGGCACCCCTTCACCGCGCCATTTCGTTATTTGTTGACATGCATCGATCGCGCCACGCGTTGGGTCGAGGCCGTGCCGTTGGTCTCGATCACCGCGGAAAGTGTAGCCTCTGCTTTCCTCGACACTTGGGTGTCCCGATTCGGAGTTCCGCTGCATGTAGTCACAGACCGTGGTTCCCAATTTGAAGCGGAAGTGTTTGCGCACTTGTCTTCAATGATAGGTTTCCATCGCCTCCGAACCAATGCTTATCATCCGACGTGCAATGGAATGGTGGAACGGGTCCACCGAACGCTCAAAGCCGCGATCAGGGCGCGCCGGCAAGAGTGGCTGCGCGCGCTACCAGTAGTTTTGTTAGGTATAAGAGCTATGCCAGCAGAGTCGGGTTTTTCGGCATTCACTGCCGTCACAGGCGCGCAGGTGCTGTTTCCCCGCTGCGCCGTCGAGAAGGTCCCCGTCGGGACAAAGTACGTCCAAGAACTGGCAAAACGTATGTCAGAAATCGATTTCGTCACACTCTCACAGGGCTCGAACCACGCCCGCACACCACCGACGCACGTGCCACCCGATCTCATGACATGCACACACGTGTGGGTACGCGTTGACCGCGTGCGGCACTCTCTGGAGTCCCCGTACCGCGGCCCCATGCGAGTCATCAGACGCAGCCCTAAAGTGTTCACGTTGGAGCTGCCGACTGGCGCCCACGACACTGTAAGCGTCGACAGACTCAAACCGGCACACATGCCGCCACCTGCGGACACGCTTGGTCCGGGTAGTACCGAGCCTATGGCTCCGGAGCAGCAGCCGTCACCGTCGACCTCGCTCGGGCCCCTCGCCACTGGGGCACCCGACGAGCCGACACAGACGCCGACGACTACAAGACCGTCCAGCAAGAGGACTTCAAAACCTGGAGTGACGTCTTCCGCATCGCCGGACAAGGACGACAAGCCGTCCGCGGCTGCGCCGGTGCACACCCGCAGCGGCCGCCGCGTGCAGTTCCGGCCGCAACCGGACTTCCGATATTTTTAGTGCGCCCGCGTACGTGCGTTCGAGGACGATCCTGATCGCGTGGCGCCGACAGTGAAGTGATAACTGCGTCGCGCGGTGTAGTGATTCTTGCGTCGCGCAGGACCGTGCAGTGACAACTGCGTTGCGCCGTACCGTGTAGTGATTATTGCGTCGCGCAGTGAAGTGTTGATCGCGTCGCGCACCGAGTGACGTGAAAAGTGATCGTTTTGGCTTATCGTGTATGCGCTCCGCGCTGAGGCGGTGAGTACTGTGGTGCGCCTGCGTTATTCGTTGCCTCGTCTCGATGATGCAATAACCACATGTGTCGCCGGCCGGCACGGGAGTCCCCGGGCCGGCGCAGACCGATTCGCGCGCCGACTTGTTGTGAGTTGTGACGTCGCTACCCCCCCCCCCCCCGGTGCTGGGGGCGGCCCAGGGCGCGCCAGTGAACCTTGTACCCTTTCACGAGGCGACCGCGTGTCTGCAGCCTGCAATGCAGTGATTCTGCTGACCCGCTCTCGATCCGCCGCCACGTTGTCTCCGAGTGTTTCTGCGCATGTCTGGGGTCCGGCCCGCTGCGACGGGCCGCGCGCTCCCCCGGCATTCTAGGCCGAGCTCTTGACCCGAGCAGACGCGTCACGTCTGGCTCCATTAGGCCCGTTCTGTCCGGGATTTAGAACTTAAGATTAGCAGGGCATATTTGGCAAACTTGGATTTCGCTCTCGTCTCTTCGTCACTCCACTGCATGATTCGTTGTTTCGGTTTTTGACTTGGTTTTGGAACTTAAAATATAACAACCCGCTCTTTTGATTAATTCTTTTACTTGGGGCCGTATGGATCGAACTGATTGAATTTTTGGAACACGCACCAGGTTGATATTTTCCATTTCTGATTAACGTAAAATCCAGTCACTGATATGTGGTGAACAGCCCCACAGCACCACAGGGCTCAGCCGACTACTGCAGGACATAGTGGGACTCAGCCAGACTCAGCCGACTACGGCGGGACAAGTTGCGATTCAGTCGACTACGGCGAGACACAATGGGACTTGACCGGTCCCAGCGGGACAAAGTGGGACTCAGCCGACTACTGCAGAACAAAGTGGGACTCAGCCGGTTCCTTAACCCGCGCCCTGCTGGGGGGGGGGTGTTTGAACACCCCCCCTTGTGGTTTTTCGTGAATATCTCAAAAACGGCGGCGCGGAGCGCCGCCGTTTTTGGTACACCTTATCATCCATCAATTCTATACATGTTGTGAAAATTTCAGACCAAGGTCATTCAAGGTCAGGTCACCAGGTCACTTGAAGTGACCTCACCTCATAAAAAGTTTCAATGTCTGTCATAGCTACACCGAGTGACCGATCGCTTTGAAACTTTCAGCGATTGCTAAGAGCAATAGCATGTACAAGATGTATATCTCAGAATTTTGATATCGATGACCTAAGGTCAGGTCAATTTTGCGACCTCCCCATTATAAGTCAATGGGAGAAAATTGAAATGCGCCTCTTTTGGATGAAAGACGTTATAAACACTCCCAAACACCGAATTACAAGTGGTTTAGACACACTGAACATGAAAATGGTGTCCGTGACCCTTATTTATGCCCTGAGGTCATCTTAGGTCACGAATGGTATCTAACAGTTTTTCGCAAATAACTTTTGATAGAGGCATGCTAGAGCGATGAAAACACCTTAGATGTGTTCAGCTCGACGATACGGATCGACTGATATGCAACATGACCCTTTCCGGTCAGGTCATGACCTTGACCTGATGTCAAATTTTCAAGTTGACCTTTCAAGGTCAGGTTATAGTCCATTCGATGCGTCTTGACGAGAGGAACACGATGCCGGTAAAAGTAAGCTCGTAAAAGGCTTGGGTCAAAAGTTATTGCAGAAAAACTGTTTCCGGAAAAATCGGCTATTTTTGCAGTTTTTGCCCCCTGCAGGCAAAACCGTTGACGTTAGGTCAAATCTGAGAGCATTATTCAGAAAGGGCGTTATTAGGGCTATCGAATGCGCTTTTCCGCGGCGCTGTAGCTCTATTGGTTCCCGAGTTAGGGTAAGTGGCCCCTATCACGCACACCTAACAGGAAAACTACTCGTGTGACCTACTGACGCCTGTAATGTTGACAAGGTTGGTACCAGTAGTTGTCCTAAACATTTCTTTGTTTAGCCCGGCATTTGCTTTTCAGCGGTTTCCTATCATTTATGATATATAAGGCCAAACGTCGACCAACTCGCGGTGTGCGCTTATAGAGCATCAGTGCTGTTATTACGCACATGCACATGCTTCAAATGCGCACAGGAAGAGATGACAGGATGGGGATCAAAATCATCGAAATAAGTATGGACAAATCGCTTTATTTGAAAGTGCCCCAGACTCGGTCTCTCCGGCCGAGACCCTGGGTCCGGTCCTACCGCTCGAGACCCTGGGCCTAGTCCCACCGCCTGAGACCCCGGGCCCGGTCTTACCGCCCGACAGTCCGAGACCCCGGCCCCGGTCTCACACCTGAGGCTCCAGGCCCGATCTCACCACCCGAGACCCTGGGCTCTCCAGCCGAGTCCCCGGGCCCGATCTCGGTGGTCGAGCCCCGGGCCAGGGCGGAGTTTCACGGCCGATAGCAGCACACTGCCAGCGCATTTCGCGAGCTGATGTCACAGTTTGCAGCTGTGTTGGATATACGAGTTTGTTGGTCTCCGTGGAAACCCAATTTGACACGTGTGCAGGCAGCGCGCTGCTAGCGGCCGTGAAACACCGCCCTGGAGTCACCGTCCGAGCCCCCGGACCTGGTTTTAAATCCCTTGGCTTTTTGTCAAAACGCAGGGGATCATCAATCTTCCAGAACTCTGTCAAATGTTAACGTATCACAGTAATGCGATTTAAACCGTTCCCTCTAAAAAGAAACGTTAAAAAATCCATCTGATGTATGTGCATTTATGCAGCATGGCACCTGTGCGTCATTGGAGAACCAGCTGCCCTAAACACGCACGCTTCACATTCAGCCCTTTCCTGTCTTCCTCGACGCATTCCAGGTAATACACGTATGATCAAAGAAAACACTGACTTATTGGCCACAAATTGATGCCTGATAATCTATCCGGTATATTTATGGTTCCGTGAAAAATTAATGCACACCGATACACGCATTATTATATCAGGCACTTTTTCAGCGTTAAAAATCAGCACTTCCTTTACAAAGCATGCTATCATTACTTACCTTTTGATGCGAGAACGCTGAAACAACTGCCCGCCGCGGCACAAATGTCGCCAGAAATCGTTTTCGGTCGATTTATGCTTTCTACACTTCTGCTTGGGCAGCTATATTAAAAAGAGTCATTGGTGTGCGTGTTTAGGACGTGTGCGTGATAGGAGCCACTTACCCTATGCGTTGGCTTCTTGCAAGTTTTCGACATTCGACCTGGAAATCGGCGAAATTTTGCCTTCAATGACCTCTGGTGACCTGACCTTTGACCTGACCAAAAATTGACCGAAGTGATTTCGTCATTATTTTTTACGCTCTTTCGAACGCCGCCTTCCGCGTATCGCTACGTGGCCCAGGAGCCGAGTTACAAGGGGGGGGGGTGTTCAAACACCCCCCCCCCCAGCAGGACGTGGAAATCCAGGACCCCCAGCCGGGCGCGGGTTAATTGAAGGTGTTCCACCACCACTGTACAACTGTGCTATTGTTTGCGTGCTGGTGGCCATTGGAGAAAGAAAATGTAGCGCAAAGTATAAAGGAATTATACATGTCTGCCCCTAGGATGAAGATTATGCATTATTCATCTTACCGTCAAAGATATTTTTCCAAAACTAAAATCGCGCTATTTTTCTGTTCTGGTTGCCTCCCTAGATCCCGTCCTTGGTACTTGCTTACGCTCCCTCTACGTGAATGAAAGTCACACTCACGTGACTACTAACTACACGTTTGCGCACAGTAGGTACTAACACACCTAGCCCGAGGGCCGGACCGTAGCGGGGAAGGGTAGAACGTCAGAGCTCCAGCGCAGTAGAGGTGGTAGTGGCCCGTATCATAAAAAGGCTGGCGTACGCAAAACGTTCAAAACGACGAAATTGACATTCGCTGACAAGTCAATCGCATTGATAATCGCTGAAAAGGTTTCGCTCCAATGTCGCTCGCTGAAATGACGCTCGCTCAAATGTCGCTGGCTGAAATGACCAGAACCGGTTGTCACCAGATGTGGCGAATGGCGTCACAGCCACACCTGCAACGGTTCGTTAAGCGTGAGCAGTAGAGTTCAAGCCAGCATGGGCCTAAAGTTTTTTGTGCATATAAGCTTCTTATACTTAGCTCCTCAATCTAGAGCCACTTCTCTCAAGCTTCATTTATTTTAATTGATGCTAATACCTATTGTGCAAGTCGTTATTGCATTTCAGCTCGATGATCGGTAAGAAACTGCAATCAGAAAGGAAAATTGAGTGCTTCGGCAGTAGGCACTTAATAGATATTTATACAATAGATATTTAAAAGATAGACACGCCAATAGATATTTAAACCTCGCCCGTTTTGACATTTTTTCAGCGTCTTACATATAACGGAGGGGCAGCCCCCAGCCGTTCGGCCCCTGATAGAGCTATAGGGCTTCACGGACAAAAAAAAAATTAGCGTGCTGCCCGTGGCGAAAGAAAGCCGATGGTTTTTTCTAGATTTACGTTATAGGTCAGGTTAATAACCCTAATGCACGGGACATCTGGTCCTGCTAGATTTTTTTTTTTTGAGGTGAGCATGGCTAGTTTGAGCATAATTATGAATATTATGATGTTAGAAAATGACCTTATGCTCATGATACAATGAAATGATATTAAAATAAGTCCAAAAAGTATTATGATATATTTCGACTTGCGTCGTCTTCAGAATGTACATTTTCGGAATTGTCGACGAGCAAATTCAAATCCTTTCAAAATAGCGTGCAACATTTTTGTGAGATCTCTGGCTAACAAATTACAGTCAGGTCATACCTTTGATAAATTTTAACAGCGTACAATACAATGCTCCAATATCACTGAATAAGAATTGGATAAATATTGTCAATGCTACACAATACCTAAAAGTAACACAGGCATATGCTATTTGTGCAGCACGCCAAACTCGCGAAAATAATGCAAAACCTATGCAGAGTGATTGGCATGATAAGATGCATTCATACACTTAATTACACATGTTTCAGGTGCGTACAACTAATACATACACACAGCAGAGTAAACATGACACCAGTGTAGAGCTCGCTAAGGTGGTGCATGAGTGGAGGGAGGGGGACGCTGTCAGCTGCGTCTACCCCAAATCAAATTAGTACAAATGGCGATGAAAGACGCAACAAGCTCTTCAGGTGACACAAATAATGCGAGCAAAAAGAATGGATAAGCCAATAGAGACATGCTGACAAAAAAGAGGACGGAACGCCAAGCATAGAACATTGCCTATGTGGGAGTGTAGGCAGGGGGATGGAAAAGGGGCCAGGATGAGGGTTGTGTGTTTAGGCATGGTTTTTGGTTTCTTTTTTCAACAGATTCTGCTAATTTCAGATCAGCCACATCTTTACATACTCTCTCTATGGTAATTTTGAATGAGGATGACGATATACTACATGATGGGTGGTTGAGGTTAACATGGTATTGGTCTCCAAGAGGGGTGTTTTTGGTCTTGTTTTTAGCATTCCGTAGATGCTCATTAACCCGCGACCTGGTGGGCGGGGGGGGAGGGCTATTTTGCCCCCCCTCCAGACTTTTCGATATATCTCCAGAACCGCTGCGCCGATCGTCACCAAACTTTCAGTACCCTCCCGGACATCAATTTTACACATTGTGACTAAAAGTTTTTCCAAAGGCTATGATAGGTTGGCCGGAAATGACGTCAGAGTGACGTCATGTTCTGCCGTTTTCGACCCAAAAAAGGGTTTCGCGGGAAGAGCTGTCAGGCCTATAGCTTTGCAAATACAGAAAAATGATCAAGACATAAAAGGTGTAGAATTGACAGGGCTACAAAACTGCTATCTTGGATTTTTAAAATTTTTGGATTTTGACCCCAAAAATCAAACAATAATTTTTTGGATATAATAATCGAAAAATCCAAAACGTTTTTTGAATTTCGCAAAAACCGGAATATATGTGATAGTCCTTACCGCCTTCCATCCACATACCAAATTTGAGATTGATAGCTCTTTTTTTGGCGAAGTTATAGCGAAAAAAACTGTTAAAAATTGATGACGTCAAATTTTCGAACTCAATTTTTAGCAATTCTAGACCCCGTAGCGCAAAACAAAGACCACCATTAGACTCCCCGTGACGAGCTGCATCGAATCAATACCAATTTTATGCAAAACTATCAACTTTAAAATTTGACCTTTTTTGCCCTGACCTTGACCTGACCTTGACCTGAACTTTACCAGAAGGTGACCTAAGCCGTACCTGATAGTCTTATAACCAACACCATTGAGTTGGAAATGAAAAATTGGCCATAAAACATGCATCACACAACCTTAGTAAAGTTGGGCTCATGTGACCTGACCTGTGACCCTTGGTGACCTGACCTGTGACCTGACCTGGTATTGTCAGTGACCTCTAGTAGCAACATATCTACTAGGCAACTGACGTCCTATCGCTGATTCTCGGCAAAATGCGTTTTCCTCGCCCCTAGGTGTTATAGCGCATTCCCTAGAAGACCCGTGAAAGGTGAAACATTTCATCTTTGACCTGACCCCCAGCCAGCAATTTCACTCCGGGCCCAAGCAGGCTAAAGTGCGGCTTGCCCGAGATTTTAGTCGGGCTTAAGTCGGCTAGGGCTTGGGCTAAAGTCGGCGTATGACACAAAAACGCCGACTAAAGCCCATGCTCTGCCGGAGGTATGCCCGCTCTGCGAGCTCCAGACAACCGTAGTTAAACCCTAGTTGAGCGACGATTGGCGGTAGCCCGATGTAAGCCCGACCAAAACGTGACTGGCGTAGAAATGCGCATGCGTGAACAGCCGATCAAGCATGGCTAATCTCTGGCTTTACTGCAGTTAGCCAAAGGAGACAGCCAGCTTGATCAGCCCGCGCTCCGCCCAAGTTGAGCCTGCTTTGGATGCGCGGGCGGATGACGGGCTGCGCTGCAGCTGGCCACACTGGGGCATAGCTGCGGCATGCCCAAGCTCAGCCCAAGTAAAAAATGCATTGGTTTTTATCTAACTGGGAAAACCCAAGCTAAGCCCAAGCTGCCCGACGTTTGCCATAGTTTAGCCCAAGCGAATTGCTGGCTGGGCCTGTGACGTCATCGGTGACCCCGAGGTCAATGAAATTTGGTTTCCTTCGACAAATTTGACAGGCCTTTCGAACGCCGTTTGAATATTGCGGATCCGTCCAGTAGTCAGTGGCGGATCCAGGGGGGGGGCTGCGGGGGCTGGCAGCCCCCACCCAAGGAAAACTGGCGCCACTGCGCCGAAGGCGCAGTGGCGCCAATTTTCTATTCGCAACTCATCGGAGTGCCGCATACTAGGACTAGGATGCAAAAATCAGTCGAATAACGTCGTTTCAGTACGCTCCGCACCGATATTTCCAATCGTGTGGTGTCACTGTACATACTGATCCTGGGCGCCTCTTGTCAGGGCCACTGGGCGCCAATATTTCAGCGCCAATACGATGCGACTATGGCGCCCATCCGGGGCGTGGCGCCCAATTATGACCTGCAGCCCCTCCCCAGTGAAAATCCTGGATCCGCCACTGCCAGTAGTTTCGGAGATACGAGGGGGGGGGGCAAAAAATAGCCCCCCCACCAGGTCGCGTTATAAACAGACCCCACCAGGGCGCGGGTTAACCCGCGCCCCGCTGGGGGGGGGGGGGAATCTACCCCCTCCCGTTTTTCGCCAATAACTTCTAAACGCGTTACGCCAGCGACGTCAAACTTTCAGTACCTTATAATACATCAATTTGACACGTTCCCTGAAAATTTGAGCGAAATCCGTCGGGAATATTTTGAGAAAATGACGTTTTAGTGACGTCATGTTCGCCATTTTCGCCTCAAAAACGGCAAAATTTCAAACTCCGCTAACATCTTCGTTTTTAAAATAATCAAAACGTACCAAAAAAGGTTATACGTGATTTTTCTTTGTCTATCAAATGGCTATCTCGGTTTTTTTTTTTTAAATTTTGGATTTTGGCCCAAATTTTTTTCTTCAAAAAACTGATTTTTTGGGAAAATAATTATAAAATCCAAAATTTTGAGTGTATCGAAAAACCGGAATATATGTCAGAGAAGTGGTCTATGTGCACCTACATACCAATTTTTAGAAGAATCGGTTAAAAAATGTGGGAGTTACTCAAAATTTTATGACGTCACGACACACAAAACTTTTGAAAAATGAATTTTTTGGAAGTTCTAGACCTTGTACGGAAAAAATAGCACGATTCGATTCGCCGTGACAAACTGCATCAGATAGACACCTTTTTAGGCCTTAACAACCAACTTCAAAATTTGACCTCACCATGACCTGACCTTGACCTGACCTCGACCTGAAATTCATCCAGATGTGGTCCATATCACTTATGGAGTGTGCCTATTGAATTCTATGAATAAAATGACCCATAAAACATGTGTCGCCCATGCCCTTTTCTATATTTTGTTTTTGGTGACCTGACCTGACCTGATCTGACTTTGATCTTGACCTTCGAATGATATTGTATGCAACGAATATTGTCTTGGTAGCCTAAGAACACTTTTTGGGCAATCAGTCTCAGTCCATTCTTCGGCAACTACGGTGCAAGGCCGATACTGTAGAAACTTGCGTTTTGTACCCTTGACCTGACCTTGACCTGACCTCTGACCTACTTAAACAAAAAATTTGGGCTCTTAAGATCCGCCTTGTTGAGAGCTTTCGATTGCCGTTTTCCCCGTCTTTCTACGACCATCGGTTCGGAAGTTAGACAGGGGGGGGGGCAGAAGCTGCCCCCCCCCCCCCAGCAGGGCGCGTATGGCTGAATAGCCCAGCGGGGCGCGGGTTAAATCTTTCGCGGACTCTCCTTTTTGATTCACCTACGTACACAGCGGGTTTCTCATCACACAGGTTACATGTGATTTTTATATATGTTACAGGGAGTTTGAGAAATCCGTGAGTTTGCAAACTCCCTAGGGAGTTTGCAAACTCCCTGACCCATCAGTGAGTTTGCAAATTCACTAGGGAGTTTGGCAAACTCACCAGGGAGTTTGCAAACTCACGGACCAGTCAGGGAGTTTGAGAAATTCCAGAGCGATTGGGACAAATAAAAACAAGTGTGCAGCATGTGGGTGGCATACGTGCCGTCCGTAATGTTAAAACAAACGCGCCTAGTTGTACATGCGGCCTTTTTAACAGTCGCTTGCAGACAAAAAGCTTACAGATCATATGCACCACCATACTTTTGATTTTAAACTGTTCAGTGATCTAGCACAAAACATGTAGCGCCGCTTTATTTATACATTTATTTAGTTCACGGCCCAACTGTATCCGTTCCACACAAGTGTGGCTATTCCAGAGTCAGGCTCAATATATCAAAGTAGAAACAGCTCTGTTGGTCATTTATGCTAAAGCATATAAGGCATACGTGTGGAACACTTGTGTGGAACGGATCTATGTATAATTGGGACGTGAACTAAATAAGTGTATGACTAAATGAAGCGGCGGTACATGTTTGGGCTAAATCACTGAACAGTTTAAAATCTCAAGTAGGCATTTATGGTGTGCATATGATATGCAGGCTTTTTGTCAGCGTGTGACTGTTAAATAGGCCGTAAAACTAGCCACCTTTGTTTTAACATCACGGACGGCACGTATGACACCCACATGCTGCACACTTGTTTTTATTCGTCCGCAATCGCTCTGGAATTTCTCAAACTCCCTGACCGGTCAGTGAGTTTGCAAACTCCCTAGCAAATTTGTAAACTCCCTAGTGAACTTGCAAACTCACTGATGGGTCAGGGAGTTTGCAAACTCCCTAGGGAGATTGCTAGGGAGTTTGCAAACTCACGGATTTCTCAAACTCCCTGTAACATATATATCATTCGGTGCGGCTTGACATAGCGAATGCGATGGTACTGTTGTCGCAAGATAAGGGCCCAGGCGACCTGTAGTTCGGATGCGGTGAATACCCTCACCCTCGCCACAACTCGAGTGGGGGCTGAGCTGGGTGGGAGGAGGGGTGCACTCGGCCCGAGCTGTGGCGAGGGTAAGGGTATTCACAGCATCAAAACTACATGCCGCCTGGGCCCTTATGTTGAGACCAATAGTACCACTGCCGTAGTTCTAAGACCATTTTTGTTGAAGGCATTTGCGAAAAAAAACTAAAACCCCAGGTTCTGGGTCTTTGACCTGACATCTGGCCTCAGGTCACCATAACTATTTTTCTATTTTTATGGGTCAAACGCTACGCAACCGTGCTCGTAATTTGCCTTTATCTCTAAAACACTGTTTTTGCAGCTATTTGACGTTCACGTCTGTGACGCCGAAGTTTGCCGTGCGTGGGTCTGGAAAATCGACCCTGTGACGTCATCAAGGGGGCTAGGTCCTTTTTTTACTTCAGAAGATGTCAAATTGATGGGAGAAAAGGTACTGAAAGTTTCGTCTTCCTATGCCTAAGCGTTCGGGAGCTGTCGCCAATATTCGCCGGGGGGGTGGGGGGAACAACGGCCCCCGTGCTCGTGCACACTTTGGAGACCGTCGCCAGCTGGCGTCGTATTTCTCTTTCGTAGAGGCGAAGAATGGCGAGGGATGGGTAGGGGATCTCAGAGTCGACCACCACCCGGATCAAGGGGTGACATGGCTTGACAAGCGGCAAACGGCAGGAGCAATGTATTAACCCGCGCACCGCTGGGCTATTCAGCCATACGCGCCCTGCTGGGGGAGGCAGATTCTGCCCCCCTCCCCCTGTCTAACTTCCGAACCGATGGTCGTAGAAAGACGGGGGAAACGGCAATCGAAAGCTCTCAACAAGGCGGATCTTAGGAGCACAATTTTTTTTGCTTAGGTAGGTCAGAAGTCAGGTCAAGGTCAGGTCAAGGGTACAAAATGTAAGTTTCTACAGTATCGGCCTTGCACCGTAGTTGCCGAAGAATGGACTGAGACTGATTGCCCAAAACGTGTTCTTAGACTACCAAGACAATATTATTTGCATGCAATGTCATTCAAAGGTCGGTCAACGTCAGGTCAGGTCAGGTCAGGTCACCAAAAACAAAATATAGAAAAGGGCATGTGCGACACATGTTTTATGGGTCATTTTACTCATAGAATTCAATAGGCACACTCAATAGGTGATATGAACCAAGGCCCTAAATACAAGGTTGCACGGATTTATTTCTACTAAACCTACCAGAATAAAGTTTCACGGTTGATAATTTAAATAATTATTCAATCAAAATTTCTTTATTATTACCTCGTAATCATTTATAAACAATTTTATAAATCAACTTTCAATTTGCTTGCCTTTTACTAGCAAAATAACTTTTCTAGTATTGGGTCAACATAGTGGTGTAGCAGTAGGAACCACATCTGGCAAAACCCCAATACCTACATACAGCAGAAAAGCAGCCACCAGGCGTCGCTACAGTCGCAGCACAGATGTCGCGCGCGTCGCCAATCGCCAAACTACCGATTTCCATAAGGCTGCATATGTACAAATATGTAACGGAAAGTCGCCCTTAAGGATTACGCTTACATCCTTCGCTTATCAGGTCGATGGTTGGAAATTGGGAGGGTCTCGGCTATTTTCGACCACGGATATGCCTTTATCACATGATGAGGAACATGCTGATAAGCGTTTTATGTGTCATAACAGCACAAAAGTATTTTTAATCATTTTTCAAAAATAGCCGTTCTGCCGTATCTTTCAGTGCAAGGTGCCGTCGGTCATCCCCGACGTGACGTCACGCCGGGGATTTCCAGATTTTCCTACTAGACTTCGACGCCCCCTGATATGAACCACCTCTGGATGAATTTCAGGTCAGGGTCAGGTCAAGGTCAGGTCAAGTGAGGTCAAATTTTGAAGTTGGTTGTTTAGGCCTAAAAAGGTGTCTATCTGATGCAGTTTTTCACGGCGAAGCGAATGGTGCTATTTTTGTTTCCGTACGAGGTCTAGAACTTCCAAAACATCATTTTTTTAAATTTTGTGTGTCGTGACGTCATAAAATTTTGAATAACTCCCACATTTTTGAACCGATTCTTCTAAAAATTGGTATGTAGGTGCACATACATAGACCACTCTCTGACAAATATTCCGGTTTTTTCGATACATTCAAAATTTTGGATTTTATAATTATTTTCCCAAAAAGGCAGTTTTTTTAGAAAAAAATGGGCCAAAATCCAAAATTTTCAAAAAACCGAGATAGCCATTTGATAGACAAAGTATAACTTTTTTTACATCACGTATAACTTTTTTGTTACGTCTTGATTCCTTTAAAAATGAAGATGTTAGGGGCGTTTGAAATTTTGCCGTTTTTGAGGCAAAAATGGCGAACATGACGTCACTAAAACGTCAATTTCTCAAAAATTTTCGACGGATTTCGCTCAAATTTTCAGGGAACGTGTCAAATTGATGTATGATAAGGTACTGAAAGTTTGACGTCGCTGGCGTAATGCGTTTAGAAGTTATTGGCGAAAAACGGGAGGGGGGCAAATTCTGCCCCCCTCCCCAGCGGGGCGCGGGTTAAGTTATTAACACGCGCACTGCAGCGGGTCTGAGCCGAACACGAACTGCAGGGGGGTTGAAAACAACCCCCCTGAGATCTCGAAAACGGCGCAACGTAGCGACAAGCGGTAAACGGCGTTGGATAGGTTGAGATGAGATCTACTAGAAATACAAATATCATTTTTGGGTCAGGTCAAAAACGAGGTCAGCAGAGGTCACCAAACTCAAAATGTTGCGATTTTTTAGCGATCTCGACATCCCTCCATATTTCCCGCTTTATCTCGGGAACTAGATGAGCTAAAAAGTTGCGAAAAAGCATTCGATAGCTGTTGAAACGCTCTTTCGCTAAGCTGTCCTCAGATTTGACCTAAGGTCAACGGTTCAGCCTATAGAGGTCATGTAATGTCAGATCAATATTGCAAATTTTCCGGAAATGCTTTTTCTGCAATAACTTTTCTTCCCAAAGAGATAGAGAAATAATTCACACACCATCGTTCTTAGCTCGTCAAGGTGCATCGAATGGTATATAATATGACCTCGAAAGGTCAAGTTCAAAAGTTGACCTCAGGTCAAGGTCATAACCTGACCGAAATAGGTCATGTTGCATATCATTCGATCCGCACTGACGAGACAAACACGATAAACGTCGAACGGAGATAAAATAAGCGGGATGGTGAAAGAATGGCGTTTCTATGTCCCATACTTCTCGAGTTATGTCCGAAATTGCATGCCGGGCCCCAAAAAGTGACCTGACCTAAGGTCACAGAAATAAAAATTTCGAAATATACAAAATGTTCCTTGTGGTCTCCTAATATGTTTCTGAAATTTTCATAGCATTCAGCCAAATGGTGTGGATGTAGAACAGCGTCAAACTTTTTATGAGGTGGGGTCACTTATCGTGACCTGGTGACCTGACCTTGCATGACCTAACACTAATTTTTTTCAGAGGTGATGTAAAATTGTTTGATGGACAGCTATACAAAGTTTCAAAGTCGTGGCTTCACTGGTTTTTGAGTTACAGCGAAAAAACCAGAGGGGGGTTGAAAACACCCCCCCCCCCCTGCAGTGCGCGTGTTGGGGAGCATTCATTCTGGCCAGGGTTCATAATGTCCAGGGTACGTTATGCCCAGTGTCGAAATGGCCAGTGCCTTAAATGGGCCAGAGTTCATAATGTTCAGGGATTGCATGGTCCAAATGCGGCCAACTGGCTGCAGATAGGGTATATTCAAAGAGGCCAGGGTTCATAATGTCCAGGGCACGATGTGTCCAGTGTTCGAAACGGCCAGGGTTCATAATGTCCAGGGCACGATGTGTCCAGTGTTCAAAATGGCCAGAGTTCATAATGTCCAGGGCACGATGTGTCCAGTGTTCAAAATGGCCAGTGCCTTGAATAGGCCAGAGTTCATAGTGTCCAGGGATTACATAGTCACTGAAAGTGACGTCATTATGTAAAAAACACGGAACCAGCTCAATGCGAAGCAGTGCAGTGCCGAAGGCAATGCCTTAGGAGAGATTACAGGCAATAGTAAATCAAATATTTTTAGGTTAAGTGGTTATGCATCAGGCTTCAGGCCGAATCGCTTGCAATCTATTCATGCGAGAAACTATTTCCTTATCCCCGGTAGGCAAACATCATTACCTTAGGTTAGGTTAGGTTAGGTTAGGTTAGGTTAGGTTAGGTTAGGTTAGGATAGGTTATGTTTGGTTGGGTTGGGTGGACTATGTAATCCCTGGACACTATGAACTCTGGCCCATCCAAGGCAGTGGCCATTTTGAACACTGGACATATCGTGCCCTGGACATTATGAACCCTGACCATTTCGAACACTGGACACATCGTGCCCTGGACATTATGAACCCTGGCCATTTCGAGCACTGGACACATCGTGCCCTGGACATTATGAACCCTGGTCTCTTTGAATTTACCCTATCTGCAGCCAGTTGGCCACATTTGGACCATGTAATCCCTGGACAATATGAACACTGGCCAATTCAAGGCACTGGCCATTTCGAGCACTGGACACATCATGCCCTGGACATTATGAACCCTGGCCTAAATAATACGCACCCAAAACGCACATGGGGGGGGTTCCCTCCCCCTCCGCGCCATTTCGTTCCTGTTGGAGATAGAGCTTCGCGGTAAAGACCAGAAAGATTATTTGGGAAGAGACGAATCCAATGATACCCATTTTAACCTTCTCAGGTCAGTCATTGACCTTCCAGGTCAGGTCAAACTAAAAAATGTTGCTGTTTTGGATCACCGTTGGATATCAAGTGCGCTGCTTATCATATACCGATGACAATGCCGTTTTGTGGTGCAAGGCAAGCTAGAAATTCTTTTTCACACTATCCGACCAGGTTTTTGCTGCTGAGGTCATTTCAGGTCAAGTTAGGTCAAGGTCAATGATGTGTTAGTATGTCTGTGTGTGTCTCTGTGTGCACCCTGTATTAACCCTCGCCCGCACATGCCATTTTCACATCCTAGAACGCACATGGGGGGGGGTTGCCACCCCCCGCGCCATTTCGTTCCTGTTGGAGATAGAGCTTCGCGGTAAAGACCAAAAAGATTCTTTGGGAAGAGACGAATCCAATGATACCCAGTTTTACCTTCTCAAGTCAGTCATTGAGCTTCCAGGTCAGGCCAAACTAAAAAATGTTGCTGTTTTGGGTCACTCATACTCATACTCATACTCATATATTTCGGTTACATCCAGGAAATTGGGTTTTCAGTAAACCACGTCATACATTCAGTAGTTCAAAACTCATACCTGTACATACAGGACAGATTCTATAGAGGTTAAAACACACCACACATGATAAACTAACTGACCACATTGACCTAGCGCAGCCGGATTAAACATGCCGTTTCTTAACCTTTTTACGGAACGCCGCCAGGATGTCACCGTTGGATATCAAGTGCGCTGCTTATCATATACCGATGACAATGCCGTTTTGTGGTGCAAAGCAAGCTAGAACCTCTTTTTCACACTATCCGACCAGGTTTTTGCTGCTGAGGTCATTTCAGGTCAAGTTAGGTCAAGGTCAATTATATGTGTTTATATGTCTGTGTGTGTCTGTGTGTATACTGATGTGTGCACCGATTGTTTATGTGTCTATATTACATGAGATCATGAAATGAGAAGCTTTTACCAAAAATACAGTCAAAGAAACATCACGAAAAGTAAATTCAGCTTGCCTAAAACGCAATGTTTTTAGATGACCTAGGTTGACCTTGACCCTGACCTTGACTTAAGTACATCGTTCGTCTAACAGCATGTTCCATGATAGGTGGGAGGTAAGACTTGGTAAAAAAGGCCGAAATCAACGTGTCAAAAGCTCACAAGACCCATAGCCAACGCAAGATATTGGGTATTTGTCCTTTGGGTCATGACATGACCTGAAGAACAAGGTCATATCTCCGAAACCAAAAACCATAGAAACTTGAAATTTTCAGTGGACATCAAGAAAGGATAGAGGAGCAGCTATATGAAAAATCAGGCTTCTAGCTCTAAAAATGTTGAGTAGCTAAGTGCAGAGCAGAAAAACTACCTGGGGAGGGGATGGCACCACCCCCTTCCCCCCATGTGCGGGCGAGGGTTATCGATAGCGAGGTAGGCATTGCGTTGAGTACGCCGCTGCGGCTGTGTATACCTAGTACCTACCTCCTGTTGTGGTGCGCGCCGCCGGCTGCTGACAGTAGGTGTGCCGGCTGCTGCGGCTGTGTATACCTCCTGTTGTGGTGCGCGCCGCCGGCTGCTGACAGTAGGTGTGCTGGCCGCCGACCGCCGGCCGCTGCGGCTGTGTATACATCCTGTTGTGGTGCGCGCCGCCGACTACTGACAGTAGGTGTGCTGGCCGCCGACAGCCGGCCGCTGCGGCCGCTCGCCGGCGGCGCCGCCACGCGCGGCCTGCGCATCTACACCAAGACGGGCGACGGCGGCACCTCCAGCACGTTCACCGGGCAGCGGCTGCCCAAGGACGACGCCCTGTTCGAGGCGCTCGGCTCTGTGGACGAGCTGTCGGCCACCGTCGGGTGAGCGTCCACACCAGCGCACCAGCGCACGCACTCCCAAGCTTATGTATAAGGGCCCAATCTTATGTATACCTAAACGGCATGAAATGGATATGGCAGCACTGTAAGGCTCGATGTATAGCACGCAGTCTTATAAAGGCCGTGAGATCGAAAGTACGGCACGCTATTTTCTGTACTTGGTAGCAGTCGGTTTTTGAGGATGCCGTAGAATGATTTCACCCGTGAGCAGCTGCGCACATGTCATAACACCGACAATAACCAGTATAACGCCTTTTGGGGCGACTAACGGAGCGAGCGAGAGTGTGGGCCTTGCACGTGCGAAATTGCGAGGGGGTGCCTCCAACTGACTTGTGCACGGCACCCTTCTAATCGGTCTCTAGCGATGTGCCAAATTTGAGCACAATCGGTCCAGCCGTTCTCGAGATTTGGAAGCGGCACCCTGCACGTGCGCACGTGCAAAATGGGTCCCAACTGACTTGTGCACGGCACCCTACTAACTGCTCCGTAACCGTGTACCAAATTTGAGCGCAATCGGTCAAGCCGTTCTCGAGATCTGGAATTGACCCCTGCACGTGCGCACGTGCAGCAGCACCCCAACTCTGGCACATGGGTATGCATTGCCTAGTGGGTGCCTACCTACATGCCAACTTTCAGCGCAATCGGCCAAGCAGTTACCGAGATATTGCAACTATTACAAATGTGACACCTCTTCGTTTTGCACGTGGCACGTGCATAAGGGGTCACCCACATGCATCGGGAATAGTCCAATACTTGGTAGAAGGAATGAAGCTACCCTACAAAAATTACCGCATGTAAATCGGTCAAGTGGTTGCTGAGATATAAGCCTCGCAAAAGCGTGACCAGTGACCACGGCCGGCCGGCCGGCCGGCCGCTCATACTCAGAAATTTCCGTTATTCTACGTAAGACTCCGCTCGCTTCGCTCGCTCCGTAATCAGCTATTTGCGGCTTCAGCGGCATCCATTTCACGCCAGACTTTGCAGCGTACTTTGACGAGCTGCTTTAGTCTGTTGAATTGATGCAATATAAATTCCAAGTTTTTGACGATGTAAATATGCAATACCTTACATTATGATACTTTTAACCCGCCCATAACTGGGGTATTTTCCATAACGCGAGTGACAGGGTCGGGGGGAGGGGGAGGCTCTACAGAGTTCCCCAGCCCCTCCTATCTCCGAAACTACTGGGCTGGTCGTCAAAATTCAAACGGTGTCTGATTATGATAGTCCTGGAAAAACTGTCAAAGCGAAACTTAATTTAATTGACTTCGAGGTCACCGATAAGACGTCACTGGTCAGGTCAAATTAATTTTTTGAAGCATTTTGGCTTGTTCACAATTTAGGCTCTGGCCGCCGGCTTACAAGTACAGTCCACAGCAGAAGTAATGTGTGGTTTCAGTCATGGGTATGTTCTGCTTCTGAAGGCTAGGAACGATTAGCCAGACTGCAACGAGACTTTAAATGTAGCTTACATGTATCTTCACCCTTGCAGCTACAACTTTATCTATTGACGTCTTCTTTTCAATCAGTCCGCATTTAAAAATCGTCGGTCAAAGCCAACCGTTGAGATTGGTAAAACCACACATTACTTTAGCGGTGGACTGTACAATCAGGCTCATTTTTGGTTTACGCACTCCTTCATATATGCCTTAGAGGCCCTGAGGGTATCGGACTTGTACTTCGAATTTTTCATGTCAAGGCCAGGTCATCCTATATCACGGAAGTTTGCGCGTTGCAGGCTGAAATTTCAACTCCTTCGTGGTTGGGTCCAGAACTTTTTGAATCCCTTAACCCGCGCCCCACTGGCATGGGCAGCGCCACCATGGGGGGGGGGGGGACCGGTCCCCCGCTATCGAAAGTTAGGGGGGTACGGTACCCCCTATCGGCGAGGCCCGTTCAATAGTTGATAGTAGTGTGTTGCGGAGTTATCCGTCGCATTTAATACATCGTTGGTTAAGCAAGGCAGATTCTGAATAAAGATTGCTGCTGAAATATATCGCAGGTGGTCTTAGCCATTTGCTAAACATATAGCTGTATGGAGCTCTGGGCCCAGTTCATTTAGAGCCCCCTTGCTACTAAGTGACACTTATTGGAAAGGGCGACCAATCAAATGGGTTCATATAGCCACCCTTAGGTACAAACCTGCACCAATGTTCCCAAAAGTGTCTCTCTGATAAGTGGCACTTTGGCAAAGTGACACTTGCCGACTGGCTTTTCTATATGAATTGGGTCCAGATGTTAGTGATCGGCAGGCCCTCTGGGATCGTACCCTCCCCTCTTTGGGCGCCAGGCAGAGCCATTACCTGCCCCCCCCCCCCCACACACACACACACCTACCAGACCCCATTGTCGACACAACCAAGTTTACTGAAATTCCATAATACATTTCAGTTACCTACTAACTATATGTATATTTTCCATTCCTAATTAATCAAATTTTTATTTAAGTATGGCAGTTCTACCACAGAAACCATTTACAATGTGTGACATTTAACCCTAGCACTTATGGGGAGAACTGTTCGGATGGATCCAGGGCCAAAAGGTCACGCAGTAGCCCAAAACCTTACAATTGAGTAGCATCGACTCCCTCTCGTCAAGGGGAGAGCGCTCGTTTTTTCCGCAAAACTTAAGTTCGGTCGGAGGCCGAACGGCTGGGGGTCTAATCGAGCCCTCCTCCCTGGCTACACTATGCGTTTTCTGCGTGCGTTTTATGCGAGTTTGCGTGATTTGCGGAATATCGTTCTAGAAAGAAACGACATTAAGTTTTTGTTAAATGTTTTCATGTAAACTTTTAATTAATATAAACATTTTATTAACTTTTATATTAATATTAAAGAAGTTGAATTAACCCGCGCCATGATGGGGTCTGCCGAGCAACGCGGTCTGATGGGGGACCCATTTTGGCCTCCCCCTAAGATCTCGAGAACCACGCAACATAGCGGCAAGTAGTAAACGGCTTTGGATAGCCCTAACGGGGAACTACCTTGTGACCCAATTTCATTGACCTCGGTCAAACCGATGACGTCACAGGTCAGGTCAAAGGTTGATTTTTCACCGTGTTCAGGCATTTCAAGAAATGCGTCGTAAAATCGAGTAAAATGCATTTCATTGAAAATCATCGGTGGGGAAATGTTCTTCAAACACATATTTTGCTATTTGAGGTCACTGATACCAGGTCAGGTCACAGAGGTCAGGTCACCATGGGCGGTCACAATATGAAAGTGTCGTGTGATACATGTTTCATGGTCCATTTTACATGACAAATGCGAGTTTGTGGGTCAGGCAGACTTTTGGGCCAGCTTAGGTCACGTTTTGGTCAAGGTCAGGTCAAATTACGTCAAATTTCAAAGTTGATATTTTTGCATAAAATGGGTATCGATTCGATGCAGCTTGTCACGGGTAGTTCAATGGTGGTCTCCGTTTTGCGCTACGAGGTCTAGAATTGCTAAAAATTGAGTTCAAAAATTTGACGTCATCAATTTTTAACAGTTTTTTTTTTGCTATAACTTGGCCAAAAAAGAGGTATCGATCTAAAATTTGGTATGTATATCGAAGAGCGCAGGGACTATCACATATATTCCGTTTTCGAAATTCGATAATTTTTTGGATTTTTTTTTAGTTTTTCTAAAAAAAACATTTTTTTTATTTTTAGGGGTCAAAATCCCAAAATTTCGAAAATCTGAGATAGCAGTTTTTTAGTGCCGTCTTTTCTCTACACAACCACATAAAGAACTTTAAAATTGCTTGTTAACTGTAGAATTGGTGAGCGTTTCAAGATGTCATGTTTTTTGCTCATTTTTACTCGAACATGACCTCAGTTTGACCTCGATAACTCCTGACCTGAGGTGACCTGTGACTTGCAATTTTGTGTGTAGGTGTCAAATTGATGCCCGGTAAGGTACCCAAAATTTGGCGGCGCTGTGCGCCGCCGTTTTCTCGCTATTTAAGAAAAACCACAGGATGGGCCAAAATGCTCCCCCCCCCCCATCAGGGCGCGGGTTAATAATAACCTTTTTTCTGGAACGATATTACGCAAAACACGCAAACTCGCAAAAAACGCACGCAGAAAACGCATAGTGTAGCCAGGACTTTACGTCAGCGCGGCTGTGAAAATGCCATTACGGTTGATTGTTAAACAAAACATGGCAGTTGGGGCATTCTACGAAAGATCGTACCAGGCCCGTCACCCTCATCTCTCAGATTGTAATGAAAATGGGTCGTAGGGGTAATCATAGGCCCCAAAGACGCCTGGCAAAATATCAGACTTTTCAGATCAAAACTTTTTGAGTTGCATTAGGCATTTTTTTAACTTCGGTTTGTAACGGTGAGTTTGATGGCCTATAACTCAAGAACGGGTTAAAGGGACCCTCCCACCTTAAAAAAAGTTAATGAATTGGCATGAAAGTGATGTCGCTCGGTTCAGAAAGAGCAAAAACGAATATCTACCAAATTTCATCGAAAAATATTCACCGGTTTTCAAGATATTAGACTTTTACTTTTGTTTACTTTTTGGGATCTCCGCTGTTCCTAGCGACTTTATTTGAAAGTGCGGCATTTGTTGCGCGCAAAGCAGCATATACCACCGCGTGCTACAAAACGTTTTAGTCAAACATTTAACGGACGTTCGAAAGCCTGATGACGTCATCAGATTCCCGTAATGGTTAAGAGATAGGGACCACGCTGGTCCCACCCTGCAAGTAAAGGGAAAAAATTTCTTGAACACCATAAAGCTGCGGGGGTTGCGACCAGGATAAATGGTGGTTTCTGAGCCTGGCCACAAACTTGGCTATCTCAACTTAAAACTAATGTTAAGGTGGGAGGGTCCCTTTAAAGGGACCCTCCCACCTTCAAAAAAGTTAATGAATTGGCATGAAAGTGATGTCGCTCGGTTCAGAAAGAGCAAAAACGAATATCTACCAAATTTCATCGAAAAATATTCACCGGTTTTCAAGATATCAAGATATTAGGGGTTGCGACCAGGATAAATGGTGGTTTCTGAGCCTGGCCGCAAACTTGGCTATATCAACTCAAAACTAATGTTAAGGTGGGAGGGTCCCTTTAAGCAACCAACAAACGGTAAACAACACTAAGCTTGCAATGAATCAAAAAATTAATATTATTTTTTTTAAATTCCAACGAAAAATTTTGATTGTTGAACAAAAACTTTAACCTTTTTTCAATTGCCTCTAATGACTTTTGGGACCAAAATTTTTCACAATTTTTTTTCTTCAAAACAAACTTCATGTCTATTCGGGTCTCGGCCAGACCCCTCGTCGGTCATGGCCGGACCTGCACTGCACTCGACACGCGCGGCAATCACACAGATGCACACGCGTCCGTAGGTCGGATCAGACTGTTGCGCTGCCCGTTTATTGGCACGCTTGGCACCGGGCCAAACCCGGCCGGTGCCGCCATCTCTTGGCTGGTACGGGAACTGCTAGTGCAGCCCCGCACACCCCCTCACCAGTCGGTGGCCGCAGTGGCGGATCTACGTTGGGGCAAAATGGGCAATTGCCCCCCCCCCCCTAAACGGAAAACCTCTGGGCAAACATATCTTTTTGCCCCCCCTAAAAAACTACAACTTGAATACTAAAAATATGGTGTTTGAAAAGAAAATGTGAAATAAATGGAGGACTAGAAGGTTGTCATATTCGTGATATTAAGTTGTGAGCTGATAAAAAGTCCTCCGCCCCATGAATGTCAGTCCATCATCCATCAGCAGTGCTACTACTGCTACTGCTACCAAAAAAAATAAAAAAATAACGCGATTTATTGAAAACTTGAACCAAGTAAACAAACCGTCAACAGCAGACCGCCAGACGCCAGTGGGGTCAGGGGTCACCACACTGGTGAGCGGTTGGACAGTGGTGGGTTTGCATGGGTATATAAGAAGTGTTTGCATAATGTTTTATTGCTAGATAGCATGGGTGTAGGAGCTGAAAAAATATTGGTGGGTCTAAATATCCATTAGTACCTAGCATTTCCACTGTGGCTACATTAGTTATGTCCAGAGGCGGATACAGCCATTTCCAAAGGGGGTGCCAAAAGGGTGCCAAAGTCCGAGAGTCTCTACAAGAGCTGCATATGTGTATGCATGAAGTGCGAGATAGGTTTCTGAGCGGAATAACGTAAAGAAGATTACCAATCGCGGCTTTTTCATGAGCCATACCGTTATCTAACGGGGACAAACACAGAAAGGCTCAGTCAGAGCTTTTGGTTTGCGAGGTGTTGGAGAAGCTCAGTATGTTGTGGGAACTTAACGCTGTTCAGTGTGATTCCGTTGGCTGTTGCGCTGTGGTCCTATGTAGTCTGTAGAAGCATCGTTTATCTCCTCTCGAAAGTAACACTTATTGTATAATTTTGCTAGCTCGCGAAGTTTAGTCCCAAAGTTAAGGAATGTTCATTGTAATTGCATCAATAAATGCAGGACCGAAAACAAATGCGCTGTTCTTCGTCTATTTCTTGTTGGGATTCTTAATCGACTGATCTCATTTTCTATTACCGGAAACAACTGTTAATACGTTTAACTACGAGGCAACCCTGACTGCGTATAGTATCGCAGGTACGCTGATGCGGCCTTTGGTCGTGGGCATTTACACATGAACCTGCTGCTGCGACCCTTATCGGTCTCCGGATACAGAAGCCCTTGAGAACCGGCGCGGGCGGACCTTTCGGACGAGGTCTTGCCGAGGTGATGCGGGAGGTAGAGGACGGACCGTCCATAGCGCCGGTGAGCTATTCTCTAACCCGCGCCGGGCCGGTGCTCTGAGATTCCGCGCCGGGCCGCGGGGGGGGGTGTCTGAACACCCCCTTCTAACTCGGCTCCTGGGCCACGTAGCGACACGCGGTAAGCGGCAATCGAAAGAACGTCAAAAATAAGGACGAAAACACTTCAGTCATTTTTTGGGTCAGGTCAAAGGTCAGGTCACCAGAGGTCACCAAAGGTAAAATGTTGACTATTTCAACATTTTGGAAACTGCCAATGGCTATCTCGGGAACCGATAGAGCTACAGCGCCGCAAAAAAGCGCATTCGATAGCCCTTTTACAGACCTTTCTGAGTAATGTTCTCAGATTTGACCTCAGGTCAGCAGTTTAGCCTCCAGAGGGCAACAACTCCAAAAATAGCCGTTTTTTACGAAAAACGTTTTTTTCGGCAATAACTTTTGACTCAAAAGAGCTATGACATTACTTTTGCCAGCATCGTGTTCCTCTCGTCAAGACGCGTCGAATGAATTATAATTTGACCTTGAAAGGTCAACTTGAAAATTTGACCTCAGGTCAAGGTCATGACCTGACCGGAAAAGGTCATGTTGCATATCAGCTGATCCGCAACGTCGCGAGCCGAACACATCTAAGGCGTTTTCAGCGCTCTAGCGCTCCTCTATCAGAAGTTAGCATCGAAAAACTGTTAGATTCTGTTCGTGACCTGAGATGACCTCGGGGACATAACGAGGGGTCACAGTTGCCATTTTCTGGTTCAGTGTGTCTATTTTACCTACATCTCGATGTTTGAGAGTGTCTAGAATAGCGTTCGTGCAAAACAGACGCTTTTCAATTTTCTCCCATTGACTTATACCTAATGGAGAGGCCGCAAAATTGACCTGACCTTAGGTCACCGATATCAAAATTTCGAGATATACATTTTATAGATAGTGTTGATCTAATCAATCGCTGAAAGTTTCAAGGCAATCGTTCAGTCGGTGTAGCTATGACGAGCATTCTTATTTTTTCTGAGGTGAGGTCACTTTGCGTGACCTGGTGACCTGACCTAAGGTGACCTGGGTCTGAAATTTTCACAACATGTGCGGAAAAGATGCACGAACAGGTGTGCCAAAAACGGCGGCGCTCCGCGCCGCCGTTTTTGAGATATCTGCGAAAAACCGCAAGGGGGTGTTCAAACACCCCCCCGGCCCGGCGCGGGCTAACTATCTCCCGGAGTCAGGGTGGCTGCAAATTTTTTTTTTGCGCTGCCCTGGCTTGGCCGGACTGACAAAAATGTAAAAAATAAAAAAAAATCCCGAAATCCGAGGAGAAAAATAGGGGTAGCTCGTTTTTTTTTTGTTCCTAAGACTGGACGTTTGAAATTCTCGCCGACTTGCCTGGCGGCGCAATGTTTGCCCCCCCTAAACTCAAATCCTAGATCCGCCACTGGGTGGCCGGTCAATTACGCGCAGGTAAAACCGGTCACCGATTCAAACAAACATACAAACGGTGAATCAATGGCGAGCCCTTTGCACACACATGTTGCAGCTCGGCGCTGTGCAACTGCACACGCCACACACACACACATGGGACATATCGCGACTAACTCAGTCGCGACTCAGCCCGTGCACAAACGACTCACGAGTGTCGTCGCTCATTCCGAAACGGCGATAATCACGGTAGGATGGAGCACACACTCACTCTCCCACCCCTATGTCGGCGTCAGATCAGACAGCCGACACTCGGCGATCAGTCAGGCCCAGAGGTCGGCGCCGGTCGCGCTCGGAGCGTCGCTGGAGCACCGGCGGCGGTGGCGACGGTGGCGTGGCGGGCGGTTCTGGGAGCTGCCTGCCGACCAGAACCCCTCGGGAGCCACGCGAAAAATGCTGCGCAGCTCCTGCTTGAGCTGGGCAGTAGTGGCGGTCTTGCCGAGCGAGCGCACAACTTGCCACCCTGAGAAGGGGTCGACCGCTACCAGAAAGTACCGGCGAGAGTCCTCGTAAAGGTCGGCACACTGGTGCTGGAACGGCCGTATCGGTGCCTCGTCGAGAGCGACGGGAGAAACGGAGGTGGCCGGATCGTCCTCGGCCAGCTCGAGGTCGGCGGCGAGCGGAGATTCTGAGAGGACGCACTCCGGCTGCACGCCGGGCGTCGGTCGCGCGCTGGGTGGCGCCGGCCACTCGTGGCGCGCCGGTCGCGCGCTGAGGGGCGCCGGCCGCGTGCTGGAGGGCACCGGCCGCGTGCTGGGCGGCACCGGCCGCGTACTGGAGGGCACCGGCCGCGTGCTGGGCGGCACCGGCCGCGTACTGGAGGGCGGCGGTCGCTCGCCGGTCGCCGGCCGATCGCTGTGCGGCGGCCCTGCTCGGTGGGGCACCACCGCCGTTGGTCTCGGCGGCACTGAGGGCGGCGCTGCCGCTCGGGTGCCCACTTGGTCGGGCGTCGAAGTCGCCAATCTCGGGGGCACGGGTGGCGGGGAGGATCCCGGTTCGGACCACGGCATCGCCGGTCGCGCGCTGAGGGGCGCCGGCGGCTCGCCGGCCACCGGCCGCTCGCTGTGCGGCGGCCCTGCCCGGAAGGGCACGGCCTCCGTCGGGCGCCGAGTCACTGAAGGCGGCACTGCTGCTCGGGTGCTCGCGTGGTCTGGCGTTGAGGTCGCCGATCTCGGAGGCACTGGTGGCGGAGAGGCCACTGGACTGGTTCGGTCGCCTGCGCTGGTGCGGCACACAGCCGGGGCCCGCGTTGGAAGCTGCTGCGGGTACTGCTGGGGCTCGAGTCTCGGCCCGCTCACTGTGCCGCAGGAAAGGGAGGCCACGGTAACTGCCGATGCAGTTTTTTCGCCGCGTCGGTCTGGGGCTTCCTGCGAGCGGCACACGATTGAAAAGTGTCCGGAGGAGCCGCATCTGTAGCACCGGCGGCCACGCGCCGGGCACTCGCCGTCTCGTCGATGCGCGCCCCGTCCGCATTTTCCACACGCGGCGGCCACCTGGCGGCCGCCATCTTGAAACCGGCCGGCCGACTGGCCGCCGAAGCCGCCATGTTGGCGGCGCCCGCGCCGGGCTCCAGCCGGGGCGCGGCACGCGGCGACGCTGACCCCCACAATGTCCTCAACGGCCCGGGACGCGGTTTCTTCAGCGCGGCACACGCGAACGGCCTCAGTTAGGCTTAGGTTCGGTATAGCACACAGCTTGCGCACAGTCTCTGGGTCGCGGAGGCCGACGACCACGCGGTCGCGCAGGGACTCACCGCAGTCGTCGCAAAATCCACACGAGCGGCTGAGGTCACGCAAAGCCGTCAAAAAATCGTCAAACGACTCTTCCTCGTGCTGACACCGCAGGTGAAAAGCTCGCCGCTGCAGTACTGGGTTGACTTGACCCACGGCGTAGGCCTCCAAGTGCCTCAGGACCACGGCGAGGTCAGTGCGGTCGGAGGCGGAGAGCGCAAAGTTCGCAACCACTTTTACCGCTTCGTCTGACAAGCACGAGCGGAGCACGGCCATCTGGACCGCCGGCTGCTGTGTAGCGAGGCCCGACAGCAATGCGAAGTCATCCCATCGGGCCCGCCATGCACGAAACGATTCGCCGCGATCCGTCGTCAGATCGAGCCGCGGCGGCGCGAGCCTCGGCAGCATCGCGGCCATAGGAGACGCACTAGGATTCGTAGGCGGCTGCGCCATGTTCGGGTCTCGGCCAGACCCCTCGTCGGTCATGGCCGGACCTGCACTGCACCCGACGCGCGCGGCACTCACACAGATGCACACGCGTCCGTAGGTCGGAGCAGACTGTTGCGCTGCCCGTTTATTGGCACGCTTGGCACCGGGCCAAACCCGGCCGGTGCCGCCATCTCTTGGCTGGTACGGGAACTGCTAGTGCAGCCCCGCACAATGCCATTGGAAATCGACATGCAAAAAAATAGAAAGGTGTTCTTTCTATAAGTTCCTCATTTTCTCGCAAACAAAGTGGGTTTGGGAGGGGTTGACACGACCCCAGCACGCCGTTTTGCTTCTAATAGAGCTAGAGCCTCGCGGAAAAAACGAGCGTGTGTGCCGTTACAAGTCGCAGCGATTGGTGGAAGCTACCGTGGAAATTGTTTTTATCAGATCAGAGGAAGACCTTGCTACCGGCGCTCCTGATTTCCTCCAATATCTTTTGGGCCCTGTGAAGCCGCTTCTCCTTGAATGCCGCCGAAATTAGGTGTCGACGTTGCATCGTGTATGACTTAAGGCCCAAATTGTCGTTCATGATTCTCCTGATCGTTTTGGGCGAAAAATCGAGGTCCTTTGGCAGTTTGCGCATGCTTCGCCAAGGATTTCGAGACACCATCTTGTGCATGATATCAACCACCTTTTTGGTGCGGACATGCGTTGTTCTGCCTGGGATGGACTTCATCGACACTGCACCTGTCCTTTTAAGGCATTTCATTATACAGCTCGGCCGGATACTTGCTGTTTTACTCGGCCATCGACCAGCGGCTGTAGGCTCTGGCACTTCCGCCCGTAGCCGAGCGAACGTTCAGTTCGTCCTCCATTCTTGAGGGCACTGTGAGTTTGTAACGTGACTGCAATGATTGCGTTATTCAAGCTATAGGTAGGGGACCTGTAAGTGTAACAGAAAATGTAATATTTTCTGCATTTCACGTTATATTTGAGACTAAATTGTTTTCATTATTGTATTGACAATCGCCGACACTCCACAAACACAGTAGTGGCTGTTCCGTGTCGTAAGTCACGAAGTAAAAACAATGCGATACGTAGGTAGATGGGCATAAGAGAAACATACGCTCACGTCATTCACCACTTTCACACAGATCTTAGGCCTGTCCCCTCGCGGAGTCCCCATTACGCTGCGACTTAATGTAACGCTGGAAATGAGCCGGGTCAAGTTCGATGACAGCCGGTGGAGGTTCGTTTAAAAGAGATGTTGCGCGATATAAAAAGGAGCGTTGCCCGGCTGCTGAGCGAGTAAAAGGAGGTCTAAAATGCCGGTCCTGTCGAGTGCTACGGTCACATCGTTGTTGGCGCGATTCACCGAAAGTCACAAACAGAGATGAAATGTCGGCCGGCTCGTCATACACAATTGCCTTATGGGCCACAGCCATTGCTGATATCTCGTACATACGTCGAGGACAGAGCAGTCCAAGGTCCTCTCGCGCGCGAGACACGTGACCGTACTTTCTGAGGCCAGTGATCACCCTGGTAGCAAAGTTGATCACGCTGAGCAGCCTTGAGTCGTTTTTTGCGGTACCACCGCCATATACAGATATACAGTATCTCACGCGCGAGAGGACCAGACCATCGACAACAGTTCGCAGTACACCCCGCGGGAGGAGATTCCTCAGATGGCGGAGACCGATCAGGAGGCCAATACAACGCCGGACCACGTCACCAACGTGTGCGTCCCAGCTAAGGTGGCGATCGAAGATCAAGCCCAAGTTTTTTACTGTCTGGCTCTCCTGAACGGTCTCCCCACCGACCCGTACGCTGACAGGGGATAGGTCACGCGTGTTCTGCCGGGTACCAAGGACGATGATTTCAGTTTTGGATGCGTTGAGCTTTAGACCATGGGCATGGAACCATGTAGACAGGGTGCAAAGTGTGAGTTCCATGCGTTGGATAAGGGAAGGAAGGTTGCGTTTGGTGTCGGATATAAGGATTTGGGTGTCGTCAGCGTACTGGGTCACATGAGCGTACGGCGCGTGCAGGCTGAGGTCATTGGCGTATATGGTGAACAGGAGAGGACCGAGGGCAGATCCCTGAAACACTCCCATGGCATTAGGGAGTGGATCTGAGATCATGGAGAGGATCATTATATTGTTAACAGTTTTTATGGTAACACCGAGCTGTTTTGGAACGCTTCAGACGCTGTGGCCAGTCTGCATCGGCGCCGCAATTTGAGCTCTTTTTGTAATTTCCGCCATAGCTCATCAACAACCATGACGATATTAAAAACGATCATAATTTTTTTTTTATCCCAGCGGGCTCGGTCTATATATTTTCACATCCATGATCAAAAGTTATGACAATTTTTCGAAATGCTGTATCCAGCTGCGCAACATAATATTATCGTCACCCCACACACCGTCACCACGTCACTTCCCCTCCCTCCTTCTGGCCCCTACCCTCCACCATGTCCCAGGTCAGCCGTCCGCGTGGCTGCCGAGTCAAATCGCGTGGCAGCGCTGCTGGCGGTCCCGCCCCGCCACCGCGAGGGTGGGGGAGCGCGTATCGTGCTACTGCCGGCCAGCGCGGTTCGCCACTCGCCGTGCGCCGGGGCAGTGCTCTTAGCACCATCATCGCCAGTGAAAACTCCTTCAGGGGCGTGTCTCTCTCGGGCCCTGTAGCAGAGAAGGTAGGCGGTGGCGTCTCGAACGCTGGCGGCAGAGCACTCTCTCACTTTAGAGTCATCCATAAAGAACCAGCTGTCGGCGGGATGATCGAAGCTGTGCGCTGTGACGTGGCCGCTATCATAACAATTATACACGAGTCAGTTGGAAAGCCGCATGCAAAATTTCACAAAAATCCGTCCAAAACTTTTTGAGTTATGGGCTGAAAACAAACAGGTAAATCTTTCTGCCCCACCCTGTAGCGCGCGCGCCCGTTGGGTATTGTTAGGTTTTGAGGTTAGATACGTAGTTAGTTGAGGTAGGTTAGGTAGGTATTGAGTGATAGCTTATCCGTCGGTGCTGGTTATAAAGGACCATTAAGTATCTTTCATACGTGCATAAAAAATGATTACGAGCGAGCGAGCGCAGCGAGCGAAGCGAGTCTTTTCAATATAACGGAAAAATCTCAGTATGAGCGGCCCGGCCCGGCCCGGCCTGTAACGCTTTTTAGAGGCTTATATCTCAGCAACCGCTTGACCGATTGGCCTGCGGTCTTTTTTGCTGGGTTGCCCCATCCCTTCTACCCCGTAATTGACTACTTTTGATACATCTCAGTGACCGTCGTGGCACGTGCCACGTGAAAAGCCAAGGGTGTTCAAGCTGTTTTGCAAAAGTAGTTATTTTGAGAGGCTCATATCTCAGCAGCCGCTTGGGCGATTGACTTGCGGTAATTTTTATAGGGTAGCCGCATCCCTTCTACCAAAGGTCGGATACTCTTTATCTATGTGAGTGACCCCCAGTGCACGTGCAAAATACAACAATAAGAGGTGTCAAATTTGTTCCCATTTTAATAACTCGGTAATTACTGGGGCGATTTCGCTGAAACTTGGCATACAGGTAGGCACCCACCAGGCAATGCATTCCCATGTGTTGCGGTTAAGGTGCTACTGCACGTGCGCACGTGCAGGGGGCGCTTCCAGATCTCGAGAACGGCTGGGCCGATTGCGCTCAAATTTGGTACACGGTTGGGGACCAGTTAGTAGGGTGCCGTGCAGAAGTCAGTTTGGACCCCGTTCGCACGTGCGCACGTGCAGAATGCCGCTTCCAGATCTCAGGAACGGCTGGGCCGATTGCGTTCAAATTTGGTACACCGCTAGCGACCGGCTAGAAGGGTGCTTTGCGCGAGCCCGTTGGAAGTACCCTCTCGCCCTTCCGCACGTGCAGGGCTCACTATCTCGCTCGCTCGTTCTTCGCCCAAAAGGCGTTTTACTGGTTACGAGCGAGCGAGCGCAGCGAGCGAAGCGAAATCTTTTCAATATAACGGAAAAATCTCAGCATGAGCATTGAGCAGCCCGGTCCGGCCTGTACGCTTTTGAGAGGCTTATTATCTCTCAGCAATCGCTGGACCGATTGGCCTGCGGTCTTTTTTGTTGGGTAGCCCCATTCCTTCTACCCCGTAATTGACAACTCTTGATACATTTTAGGGACCGTCGTGGCACGTGTCACGTGAAAAGTCAAGGGTGTTCAAGCTGTTTTGCAAAAGTAGTGATTTTGAGAGGCTCATATCTCAGCAGCCGCCTGGGTGATTGTCTTGCGGTAATTTTTGTAGGGTAGCTGCATCCCTTCTACCAAAGGTCGGATACTCTTGATCTATGTGAGTGACCCCCAATGCACGTGCAAAATGCAAAAAAAGAAGAAGTGCCCAATTTGTTCCCATTTCAATAACTTGGTAATTACTGGGGTGATTTCACTGAAACTTGGCATACAGTTAGGCACCCACCAAGCAATGCATTCCCATGTGTTGCGGTTAGGGTGCTACTGCACGTGCGCACGTGCAGGGGGCGCTTCTAGATCTCGAGAACGGCTGGGCCGATTGCGCTCAAATTTGGTACACGGTTGGGGAACGGTTAGTAGGGTGCCGTGCAAAAGTCAGTTTGGATCCCGGTTGCACGTGCGCACGTGCAAAATGCCGCTTCCAGATCTCAGGAACGGCAATGTTGTTTGACGCGCAAGCTTTTTACGCGTTCATTAAACATATCGCGTAGCTCAAACCCATTGGCTGTAAGCAGCATGCTGCTTGGCTGACGATGACGTGGCTGCATTCCTCAGCAAGGCACTTTTTCGGGACGAGAAATGGAATATCTTTGCCTAGGGTGATCGTTGGGCCGTCAAAGCTCCTGATTTGTGCTTGTCTTAGCCCAAGATACAAAACTGCTATTCCAGTTCAAAACCCCATGTTAAAAGTGAACTATTTCCTTGAAAACATTTTCTAGAAAGATGGCAAAGTCACCCAGCTAGGCAATGTCGTCCCCGTTTACGGTACCATAAAAATCAAATGGCTATCTTCGATTTTTGCTATTTCAATAATCTTGAATTCAGTCTTGGCAATTTCTCGCCACTCGCGCTGCGCCTACGATTAACGCCCCCCCCCCCCCCCATCAACTGGCGGGTGACGGAATACCCCAGCTACTGCCGGGCTAGTTTTCGAGTTATGCGCCTGTTTGTTAACCATTGTTCGAGGTCAACGGACGCCGCCGCAATAAGCGCTACAAAGTGACTACGTCGCACACGGCGGCGGCGGCGGCGGCGGATTGGATTATGTTAACACAGACACTGACAGGGAGTGTTAACCTGTCAGTGTCTGTGCTTATTTAACCGTTAACTATTGTACGTGTTTGTGTCCGATATCTTGGTGGTAACGTTGATGGCGAATAAACCTGTTGATTGTTCGACATTTGACCAGAAAATTAGCGAAATTTGGCCTTTAATGATTTCTGGTGACCTGACCTCTGACCTTACCTGAAAAGTGACCGAAGTAACTTCATTTTTTGCGCTCTGTCGATCGCCGCTTAGTGCGTCGTGGCCCAGGGACTGGGTTAGAAGGGTGGGGGGGGGGGGGTCGTTCAAACAACTCCCTTCCCCAGCAAGGCGTGGCAATCCAAGAGCCCCAGCCTGACGCGGGCTAACCTTCGCCCGCACTTCTTTGTTACGACGCCTAACGTATAGGGGACCGTTGGACCCCGTGCCGTTCGGCCCCTGATCAAGTTGAGGTTTCGCGAGAAAAAAACGAAGGCGTTGCCTGTGACGAGGAAAAGCCGATGCTGCTAAATTTTAAGGTCCTATGTAATTGGTTAATCTTACATGTCAATCAATGACTCAAAAGTGGGAAAATTGGGACCTGCTAGAACTTTTTGTCAAGTGTGAGATTATACGTTCTTTTCGGGTCCTGATTACGAATGTCGTATTTTAGTTGCCATCAAACTGATGTCCTAATGCATTTGGGGTAGGTTGTCGGGTCAGGTCAGATCACTAGACGGGCAGTGGACTGCAGTGGACGGGCAGTGGACGAGCAGTGGACGGGCAGTGGACGGGCTGTGTGACGGGCAGTGGACTGCAGTGGACGGGCTGTGTGACGGGCAGTGGACGGGCAGTGGACTGCAGTGGACGGGCAGTGGACTGCAGTGGACTGCAGTGGACGGGCAGTGGACGGGCAGTGGACGGGCAGTGGACTGCAGTGGACTGCAGTGGACGGGCAGTGGACGGGCAGTGTGACGGCTGCCCTCTGACGGCTACCCTCTGACGGGTATTGTTGGCCCTGCAGGCTGGCGCGCGTGCTGGCACGGGACGCCGGCCACACGTACTGCTGGCAGCTGGAGCGTGTCCAGTGTGCGCTGCAGGAGGTGGGCTCGCTGGTGGCCACTCCGCGCGGCTCGGCGCGGCCGGCGCACACGCGGCGCACGGGCCAGCGCGTGCCGGCCGCCTGGGTGACCGAGCTGGAGGCCTGGATAGACGAGCACACAGCGCGGCTGCCGCCTCTGACCAACTTCATCCTCCCGGTGGGTTGCCGTCTGCAGCACCGCCGCACGCTGGGCCAGCGGCCCGGAAAAACGCCAGAAAGACCCCAACACTGTCCCAATATGAATAAAGTAGGTACAGTATATCTAAAAAGTATGTCCCTGGTTTGGCTCTCCCACAGGAGGCGAATCGGTAACTTGGCTGAATCCCAGTTGCGGCACCCGGCCGCCAGGGTCGCTGCCGCGCGAGCGGCCTTGACCGCTCGCATGTCATTGGCAGTTCGGTCCCTCCCCATCTATACCGAGGTGGGGAGGGGAGAAGAGGGGAAGAGAGGGGAGGGAGCGGCATCCGCTCGGCACTTGGCGATACCTGGCTGACCCCGCGCTCCCTCGCTGACCTTTGTCCTGCCCTCAGGCGAAGCTCGACTTCCTGGCCTGTAGCGGCCCAGCGGAAAACCGAGCTCGTGGGGCGCGACTCCATTGGCCTAATCTTATAAATGGAATGCTGTCGTATTCACGGCATTAGATAGGGGAAGTTGGGGCAATGCCGGAGTTGGGGCAAAGCCGAAATTCGTGATATTTCGAAAACCGTAAGACATGGATGCCACCTGTCAGTGATGCTCTGAAGCTTAAGTGACTACAATTATCGCATGTTTGTTACGAGTCGTCATTCGGAATACTTCGACTGTGAGGGCGCCAAGAGCGTTTTCAAGGTACGTTTCCCCATGGGCGGCGCCATCGGGGGGGACGGGGGGACAGGTCCCCCGCTATCAAAAGTTAGGGGGGTACAGTACCCCCCTATCGGCGAGGCCCGTTCAATAGTTGATAATAATGCATTGTAAAGTTACCCGTCGCATTTAATGCATCGTTGGTTAATCAAGGCAGGTTCTGAATAAAGATTGCTGTTGGGATGTATCGCAAGGGGTCCTGGCCATTTGCAAAAGGTGTGGAGCTGTGATGTCTAGAAGGTGATCGGCAGGGCCTCGGGGATCGTGCCCCCCCCCCTTTTTGGGGCGCCAGGCTGGGTTATTACCTCCCCACCCCACTGCCAGACCACATTGCCGAGAAAACCAAGTTAACTGAAATTTCATAGATTTCCGTTACTATATGGATATTTTCCATTCCTAATTAGTCAAATTCAAGCATGGCAGTTCTACCACAGGAACCATTTGAAATCTATGCCATTTAACCCTAGCACTTGTGGGGAGAAGTGTTCGGATAGATCACAGGCAGGACCAAAAAAGCACGCAGTAGCCCAAGACCTTATAATTGGGTAGCATCGGCTCCCTCTCGTCAAGGGGCTCGATAGCACTCGTTTTTTTTTTCTGCAAAACTAAGTTCGGTCGGCGGCCGAACGGCTGGGGGTCTAATCGAGCCCCCCCCCCCCCTCCCCTTCTTACGTCAGCGGCTGTGAAAATGCCATTACCAGCTGTTGAAACATGGCAGTTGCTTTTGCATGAGTGTACGAAAGTGTTTTAGGTACGTGATACGTGAAAGGTTCTACATGGAAACTGAGATTCACCAGCTTATCAAATTGTGCTCACTGTGGTGCGCTCGGTTTTACCTTGACTAGTCTTTGAATTTTGGGGTGAAGCAGACCAGTCAAGAAACCTGTTCCATAAGGAGAGCCACTAATGCTAAAGAGATGTCAGATGAGGGATGAGGTTTCCAGAGACCTTCATTACCTCCCAAAGGGGGTGCCCCGCCATTTGTCAATCCCCATGCTGTGTTGTTACGATTGGAGGGTGAATATTAGAACGATGCAGGTCGTGCCAGCTCGATCATGACGAACACAATGGTGCCGACATCACAAGCTCTTCTGCCATTTTTGACGAAGTTAATCAACAAGGACCGGAATCCTACCCTGGGGCATTTCACCTGCAGAGGCCGCCGGACCTGAGACCCTTTCACTCAATTTTTTTCAACGGTGCATGCGGCATGCGCTCGTTTTTCCCGCGAAGCTCTTGGTAAGTAAAATCCATCAGAAAGTGTGATCAAATAACGGCTGGTGACCTTCCTTGACCTACATAGCATGACCTTTTGAGTGACCACCAATGACATGACCACTGACGGCTAGCCATTAGCTGCACCCTGCCCGTTGCATATGGATCAGGTGGTGATGTCATGATTCTGAAATTATATTGCAGTTTTGGCGCACTTGTCAGAGCAGAAGACATTCCCACTTTTCCTCCATGACTATATGATGGTGAAGCCATGAAGCTGACCAGACGTAAGATCGAAAATTTGAAAGTACGAAACGTAAGAATAGTTGGCACTGCTACTCGACACTGACCGACCGGTCGCGAACTTCCCGCCTCCGGATTTCCAGCCGGACACCCAATCCACTCGGCCACGCGGCCAGTATCCCTAAGCAATTCGCAGCTTGTAGGAAACCAGCTTTGAGTTGGCAAGACTGCAAATTTTGATTTAGAGGCAAGGATGCTTGAAAAGGTGATCGATCTTAGGTGTCCTAGGATAAGTTTGGAAACGGGATGCACCATTCGATGTGTTTTGGGCTTTGCCAAGTTTCGCGGCGTTACGTGCCTCGTTTTTTTTTTTGCATACACGATCAGTATCTACTTTTGGGATTTTCGGACAGCTACAGTCCCCGTCCCCCCCTATCGAAAACCCGTGGCGCCGCCCCTGCGTTTCCCTTGTACTACATGCGCCTTTGAAGCTGCATTTCTTACTCATTATGCTACCGTTTGTCTGGCCAATTCGGTCAAGTAATCTTTAGCATGTCTTTGCATAAGTGTGCTGCCTATTTGAAATTTATACAGCACGTTGAAAAGTTATGGGCCTGCAAATGAAAGTATGGCAGGCTGGGGTAATGCCGAAAACGTGCGATTACGCACGTGTTAAAAGCACGCTACGTGGACTTTACTGCTGTAGAATAGCAACGCGTATTTTTAGTCACACAAATTACACTTTCAACCGACACAACGGCCTGTTACCTATAAGGAATGATTTACCTGGCATGTTCTTATTATATCACACAATTATAACTTCCAGTGTGCACCGCGTCCTCAAGCTCTTAAAACGCGTGTCAGCTTTGATCAATTCTGGATAAAGTTTGAGATAAAATGGCAAAACATCAATGTCGGCATTCCCCGTAGATCATTTCTCCCATTTTCGGCTTTCCCCGCAGTCCGGGGCAACGCCGAAAAAGTCACTTCTTTGATATTTTTAGTTTGTGCGCTTAACGGTATGCGAATTCATCAAATGCGCCTGGTATGTTTGAAAGGCAAAAGACTGGCCTCTCGAATGACGCCAACAAGAATAGCTTATGTTGTCTACCTTGCGTGCTACGGGCGTCAGAAAAAAGTCTTCGGCGTTCCCCCAACTTCCCCTAATATTAATAGTGATACCAGCAGTGGATGTGGTAAAATACAATCCAAAATAAACGAAAGCACACGATTCGTGCATAATGCGCCCTCCCATTCAAATAAGCCCGCCCACTTTGATAGATGGTGTAGTTTCTTAGGGCGTAAAAGATGCAAAACACTACCGATTTTTTTAGCTCGGCCACTGGGACCGACAATATACAATTGACTGAAATGCATGAAAACCATTTTGCATTTAGGTAATATAGTTCGTTTTTTTTCAAAAGGACGCTGGCTCAAAGTTCAATATCGAAGCTCTCACGTGAGTTTTGGCAGCTTCAGTGTCTGGCGAAGAATTTCTTACCGAAAAATAACCGATTTCAAATTGTGCACGGTAAGTAGCTGGAAACTGTTTCTTAAAAATGAACATACTACGATGACGTCACTGGTGGCAGCAGGCACCCAAATGTACGTGCAATGGGACAAGTGTCAACGAATTTGGGTGAAACTTAGTTTTTCACTGTTGCCGAGCTTATAATCGAGTAAGCAGTTCCGTCCATGATAGTTATATGTTACATTGCAATACATGTTCGACAGTATGACGTCACCACTGTTCTCATATATGGTTCCAAAACGCACATATGGAAATTATCGGGAAGAAATCGCATGCTAACATTAGTCGACGTTCGATTTTCTCAGGTTCAGTTTTTGCTCGTTTTGCTCGCTAAAACACGTGCTTGTTCGAAAAACATACTTGGAGCCAGCGTCCTTTTGAAAAAAAAAAAAACGAACTATAGCCGTTTTCTGCACCCAAACTTCAGCCAGTGACGCCCTGTCCATTCTAAAGCGTTTATAAGATTGGTCCCAGCACCCGATTTTATATGAGGAAGTGGTTTAAAAAGCATCTTATTTCTAACGAATTTATTATTATGGCCACTTTTACAGGACGTCTATAGAGCTTTGACTTTTACATTTCTTCCTCGTTCAGGAGAAACGTTTTAACCCTCACCGGACCTTCAGGTTTTCTGAATACCGAGGGGACGTTGGGGGTTGGAAGTGAGGAAACAACCCCCTTCGCCGATTCGCCCCTAATTGAGCTAGAGCCTCACGAAAGAAACGATCGTGTGCGTCGTTACGAAATGCAGCGATTGGTCTCCGATTTAAGGACCAGGGTCAGCCGATGACTTCGGAGGTCAGGTAAAGTGGCCCAAGGCACAGGTTCGGTTTTTGGTAAATAACTTCGCTAAAAATGATCGCAGATCCGCGATTTTAGCAGCATCGTGTTTGTCTAGCTCAGGCGTCTCGAATGGTATACTTTTTCTTCGGGTGAGATCAACTTAACCCTCGCCCGTATAGAGGGGGGGGGGTCGAACGGACCCCCCTCCCTCGGTTTTTCGCGAATAACTCGCGTAAAAAGCGGCCGATCGCGACGAAACTTTCAGTACCCTCGCGTTAATCAATTTTACACCCACCCTGAAATTGTCATGACCCTGACCTTAATGACCTTTGACCTTTGACCTACTTTTCGAGACCATGTTTGGCCGGAATCGCGATTCGGCGTATGTCGGCTCGCATTAGCGGCGCGTTTGCAGTCTTTTCATGGTTTTAAGCGTTCAAACATGGGATATGATGTTGCTTCCATGCATTAGGGTGGGTGTCAAGGTCACCGGAAAGTCAGGTCAGGTCATTGACCTTTGATGACCTTGGTTCACTTTTTCGAGGTTTACATGTTTCTAGGCCAGTTTTAGGAGCTGAATTCGAATTTAGCAGCCATATGAACATTTACGAAGTAGTTTTGGTGCCCTCGTAACATGTTGCGAAGCTGTCAGAGGCGGTTGCCACCTACTACGAATACCCTTACTGGTTGACCTGACCTGACCTGACCCGACCTGGCCTAAATGCATGAAGACATCATCTGTGATCAAAGCTAACATGATATTCGTGATCAGCACCCCGAAAACCCCATAGCAGCCACGCTTTACGACTTTCTAACAGGTCCCGATTTTCCCGACTTTTGGGTCATTGATCTGACCTGGAAAGTCAACCGATGACCTATGACCTTAAAATTGGGTATCATCGACTTCCTTTCGTCACGGCCAACACGCTCGTTTTTTCCGCGAAGCTCTAGCTCGATCAGGGGCGAAACGGCAAGGGGGGTCCAACGGACCCCCCCCCCCCTTTTACGTTTGCGGCTGGAAAAACACCAATACGGGCGAGAGTTAAGGTGTTAACCTTGCGTCAAGGTCAGGTCACAGCCCGTCAGGTCACGAAGCTGGTCAAAGAAGGTCATATTGCATATCAATCGATTCGGCAGGTCTTTTCATGTCCATTAGTGGCTTTATCGACACGGTAGCTTTAGTTGATCGGGAGTTATTGACGAAAAACTGATAGCCTTAGTTACGTGATAAATGACGTCACGCAAGATCAGCAAAGCAAAATTGAAGCATCAGACCTTGCAACGAGCGCATGCCGCATGAAATCACGATTCCGTGTGCTTGAGAATTTGAGATAGTTGTATATCATTTCCGGACCAAACCCCATACTTATCGTATGATAAAGAACGTCAGTGTTAGAAACTTAATTAACAATTTTATTTAGGATAGTTTAATTCAAGTGGGTATAATCCGACTTGACAATTTACTAGGAGGGTTTTGCAGCGCTATTAGTTCGGCATTTAATTATAAATCATTGCTAATTTCGATCCGGATATCGTTATTCAATGCTGGCCTTTGCGTCCTCAGAAAGTTGTTTATAGTCATGAAGGCTTGCATTGACCCATACTTTCCATTTTTCAGCATTATTATTCGCCGTAGTTGACCACTGACCAGGTGTTTTTCTTCAGCTCTCCCCTGAATCCTTTGGCTTAGACCTGGCGTATCACCCGTGCATCGCAAGACGGGTGACGGGTACCACACAAAAGTTCACGATCCCCACGAACCCGCATCAGCGTCCGTTCGCTTGTTGTGTGACCCCCTTGACCTTTGGCCGCGACAACTGCCAGCTTGCTGGAGCACCCCTCCCTACACGCGCTGCCCCGCCCGCTCCCCTCCCTCACCCCCCGCGGGGTCGTGTCACGAAGGTTCGGGCTTACGCTACTACCGGCCGCTGCGCAGCTGTCACCTAGCGCTTGGGAATGTGTGGTCTGGTGCGGATTCAGCCAACTACCGGCTCGCGACACCAGCGCCACGTAGTGGCGACGGTACATTCTTTTTAAACACACTGTACGTACATACAGTACCTATGTCTAAAAAGAATGTACCGTCACCCCTACGCGGCGCTGGTGTCGCGCAGTGTTCCATTTTTCGGAATTTTGGGTGGAAAATCACACCTAATGGGCAAAATATTTTCATCCCCAAAACCAGGTAAATTGGAATTCTTTCATTTTTGAAAAATGCTCAACTCATGCTCAACAATTAACAGCCAGATTACCAGATATACCTAGCAGCGCCATATAGACAGTTAGAACTTATAGGTTTGCTACATAATACATAATTTCCATGAAAAAAAGATGCGAAATCAAGGCACAAACCCAACAACTCACCCTGACTGACAACGAAAGAAAATAACCTTGCACACTTCCAGCTGTTAATAACAAATATGCGTTGAATGACCTTGATCACCTCAACTGTTTGTAAAAACCAGGTTTGTGTTCTGAATAAATGCTTTTGGATATTCATAACAACTATGATTAGTGGTTTGCTGCCAACGCAAAACGGATGAGCCGCTGCTTGCGCAAATTAAACACTACCTATGCAATTCGCTTTTGACTAAGTTGCGCAGGAAACGCCTACAAAATTTTCATCTTTGGACCCGCAGTCAGCTGGGCACACCCTGGCACACCCTAGGGATGAATTTAAAACTCCGCGGGCTCTGGCTGGTTTCATAGGTAAAATAATGTTTTGAGACCGATGCCAATTTATTCTGCGTTTATTTCTGATCCTATCGCATTAATTTCGCCACAAATTATGTCCGTCAATGGCTTCTAGAGGACTTTAAAGCTCGAGGCGTCGCGCCTGGTAGAGGTCCAAGATGAGAAAAGCCACCCTGGGCACACCCTAGGGATGAATTTAAAACTCCGCGGGCTCTGGCTGGTTTCATAGGCAAAATAATGTTTTGAGACCGATACTAATCTATTCTGCGTTCTTTTCTGATCATATTATATCAATTTCACCACAAATTATTTACGTTATTAGTTTTTAGATGTCTTTAAAACTCGAGGCGTCGGGTCGGGCAGGGGTTCAAGATGACTGACACGCCACCCTGGCACACCCTAGGGATGAATATGAAACTCTGTGGACTCTGGCAGGTTTCATACGCGAAATGAGGTTATAAGACCGGTAATGATGTATTTTACGTTAATTTCTCATGCCTTTGCAATAATCTTACCGCCAATTATTCATTTCAATTAGTTTCTAAAGGTTTTTAAACACGAAGCGTTCGGCCGAGGGAAAGCCAAGATGAATGAAAGGATACCTTGGCACACCTCTAGGGATAAATTTAAGATACGGTATTCCCAAATCTGCCCAATACATGTTCTGAAGCTGATAGATGGGATTAAGAAGGCCCTAGCTTCTTAATAAATTATCCCTCGCCCGCATAGGGGGGGGGGGGGGTTGTCGAACGAACCACCCCTCGTTTTTTTTTCGAGAATAACTCGCGTAAAAAGCGGCCGATCGCGACAAAACTTTCAGGACCCTCGAGTCAATTAATTTGACACCTACTCTGAAAATCTCATATTCCTGACCCAAATGACCTTTGACCTGTGACCTATTTCTTGAGGCCATGTTTGGCCGGAATCGCGATTCGGCGAGCCGCTAATGCGTTCCGTTCACTCCCGTTCCGTTTCGGGTGTTCTGGTCAGTTGTGCTCTCGCTTTCCCTTCCGCTTGGGGTGTCCTGATCAGCGATGCCCTCCGTTCCGTTGCAGTTGCTCTGATCAGTGATCACTGATGCCCTCCGTTCTGTTGCGGGTGCTCTGATCACTGATCACTGATCATTGACGCTCTCACTCAGCACTTATCACGTGACATGATACGAAGCTACCGCTCCGTTTCGGTGGCCGGCCATGAGGTCGGTGGCATCCTTTTATTTTTTTTTTTTGCATCCCGTTCCGTTCCGATATGGATGCCCTGGTTACTGGTTAGTTGCACGCTTTTTATTGCGATATTGCGTATTATGCTGCGCAGTGCACATCGTTCCGTTTGGGGTGCCCTAATCAGTGACCCTTTGTCTAGTCTCATGTAGTGCACCGTTCCTTTCGAAGAGTTGCGCTGACACCGTTTCCATTTTCACTATGCGTAATGAGTACCGACTATCGCTGGCCGTTCCGGCGTTCGGGCCGGGAGATTTCCGGCGTATGTCATGCTGCATAGTGCGACTGCAATTGCATACTCAATACTGCGTCCCGTTCCGTGTGCCCAGAGCAAAGGCACCATTTCCAGTATCATCCGGCCATTGTCATATCTGTTGAAAATGGAAAGCTCAAAGCTATACTGTGTACACTGTACGAATATTACCAGATCAGATGCGAACGAAAACTACATACTTATATTGCCGCATATTATCTCAAATATACAGTAATCTTGGAAGCGGTGCTGCCATATTGTAGGCGCAAAACGTCCCAGAGGCCAGAACACATGAGTTATACGGTTTCTGGTTTCATAGTGATCAGTTACGTCAACAAACTGCCCATCAGGGTATCATGATTACCTAAGATTTTATGTCTGACAGTGTCACAGTGATGACCACGCCTCACGCATTACACAGTCTGAGTCAACTGCACTAAATCAATAATACAGGACGACAGAATGATACCCTTTGCAACGGCGACAGGTTCCTTCCCACTTCCTTTGCTTAAAAAAGAAAGAAAACTTCTCCACATGGCACTAGTACCAAAGCCTGCATATAGGGAGAGCTCCCTCACCCGCCCCTACCCCACCCTCCTTAAGATATGACAACAGATTTCAACAGAATCATTGCATCTTCTGCTTCTTAAAGACCTAGTTCGCTCGCATGATGGCGACTGGCGTCGCGAGGATGGAGGTCCGCGGATGATCTTCTTTAGGAGAAATATACAGGCAGAAGGACCGTCCTGGATCCGTGCCAGTAAGCATGAGTAGGAACTTAGCAGATGCTGACGGTAATATCTGCTGTCTGCATCTGAAACGGAAAGGAAGGCATTGATTTAAGGCTAGGAGAAGGATGGCCACTGGACAGTCATTCAATTGTGACAATGCATTTTGACTTGTGAGGAAAATGAAATCTGACTGGTTGAAGTAGGTATTCATTCTTAGCTGTATAAGAGACAAGGGTGATTCTTAACTTCATTAGTCTCAATCAAACACAAAGGTTGGGATAAAATGGGACGGATTTAGAAACACTTGGCGATCAGATGCTTAAGTTATAATTCTGCCGTATATCATCCTTACCTATTTGCATCGTCTTTTTCGGTTAGTTTTGGTGGTCAGGAATGGTATGTTCTTTTATTATCAGCCAGCGTAGCGTTACGCCTTTATTGCGAAACTGACATAGGTTTTCACTTGTTTTTTTCTCATCCTAGATTTTTTGGTCATCATCGTCACACCCAACCAAAATCCAATTTTAGAACACTGGTGTCGCGAGCCGGTAGTTGGCTGAATCCGCACCGAGAGACTCTACGTATTCACATGCACTCGGTGAGAGCTACGCAGCGGCCGATAGTAGCGTAAGCCCAAGCCTCCGTGACACGACCCCGAGAAGGAGGGAGGGGAGCGGGCCGGGGAGCGCGTGTAGGGAGGGGTGCTCCGGCAAGCTGGCAGTTGTCGCGGCCAAAGGTCAAGGGGTCACACACCAAGCAAACGGACGCTGATGTGGGTTCGTGGGGATCGTGAACTTTTGTGTGGTACACTCGGGGGCAGATTGATGTTCCACCACTCCCTACCCATTGGGCCCCCATGGCTCAGCACTGGCCGCTGCCAGTGTTGCCTGCCCTCAGCACTGCTCAGCACTGCCTGCCAGTGCCAGTGCTGCCAGTGCTGCCACTGGCAGCAGCCAGTGCTGAGCCATGGGAGCCCGATGGGCAGGAAGTGGTGGAACATCAATCTGCCCTCGAGTGTACCCGTCACCCGTCTTGCGATGCACGGGTGATACGCCAGGTCTAAGCCAAAGGATTCAGGGGAGAGCTGAAGAAAAACACCTGGTCAACTACGGCGAATAATGGTGCTGAAAAGTGGAAAGTATGGGTCAATGCAAGCCTTCATGACTATAAACCGCTTTTCTGAGGACGCAAAGGCCAGCATTGAATAACGATATCCGGATCGAAATTAGCAATGATTTATAATTACATGCCGAAATAATAGCGCTGCAAAACCCACCTAGCAAATTGTCAAGTCGGATTCATACCGACTTGAATTAAACTATCCTAAATAAAATTGTTAATTAACTTTCTAACACTGACGTCTTTTATCATACGATATGTATGGGGTTAACCAAGATTCAGCATCTTCCGCGTTCAAACAATCACCTGTAAGGCTAGAACATTAATGACCAGGGAAAAACAAGGTCGGGATTTGATTAACCGGATTATAGGGGAAGCGGGGGAGCACCGCCACCTTGAGCATTTCTGCTCACCGAGCTGATATGCGTAGTAAAAACGAAGCTCTTTTGCATTCATGTGAAAGTGGGGATGTTTTCCTACATGTTGGCAAAGCTGACTGAAATAGTAACTCATACTCATATAAGACACACAAAAGTTGGTTGTTAGTTTGTCACAGATCAGACTGTTTGGTGCGGAGAACAAGATACAAACCTATGCAGACAACCTATGCATACAAAGGTGAAGGAAAATTCACATTTATTTCGAAACATCAACGTGAGGCTACTCCGCACTCGCATATCCATGAAAAATGCAGAACACATTCAGCGCCACATGCCGGCGACTGTTCATCATCTAAGGGTTTTATCTGTGACCTTAACTGTCAGTAGTGTGACCTTAACCCTCGCCGGCCGAGGGGGGGGGGGGGGCGGGTGCCGCCCCCCCCCATAGGGTTTTTTCGCGATAGCTCCGAACACGCTGGCGATAGAGAGCTGAAACTTGGCATACCTGACCTTTGATCCAAGCCGCATCTTTTGACACCAACCGCATTTTTAGGTCAGGTCAGGTCACTGACCTATGACGTCATAAGTGAACCTCTGCACGGTCTTCAGATGTCGCAACTTCGCAACGCCCTCACTGCCAGAGGAGATGTCACAGGGAAATGAAACTTGCAGGATCTAGTATCCATTATGAGTCCCACAACTTGTATATCTCGGATTTTTCCTAAAGGTCATATGAGGTCAGGTCATTTTCGTGACCTCACCATTATAAGTCAATGGGGAAAAATTCAAACTGCTATTCTGGCGCCGGGAACGATCTCCAACTATCTCAAGCACACAGAATCGTGATTTTATGCACTCCTTGCAAGGTTAGATGCGTCACTTTTGCAATGTTGACCTTGCGTGACGTCATTTATGACGTCATCAAGGTCATATTAGTTTTTCGTCAATAACTCTTGATCAAATTGAGCTAGCGAGTCGGGAAAGCCACCAATGGACTCAGGAAGACCTGCCGAATCGAATGATATGCGACATGACCTCTTTCGACCAACTTCGTGACCTGGGGGTGCTGACCTGACCTTGACCTGAGGTCAACACCCCAAGTTGACCTGACCCGGACAAAAAGTATATCATTCGACGCGCCTGAGCGAGACGAACACGATGCTGCCAAAATCGGCGCTCTGCGGCCGTTTTTTGCGAAGTTATTCACCAAAAACTGAACCGTACCTTGGGGCACTTGACCTGACCTCAGAGGTCACCGGTTGACCTAGGACCTTAAAATCGGGTACCAATCTCTGCGTCTCGTAACGGCGCACACGCTCGTTTTTTCCGCGACGCGCTAGCTCCACCAGGGGCGAAACGGCGAGGGGGGGGTCGTACCCGCCCCCCCCCCCCCTCGGCCGGCGCGTATGTAGAAAACCAATAGGTCCGGCGAGGGTTAACTGTCAGCGCTTTCTACTGACAGTTAAGGTCACAGATAAAACCCTTAGATGATGAACCGTTACTGCACATTTCATGAGCCCAGCCACCGCATGAACTGCACCGCAACCACACTTCATTGCGTCGAGTGACGCCCTCTTGGCAGTACAGTCTGTCTTGAAAGTACCGCAGCATGGCAGGGTGGCGCTGGTGGGCCGGCGCAGCGGAGGGCGGTCAGGTTTGAGGGCCACTGGATCGCCTGACCCTTGGGGGGAAGGGAGGGGAGGGAGGGAGGAGAGGGGTGGGCGCGAGTGAGCGGGCTCTCGGTGCTGCCAGTGCGGCAGACAAGGCGCTGTTTTATGAATACGTTATACAGAGACACCAGCTAAGCGTAGTAATTCTCTTCCTGACATGAAAGTTTTGATAAATGGAAAGTGAAGCTTCCCTTTCGAGCCTCGCCAGACATTTACGTGTTTCACTTGTAATCCGGCCAGAGGGCAGCGGGTGCAGCCTCCGTCGTATTTCGCTCAGATTCAGCTAGGGCTTCCAGAAAGTTGTGTGCGTGGTTACGAGACACACGTTGAGAGTATTGGCTGCTTTATAGCGTCCACTGATAGAAATGGTCCGTAGGAACCCGCCTTACAGCCGTTCGGCTCCTGATCGGACATGTGAAATGATCAGGTCGGCCCTGATCATTTCACGTGCTGGGACCTGATGTTTCAATCACAAAAGGCCTGGAAACGCATAGATAATATGCGCTGACATGCATGGAATCGGCATTTTGGCCTGACATGGTGTCGAGAAGGAATTTACGGGTCAAAGGCCATTGGGTTCAGGGTCATTTTCAGGAAAGATATAACATTGATCAATTCGAGGATATTGAAAGTTTTGTCGTGGTCGGTCGGTCGGTCGTATTTTACGCGAGTTATTCGTGAAAAAGCCGTGAGGAACCTCCTCCTGTAAGTGTGAAGGTTAAGATCTCAGGTCAACCGGTGATCTCTCGAGCATTCTTTAGAGCCGGCGAGCATTATAACTTTTCCTGAGGCTAGGACACTATAATGTAACCTAAGTGACCCGACCTTAAAAGATCTGGGTCTGATTCATTCCGCCATCAAAGTGTTTAAAAAAGATGCAATATCAGGTATGTGTGGAGGGACGTTGCAGCCCCCCCCCTTCCCCCCAACGCAGCAGTGTGCAGAGAGCCTGCTTTGTGAAGCAATAAATCTAGCCAGCTACTTTGAAGCCGAAAATATAAAGAAAAAGGGTTCTGAGTCGCGACGGCGCTGTTCCAACTGCAACTCCAAATCTGACTTCGGCCTGCTGATCGGCTCCGACTCCGACTCTGACTCCGGACCAGTGCACTGCCATAAGCATAAACGTATCACTTGCCGGTACGGGGATTGACGCAACTCTTCCGGACTGCTTTTGGTAGCTATTTTAGACTCTGCAACATTTGTTGGAGTCCGCTAAAATTTTCAGCATCTTGTGGAGGGAGAGGGAGAGAGATAGAGAGAGAGAGGGAGGGAGGGAGAGGGAGGGAGAGAGAGAGAGAGAGAGAGAGAGAGAGAGAGAGAGAGAGAGAGAGAGAGAGAGAGAGAGAGAGAGAAAGGAAGAAAGAGAGGGAGAGATAGAGAGAGAGAAGAGAGAGGAGCTTTGATAGATCATTTTAACCCTCGCATGTGTGCGGCGTTTGCCAGCTTCTAATGTGTAGGGGGGGGGGGGTCGGTTGGACCCCCCCCCCCCTTGCCGTTTGGCCCCTGATCGAGCTAGAGCTTCGCGGAAAAAACGAGCGTGTTGCCCGTGACGAGAGGAAGCCGATGATACCCAATTTTAAGGTCCTAGGTCATTGGTTGACCTTCCAGGTCAGGTCAATGACCCAAAGTCGGGAAAATCGGGACCTGTTAGAAAGTCGTAAAGTGTGGCTGATAAGGGGTTTTTCGGGGTGCTGATCACGAATATCGTGTTAGTTTTGATCACAGATGATGTCTTGAAGCATTTAGACCAGGTCGGGTCAGGTCAGGTCAGGTCAACCAGTAGGCGTCGTGACGGGTATTCGTAGTACGTGTCAACCGCCTCTGACAGCTTCGTAACATGTTACGAAGTCACCAAAACTACTTCGTAAATGTTCAAATGGTTGCTAAATTCGAATTCAGCTCCAAAAACTAGCCTAGAAACATGTAAAACTCGAAAAAGTGACCCGAGGTCACCCGAGGTCACCAAAGGTCAATGACCTGACCTGACCTTCAGGTGACCTTGACACACACGGGAGTAACATCAAATCACATGTTTGAACGTTTGAAACCACGAAAAGCTTGCAAACACGCGGCTAGTGCGAGCCGACATACGCGAAATCGCGATTCCGGCCAAACATGGTCTCGGAAAAGAGGTCACAGGTCAAAGGTCATTTGGGTCAGGGTCATGAAATTTTCAGGGTAGGTGTAAAATTGATCAATGCGAGGGTACTGAAAGTTTCGTCGCGATCGGCCGCTTTTTACGCGAGTTATTCGCGAAAAACCATGGGGGGGGGTCCATCCGACCCCCCCCCCCTACACATGCGAGGGTTAAACGAATAAAATTCACACCATACAGCCTCGTATGATCTCAACTCTCATCTTGATTCTTGAACTGAACAGTGAACAGTGAGCACTCAGGAACTGAAGATTAATATGCCGCTACCTGTTAATACCCATAATCTTAGTGACCTTTCGGCATAAATCTGCATACCCCGTGTTTGGTATACGATTATCAATCCTCTACCTAGAAGTAGGCGCTGCGAACAATTGCTTGGCCAGCCGATCGTAAAATGAAAATATTTGCCTATAACTTTTATGTATAGGAAATAAGGAGTATAATGTGTTAGTTATTTTGTGATGTTTTTTTATGTAGAAGCCATTTGCCTTCTATAGTGTTTTTTTTTTTTTTGCATGATAATGATTATACTTCTAATAAGATGGAATAGTAATCTTTGGCATATAACTAAAGGAAGACAAAAACACACAAGTGTAGGATTTGCTTTGGCTTCCTTTAGTTATGAGCAAAAGGTTATTATTCCATCTTACATCCATTAGCTTTCGCTTAAATACTATTTTGTTTCAATCTCAACAAGGGCGGTGAGAATGGGAGTTTTTTTTTTACTTTTTATCTCGCATAAATAAATACGAAACAAATTACTTTATCCTAAGTTACTGGATCAATCGATCAGATTTTAACCCTATTCCTGGCGGGCTCCGCCGGGACAAGAAACTGGCGGGGGGGGGCCGATTCGGCCCCCCCCCCCTGAGATCTCGAGAACGAAGCAAGCTAGCGACAAGCGGTAAACGGCATCGGATACGCACGGCCAAGATCTACAATTTTTACTAAGGTCATTTTCAGGTCAGGTCAAAGATGACGTCACAGGGGTCGAAAAAGTCAAAATGGCGGCACTAGATATGGAGAGAGTTTTTCTCGAATAACTTTCGAATTAGTCAAGATAGGAACAAACTAAGGGCATCATCGTGATCCTCTCGTCAATCCGCATCGAATGATATATATGTTGACCTCGAAAGGTCAAGGTCAAAGGTTGACCTCAGGTCACGTGACCTCGAGGTCATCATGTATACCATTCGATGCGTCTTGACGAGCTGAACACAATAAGACCATCCACGCGTCTGTATCTTGTTCCTGTACGGAGTTATTGGCCAAAAACCTTTGGTGACCTTTGATGACGTCACATGACCTCACAGCTGCCCAACAGCAAAACAGACCTCAAGGTAGTGAAGGTTGATCGTATATGAAGTCATGTATGGTATATGGGGCCATTCCGACCCGTTTTAGTGGTAAAAACAGGGAGTTGATTTTTCCCCCATTGACTTATAATGGGGAGGTCGCGAAATTGACCTGACCTTAGGTCACCGATATCAAAATTCCGAGATATACAAATTGCACATACTGGTACCCTAACTAAACCCTGAAGAGAAGAAATTGATCGGTCAAAAACTCTAGCTCTGGCGTGATTGCAAACTTTTCTGAGGTAGCGTCAGCAAACCGCCTCTGGTGACCTGACCTGAGGTCAAATCAACTCAAAATTTTCAGACATGTTGCGTAGAAGCCTTTTAGGAAAAGTCAGAAAATTTGAGCTTCCTAGCTCAACGCGTTTGGGAGATATAACCAAAAAACCTCAGGGGGGGCTCCTGAGGCCCCCCCCCCCCCGCCAGGAATAGGGTTAACCCAAAGTTAATCTGAGATTTTCGACAAACTACTGCGTTGACATTGTTCTGTGTTGTTATTCACATTGTTATTTCAGTTTTATTACATTTATTCTGTTCTGTTCCATGATCGTAAAGTATTGTTCATAGTGTTCAATATGTGTCATGTTCTGATAACAATGCAAGTAGTCGCGCTCAGCCTTTAGATTGGCTTCGTCTGTCTTTTCGTCTAGAATAAAACGGTTCCAAGGGTGAACCGGCCACCGCGCCGGGGGATCGGCCGGGCCGGTCAAGTTCTCCACTCGTGCTCGCGGACGGCCCGTGCCCCCGGGCGACAGGCGCCGCAGCGGGGTGGAAAGAGTAAGGGAGAGCGGCACCCCACGCGACCTGCCCGGTCACTCTCTCCTGGCTCACTGCCGTCACGTGCTCTGGGGCTCTCAAACCACCGAGCTCCCGACCTTTAGTTCGCCGGACCGCCGCAGCCCATGCTGCGGTACTTTCAAGACAGACTATACATGCATATGTCGCTGTCCGCCGTGTCAGCTGTCTTACTCGCTTTCTTGGTTTTCTTCTTTGCGCTCTTCTGCTGTTTCTCTTTCGGAGTCTTCAGGTTCTTTTTACGCTCTTCTAGCGCCTTTTTCACTGGCGAGCTTGTCAGCACCACAGACGACAATCTCTTCCTGCTGTTACTTGCTGCCTTCTTTCTCTTCACCTGAGGCACTGGAAGAAGGTCATACAGAGAAGCATCAGGACCATCCATGGAGTAATCCTGAGCTGCATCTTGCAGAGAGGCTTCAGGAGCTGGACCCACGGGAGCTGCACCCTCCTAGGAGGCATCAGGAGCTAGACCCACGGGGGCTGCACCCTCTTCAGGTGTTTCAGGAGCTGGACATACGGGAGCTGCACCATCCTGGGAGGCATCAGGAGCTGAACCTACGGGAACTGCACCATCCTGGGAGACATCAGGACCTGGACCTCGCAGGAAGGAATCGGAAGTGGAAGACTGCGCGATTGGATCGCGTCCATCTTGAAGCAGCGACTCCAAATCTTCGGTTTCCCCAGGTTCATCGTCAGCGGTCAGGATGGTGTTGTGCACGAAAACATCATCGTTGCACATCACGCTGTCCGGGTTGTATGGATGGATGCCGGTAGCCTTGAAGCCGCTGATGATGTTGTTGTGACCTGCCCTGACGGCGGTGTCGTACGCTCTTCCAAACAGGGCTCCTATGTCCCCATCTCCGATCCGTTCACCCGGGTGGTTGTCGTGATGGTACTGAACCTGACGGTTCCACGCCTTCTTGAAGGGCCCATAGACCGACACGTCCAGTGGTTGTAGGACATGTGATGTATGGGGCGGTAGGGTGATTATGTCCACCCCATTACGGCGTGCCTCGCACACTAGGTCCATGCTCACATGACTCGAATGATTGTCCATTATCAGGAGACACCTCCTCTGTGGGGAGGCTCCGACATGGTTAACAAAGTGCTCAAACCATTTCATGAACAACTCTGTTGTCACCCAGCCATTATCACTCACACCTCCGATGGTGCCAATCGGGCACCCGGTCAGGAGTTCTTGCTTCAGCCGCTTCCGACCCCCGAAAATGAGCATCGGGGGAACAGTCTCGCCAGCCGCACTCACACAGCAGATTGCAGTTGTTGTTTTGCCTCGTTCACCGGACGCCACTCGGCCAATTTTCTTGGCCCCTTTAGTGGCCAGGACTTTTTGGCCAGGGACGACGGGCGACAGTCCCGTCTCGTCAACGTTGAAAATGCGATGCGGTGAGTATGTTCCCTTGCTGATGACCTCTGCAAGGTTGTCGTAAAAGGCTCGCATATTCTTGCGATTCACGGCTTCGATACGCGCCATGCTTACATTCTCAGGCTTCCTTACTGAGATTTCCGGATGTCTGCGCAAGAAGCCGTTCACCCAGTCACGCCCAGCCCTACGCGTTGTCCGGTTGAAGCGGTGAGCGATCTTTTGACGCTCGGCGAACTCAAACGCAACTGACGCGAGCTTGTCTGTGGTTATGCCATAGAACAGCTTCGACAGATGCAAGATTCGTCCTACAAGGTCTGCTTCAAACTCCTCTGAGATGACGCAGACGCGACCGAGGATCGGTGGAGCGGTCTCCCTCACCGGACAGTCGTCTTTGAGTCGGTCTCGAAGTGTTGACCTGGGGATGTTAAACCTTTTGCTTGCTGCTTTGACCGATACGCCTCTCACGCGCACCGCGTTGAGCGCGTTGGTCACACTTTCGCAGCTCCACGAGCCTCGATCCGTTTTTCTAACGTAGTTTCGTGGCATCGTGTTCGGACAGGGACGGCTGTAAGGAAAGAGACCCAGGGTTAGGACCTTGAAATTGGTATTAGGTAGGTAAACGGGTATGGGACAACACCAGACATGTGCAAGTGGTTCCAGGCAGGCTAATTGTCTAATGGAGTTGGCTAATGGATATGGATGGATATGGATATTCAGCTTTTTTGCATGGATATGGATGGATATGGATTAATTTAATTTTTTTGGCGATAGATATGGATGGATGGAATCCATATTTACAAACTTCATGCATGTCAATCTCTAGCTTATCCCGATTTACAGGCCGGGATGAAACATGCATGCTAGCCTGTGAATATGTACCTAATGATTAAATCTATTAGGGAAAATAAGTAGATACGGGGGAAGGTATTGATAGGTAGGTAAGAGCCAAAAACGATGTTTTTTAAACGAATATCTTATGTGCCTACCTAAATAGAGACCAAATGTAGGTTTACAATATTCCTTACACGCGTTAAATCGGTTTCTTTCCACATTTACTAGGTGTGCAGTTGCCTAATCCACAAATTAATATCATTATCTTTATCGGGCACCACTTATTACCACTAGCAATCAATGCATAAGTGTGAATGTGGGTAACACCGCCACCCCTTGGGGTAGCACCGCCGAGCATGGCGGTGTTACCCCACACACAGTCATGGACTGACAAAGCCCCGACGGGAAAGCAAGTCGGGACGCGATTCTTCTGGAATTCCTTTCTTAAAGGGACCCTCCCACCTTCAAAAAAGTTAATGAATTGGCATGAAAGTGATGTCCCTTGGTTCAGAAAGAGCGAAAACGAATACCTACCAAATTTCACCGAAAAATATTCACTGGTTTTCAAGATATTAGGCTTTTACTTTTGTTTACTTTTTGGGATCTCCCCTGTTACTAGCGACTTTATTTGGAAGCAATAATTTGGCAGCCTTAAAGTGCGGCAGACGTTGCGCGCAAAGCAGCGTATACCACCACGTGTTAACGATGGTTTTAGTCTAAGATTTAAAAATCGTTAGATCTCCGCTGACGTCACAAATTCTAAGGGGGCATTCCAATGCATTAGCCCCTTAGAATCCGAAAACTGCAAGTTTGAAATTCCATATCTTCGAATTAAAGCATTTTTCGATGTTGTGAGTGCCCAAACCGGTATTTGCAGGCCATATCCACCAATTTGGCTATCTCAACTCAAAACTAATGTTAAGGTGGGAGTGTCCCTTTAACGAAGAGCACTTCATGCCCTCAAATTTAACGTAAAAATCGAGGCACTCAGACATGAAATGACCACTTTGACTTACATGCTGCTAAAACATGCCAAATGATTACAACGATGGTGAGAAATTCACAAAATGGGCAATTACGATCTTAAAATCAAATAAATCTTAGCGAAACTTACCTAACGTGGCGCACCGCTTCCGTTCGGACACCGAAATGGCGGATGTTTACATTTACAGTTGAGAGTTTCGCCGATAGAGGGGATGGCGGTGTTGCCCACATGGCGGTGCTACCCCCGCTTCCCCTAAGTTGATTTTTTTAGTCGGGATTTGATAAGTCGGATTTTTTTTTTTACGCCAACCGCATTTTTAAGTACAGTCAGATCACTGATCTATGACGTCATAAATGAACAGTCCTAAAATGAGCTGTGTGAAACTGTCCTAAACTGTCCTAAAATGAACATTTTAGGACTGTGTGCAAAGTCCTATAATGTTCCAACTTCGCAACACCCTCAGTGGAGAGCTTTCATAGGGAGATGAAACTTATAGGACCTTATAATTTTTTTTTTATTCGTGCCTCCCTCCAACGGGCTCTTGCATATCCCAATTATAGGAGGGCTCCATCTCCTCCCGGCCACTGTACCCCACCCCCCCAGGCTACGGCTGAAGTGGGAGCCTACCCCACCCTGGTGACACAGCCGGGGACGACGCCCGCGGAACGGGCGGAACCGGGAATCGAACCCGAATCCGGCACCGCCCGCACCGCGGGTCGACGCCTTAACCCTCGCCCATGTAGGGGGGGGGGGTTGGTGCAACCCCCCCCCCCCTGAGGTTTTTCGGAAATAGCGCAAAAACGGCGGCGCGCAGCGCCGCCAAATTTTGGGTACCTTATGGGGCAAACCTTGCGCATCTTTTGATAAAAAAAATTTGACCGGGTCATGTCAGGTCACGGAGTTATGACGTCACAAAGGGAACAGCCTCCGGCCGGATTTTCACAAACTGAGTGCCAACGCCCGAGGTTTCCTGCCGGTGGTACGGAGATCGGTTGATGGATCGTGATGAAACTTCCCATGCATGTTGGGGCAAGTATTGGCTATCATATGGTATAAGAAACTTGACCGGGTCAGGTCAGGTCACGGAGCTATGACGTCACAAGAGGAACAGCGTCCGGTACTATTTTTGAAAAGCGCCCGAACCACTATTTTGCTAATTCTTGTCACCTCAATGGGAATATGCAGCAATATTAGCTTCTATAGGGAGCAAATGGACCTCCCAAATCCAAAAATACAATCAGATTTCAAAAATTTAAATTTTGATTTTTCGAATTTCTGCCGCCGACTGTGACCTTGCCGACTTCCGGCGCTCCCAACGCGCCATTTTTAGAGCTAGGGAAACGAAATACATACCAAACGATAGAGAATTGATCAAGGAACACGATAGTGAAGGTTTCAAGTCGATATCTCCCACCGTTTTGCTGCAATCGCCGCCGAAAGTTGAAAAAAGTCTATTTTTCCGAAAATTTGACCTTTGACCGGTCAAAAGTAGGTCAAATGTTGACCTAGGACCAAAAAATATACCACCAATCGCGAGATCTCGGCGAGAGCAATCCGTTGGTTTTTTCCGCTAAGCTCTACGACGCTCCGTTTTCAAACGCCAAGGGGGGGGGTCGCACCAACCCCCCCCCCCCCCTGCATGGGCGAAGGTGGCAGATCGCCGTTTACGGGCGAGGGTTAACCGACTGCGCCACCAGGGCCGCTTTATCATCGAGAGGTCTCACAACTTGTATAAATGTATATCTCGGATTTTCTGAAGGGTCGCCGGAGATAGTCGGTCTATCGCCATTAACCTTCCAGGCGGTGGGGGTGGGGGGATTTTTTGCCCCCCCCCCTTAGTTTTTTTTCGATATATCTCCAGAACCGCTGCGCCGATCGTCACCAAACTTTCAGTATCCTCCCGTGAACAGCTATTCCACATTGTGACCAAAAAAATTTTCCAAAGGCTATGATAGGTTGGCCGCTAGGTAATGCCGGGTTAAAAGTCAGGGGGAATATGGAAATTGCTAGTTTGGTCCGGAAATGATCTACAACTATCTCAAATTATCAAGCACACGGAATCGTGATTTCATGCGCTCCTTGCGAGGTCTGATGCTTCTCTTTTGCTTTGTTGATCTTGCGTGACGTCATTTATCACGTTACTAAGGCTATCAGTTTTTCGTCAATAACTCCCGATCAACTAAAACTACCGAACGGATAAAGCCACTAATGGACATGGAAAGACCTGCCGAATCGATTGATATGCAATGTGACCTCCTGTGACCAGCTTCGTGACTTGACGGGCTGTGACCTGACCTTGACCCGAGGTTAACACCTTAAATTGATCTCACCCGAAGAAAAAGTATACCATTCGACACGCCTGAGCTAGACAAACACGATGCTGCCAAAATCGCGGATCTGCGATCATTTTTAGCGAAGTTATTTACCAAAAACCGAACCTGTGCCTTGGGCCACTTGACCTGACCTCAGAAGTCATCGGCTGACCCTAGTCCTTAAAATCGGAGACCAATCGCTGAATTTCGTAACGACGCACAAGATCGTTTCTTTCGTGAGGCTCTAGCTCAATAAGGGGCGAATCGGCGAAGGGGGTTGTGTATAGCGAATATTCGTACGACAGCTCGTCTTCGCTCCGTCACGAGACGTTGAGCCAAAAATTCAAATTCTCTTGCATCGTTTTCTTGATTTCATATTTGAATAGGATTTTGTTATATTCGGCACTGTAGTAAGTTATATCATTTTGTTGTTATATTTGATCATTTACATTTTTCTATATCCTTTCTTGATTAAAAGCGGTGTTGATTTCCTATCTTACTGACGGCTTGTTTGTTTCAGGATGAAACCTTTTACTTTTGAAACTTTGAAATTTTTACAATACGAAACGAAGAAATATGAATGAATAAAGTTATACGTCTCAGTGCTATTATGATTTGTCTTTCCATTGGTGATTTTGCGAAACAGACAAAACAGGTTGTTCCCTGACTTCCAACCCCCCAACGCCCCCTCGGTATTAAGAAAACCTGAAGGTCCGGTGAAGGTTAAAACGTTGCTCCTGAACGAGGAAGAAATGTAAAAGTCAAAGCTCTATAGACGTCCTTAAAAGTGACCATAATTATCCCTCGCCCCGTTGGGGGGTCCATTTTGCCCCCCCCCCCCTGTGGTTTTTTCCTAAATAGCAAGAAAACGGCGGCGCTGCGCGCCGCCAAATTTTCAGTTCCTTCCCGGGCATCAATTTGACACCTTCACACCAAATTTCAAGTCTTAGGTCACCTTAGGTCAGGAGTTATTGAGGTCAAACTGAGGTCATGTTCGAGCAAAAATGAGCAAAAAACATGCAATCTTGAAACGCTCACCAAATCTACAGTTATCAAGCAATTTCAAAGTTCTTTATATGGTCTAGTAGACAAAAAGCGGCGCTACAAAACTGCTATCTCTGATTTTCAAAATTTTGTGTTTTTGGCCCCCAAAAATTCAAAAAATTATTTTTTTTTTTATAAAAAAACTAAAAAAATCCAAAATTTTCCGAATTTCGAAAAAAACGGAAGATATGTGATAGTCTCTGCGCTCTTCTATATACATACCAAATTTCAGATCGATATCTGACCCACATAATCGCATTTGTCATGTAAAATGGACCATAAAACATGTATCACACGACACTTTTGTGACCCCCCAGTGACCTGACCTCTGTAACCTGACCTGGTATCAGTGACCTCAAATAGCAAAATATGTGTTTGAAGAACAGTTCCCTTATCGATGATTTTCAATGAAATGCATTTTACTCGATTTTACAACGCATTTCTTGAAATGCCTGTAAACGGTGAAAATTGGACCTTTGACCTGACCTGTGACGTCATCGGTTTGACCTAGGTCAATACAATTGGGTCGCACGGTAGTTCCCTGATAGGGCTATCAAACACCGTTTGCCGCTTGTCGCTAGGTTGCGTGGTTCTCGAGATCTTAGGGGGGGGGGGCAAAATGCCCCTCCCCCAACAGGGCGCTTTGCTCGGCAGAGCCCAACGGGGCGCGGGATAATAAATAAATTGGTTAGAGATTAGATGCTTTTTAAACGAGTTCCTCATATAAAATCGGGTGCTGGGACCAATCTTATAAACGCTTTAGAATGGACAGGGCGTCACTGGCTAGTGGCTAAAGTTTGGGTACAGAAAACGGCTATTACCTAAATGCAAAATGGTTTTCATGCATTTCATTCAATTGTTTATTGACGGTCCCAGTGACCGAGCTAAAAAAGTTCGGTAGTGTTTTGCATCTTTTACGCCCTTAGGAACCGATAGGCGTTATCACAAGTGTATTCGCGGCCATTGGGGCGACGTAAGAAAAGAAGAAAACAACTGGCCCCAAGAACTTTAAATTATCAGTTAGCATGCACCTTTTCCTTGATATGTAGAGAATTTACCATTAATTGTTAGAGAAAATTGCATTTAAATCTTCCATTTATGCTTTTTTCATCGTTTGCACAGTATGTTCTTTTACTAAGCTAGAAACACTAATTATAAATAGTTTCCGCATCATCAAGAACAAAAGGAAAGTTTTGAAGTGAATACAATAATCTAAACGGTTTTGTAATCCATGTGAAGACACTTCTAAAATTGCCTGTAGAAATATTAAAGGCAAAAGTTCAACTTTTTCACAAGACGGATGGCTATAAACCTATTCAACGTGTGACAACTCAGCCGGTATTTCGTCGCCTACAGCCCAGCTTTTCCTAGTGACCGATAGAGGCGCTGCTATCGATGTCCGCCCGTGCCGCCTAACGCTACACCATCTGTTGAAGTGGGCGGGCTTATTTGAATGGGAGGGCGCATTATGCACCAATCGTGTGCTTTCGTTTGTTTTGGACTGTATTTTACCACATCCACTGCTGGTATCACTATTCATATTATCTAATGCCGTGATTACGACAGCATTCCATTTATAAGATTGGGGCAATGGAGTCGCGCCCCGCGAGCTCGGTTTTCCGCTCGGCCGCTACGGGCCGAGGAAGTCGGTCTTCGCCTGAGGGCAGGACTGAGGTCAGCGAGGGAGCGTCAGCAGGTATCGCCCAGTGCCGAGCGGATGCCGCTCCCTCCCCTCTCTCCCCCTCTTCTCCCCTTCCCACCTCGGTATAGATGGGGAGGGACCGAACTGCCAATGACATGCGAGCGGTCAAGGCCGCTCGCGCGCCAGCGACCCTGGCGGCCGGGTGCTGCAACTGGGATTCAGCCCAGTTACCGATTCGCCTCCTGTGGGAGACCCAAACCAGGGGACATACTTTTTAGATATACTGTACCTCAAGGTGGGGTTATTTGAGACAGTAGGGTAGAGGCACAGTTGTGGCAGCTGTAGAGACAGCTGTGGAGAGGCACAGCTGAGTTTTTACCATTAACCCGCGCATGACTGGGGGCTCTTCAGAGACCCCCTCCCGTTTTTCGGCAATATCGTCTAAACCGTTTAACAGATCAACACGAAACTTGCGGTACCTTCAGCGGCGGCAATTTTACACCTTGTGTTAAGATTTCAACTTTCTAGCTACCAACGTTTGGCCGGAAATGACGTCAGAGTGACGTCATATCGGCCGATTTTCATGCAAAATATTGAATTACGGCAAACGCTCTCAAGAGCTCAGTTTTAAAGCTAGATCCAATTTCTTTGCATGAGTGGACTACAAATAGACGTAGCTATTAAACTGTTTTCTCGAATTTTCAAAATTTTGACAATTAACCCGCGACCTGGTGGGGGGGCTATGTTTTGCCCCCCCTCCAGACTTTTCAATATATCTCCAGAACCGCTGCGCCGATCGTTACCAAACTTTCAGTACCCTTCCGGACATCAATTTTACACATGGTGACAAAATTTTTTTCCAAAGGCTATGATAGGTTGGCCGGAAATAACGTCAGAGTGACGTCATGTTCTGCCGTTTTCGACCCAAAAAAGGGTTTCGCGGGAAGAGCTGTCAGGCCTATAGCTTTGCAAATACAGAAAAATGATAAACACATAAAAGCTGTAGAATTGATAGGGCTACAAAACTGCTATCTCGGATTTTTGAATTTTTTGGATTTTGACCCCCAAAAATCAAAAAATAATTTTTTTGGATATAATGATCGAAAAATCCAAAAAGTTTTTTGATATTCGCAAAAACCGGAATATATGTGATAGTCCTTACCTCCTTCCATCCACATACCAAATTTGAGATTGATACCTCTTTTTTTGGCGAAGTTATAGCGAAAAACTGTTCAAAATTGATGACGTCAAATTTTCAAACTCAATTTTTAGCAATTCTAGACCACGTAGCGCAAAACAAAGACCACCATTAGACTCCCCGTGACAAGCTGCATCGAATCAATACCCATTTTATGCAAAACTATCAACTTTAAAATTTGACCTTTTTTGGCCTGACCTTGACCTGACCTTGACCTGAACTTCACCAGAAAGTGACATAAGCCGTACCTGATAGTCTTATAACCAACATCATTGAGTTGGAAATGAAAAATTGGCCATAAAACATGCATCACACAACCTTAGTAAAGTTGGGCTCATGTGACCTGACCTGTGACCCTTGGTGACCTGACCTGTGACGTGATCTGGTGTTGTCAGTGACCTCTAATAGCAACATATCTACTAGGCAACTGACGCCCTATCGCTGATTCTCGACAAAATGCGTTTTCCTCGGTGTTATAGCGCATTCCCTAGAAGACCCGTGAACGGTGAAACATTTCATCTTTGACCTGACCTGTGACGTCATCGGTGACCCCGAGGTCAATGAAATTTGGTTTGCTTCGACAAATTTGACAGGCCTTTCGAACGCCGTTTGAATTTTGCGGATCCGTCCAGTAGTTTCGGAGATACGAGGGGGGGGGGGCAAAAAATAGCCCCCCCCCCCCACCAGGTCGCGTTATAAACAGACCCCACCAGCTCGCGGGTTAAGAAAAATTAGTATTTACAATTACAAAAATATATTGAACCGAGGTCATCAAAGGTCAATGACCTGACCTTACCTTCCGTTGACCTTGACCCCCACCCTTATGCATGTGAGCAACATCATATCCCATGTTTGAACGCTTAAAACCACGAAAAGACTGCAAACGCGCGGCTAATGCGAGCCGACATACGCCGAATCGCGATTCCGGTCAAACATGGTCTCGAAAAGTAGGTCACAGGTCAAAGGTCATTAGGGTCTGGGTCATGAAAATTTGAGGCTAGGTGTAAAATTGATTAACGCGAGGATACTGAAAGTTTCGTCGTGATCGGCCGCTTTTTACGCGAGGTATTCGCGAAAAAACCGAGGGGAGGGTCCGTTCGATCCCCCCCCCCTATACGGGCGAGGGTTAATATTAGTGTGGTACCCCCTCCTGGCGCGCCGTCCCGCGCCCGCCGAGAGTCCGACGGCGCGCCGTCCCGCGTCCGCCGAGAGTCCGACGGCGCGCCGTCCCGCGCCCGCCGAGAGTCCGACGGCGCGCCGTCCCGCGCCCGCCGAGAGTCCGACGGCGCGCCGTCCCGCGCCCGCCGAGAGTCCGACGGCGTGCTGGGCCTCGTTTCATAAAGCGAGTCCGTAACTTACGCCGGTTTTTGGTCTTGTATTGTAAGTACATGTGAAGCGATGATGATAGTTTGAATCGTTGAATTTATTCATCTTGCAAGCAAGAACAGAAGGGAGAAAGGGAAATAAATTTATCTATTCACATGCGCTTGCAATACAAGCCCAAAAAACGGCGTAAGTTACGGACTCGCTTTATGAAACGAGGCCCAGGTCTGCGTCGGCTGAGGGTCACGTAGGCTGACGCTGTGCTGGGCGGCGGCTGCCACGCCATCCATCCGAGTAGTGCTCGCTGCAGCAGCAGCCCCCGTTGCTTCCGCGGAGTTCATCTGTCTCGGATAGTTCGCTGGAACAAGCCCGAGATATTTCGTGACGTGCCAAGACAAAATCAATCGTCTTACACCGGGGATGATGTGCACTTGCTCGACAACTTGAGCGGGTCCTAGGCTAATGTTTACACCTATCTGTCCGATGGCGCAAGTGGCGCGACCATCGACCACCTTGGGATGGACTGTAGGTGGTGACATACAGCCGCGTCCAAATCTTTCAGCGAATTCGGGGCCCGCCAGGCTGATGTCGGCCCCCGTGTCAGGAAGAGCGCGCACTTTGTCGTGTGACCTCTGTGACGCCTGTGACGTCACAGGATAGCGTCCGCCGACCTCGGCCGCGCGCCGCACCGCTCGGGGGCAACGGTACCGCACGGCCGCGCGCAGCACCGCCCGGGGGCAACGGTACCGCACGGCCGCGCGCAGCAGCCGAAACGTCTGGGCCGGTCCCGCCATCGGTGATGTTATAAGCATCGCGTGTCGCGCATTCTTCAGAACGGCAAATGGTGATCGCCTGATCGAGCGTAAGGCCGGGTACCGCACACAGACTTCTGATCACATCGGTATCTCTGATGCCGTCACGGATCAAGCTGTCTCTGCAACCATCGCAGAAGCCACAGTCTTTGCTTAGATCCCTGAGACATGTTACGAAATCATCAAAGGTCTCGCCTGCTTGTTGAGCGCGCAAATTAAACGTCCATCTTTGCATCACTTGGCTCACCTGTCCAATAGCATGTCGTTCCAGGCGCTCGAGTATGACATCCAAGTTTGAACTTTCAGCCTGCGATAGTCCCATGTTCTCGACTATACGAATGGTGTCATCCGATAGACCTGAACGCAACATTGCCATGTGCACCGCAACTGGCTGGGACGGCAGACCAGATAGCGTGCCATCCGTCCACCGAGTATTCCATGCTCTGAATGTTGCTGCTCGATCCACTGCTAAGTCCAACTTATCCGGCTGAGTCAGCTTGCCGAGCCACTGTCCTGGTAGCGCTACAGCGCCCGAAACACCGGAGACCCCATCGGGGTTGGACCCTGCCGGCTGCGCCATGTGCGAGTCCGACTCGGCTCCCGCGCACGCACAGACACACACTCGCCTCGGTCACTCAGAGATAACTCTATTGCCCGAGCGCCCGAACCCTGTACCGATCGAAGAGCCACCTAGTGGCACTGGACACAACTCTCACAGAGGGCAAAATAAAAGTTGTGGGAGGGTGTGACATTAATTTTGGGACACCCTGTAGGTGACACTCAGTTTTTTCGCATGGAGACAGCTTTTAGGATTTATAAGAGTCGAAAAACTTACCCCAGCCGGGCCGGAGTTGACTGAAAGTTACCCCGGCCACGGCCGGGGTGGCCGGGGTAGGTTCTCCAATCCCCAACCATGGCGGCAGATAAGTTTCAGGTACCGAAATGACGGTGCTGCGACCATTTGGGGGATTTATTGACCGACAATTGGATCCCTGCTTCAGGGCATTTGACCTGACCTCAGAGGTCACCGGTTGACCATAATGATATAGCTGTATTTGGAAGGTCAGCTTAAGATGTTTTCCTCAGGTCGAAGTCACATCAAAACCGCTGAGGTCAAGAAGGTGGTCAACTGAGGTCATATCAGCCGTTTTCATGACGGATGTCTGACGAATCTAGCCAAAGCTGTTTTACTCTAGCTATTTTCATAACGTAATTTTGTTCCAATGTTTGATTTAAAAGTAACGTCTGATAATGTGATAAATAAGGTCAATGAGCAACTAGTGCAACCCAAGCTACTAGCAATTAAGAATCAGCTATGAACCAAATTTGACCAAATCGCATCAAATATCAGCAAATGTGTGTTAGATACTTGTCGTGAAAGCGGCTATTGTAGGTATATGTATGATTAAGTTCAGCAGGGTTCCGCGAGTTCACGCACTGGTGGCTTATTCGACTCGCGAGATTAATTCCATTCAAAGTCATTGTCAAAAAGAAAAAAGATGACCTCAAACGACCATACAAAGCACCAGCCTATACGACGTCATGCAAGGTCCCCAATGCCAAACCTAAGAATCGCCCTTTGCAAAGTGTATGAAATCACGATTACAGGCGTTTGATATTGATTTCAGGCTTAGGTCGTTTCCGACATCGAAATAAGAGTTTCAATGTTGTAATATTTCCCATTGACTTGTAATAGTGAAGTCACGTGACTGACCTCGAGTGAAAGTTAGGAAAGTTGATGTGAAATCTCAAGAGCCGTTACTAACTATATGCCGTTACTTGTTTCATCCCCTGCAAAAGGTTTACTGAGGGCGCTGTAAAGCTGCAACTTTTTGCATCGTTCCAAGATTTATTTGTGACGTCATAGGTGAGTAAGCTGACCTCAGCCTCAAAATCCTGTTGGCGTAAAAAAATCCAGCTTAAATCAATGATCAGGTTAAGGTGGGTATGTCAACTTTCAGCTCTCCAGCCTTACAGCGTTGCAAACGATCTCGAGAAAACCGTTGGGGCTGCACATCAAACCATCCCCTTCGGCTAGGTGGGAATAAAAATACTATGAAAGTGAATGTTAGTGAAACATGGAGCATCCCAAGCCATTTAATACCTTGAAATACATTAATCCAAAACGTTAGAGGTGCTTCCAGTTCCAGAAAAAGAGAATACAATCTCGGCCAGTTTTCACGTACTTGTAATTTTGTCACCTCCACCCTCTCTGACCTGGTCACGCCCCTGGCAATTGCAATCAATTACTTCCAAATGCCGCATTTTGTCTGCATTTATTTTGTGTGTGGCATATTCAATAAGCAATATCACTGAAAGCCCATTATTTACATGGACAGAGCGAACTGCATGCGATTACTAGCTTCAGCCTTCTCCTTATTTAACCCTAACACAGCCTCGGCTGTTATGAACGATTTTTTTTTCGCATGTCCGGCCACAACGTCCGATTTACAAATTTGATATTTCCTAGCCTTTTATCAGTGCAAGCTGTATAGAAGCGTGTCAGAATTACATGCAAGGCAGCGCACATCAATGTTCGCCTAACTTTCTTGACAGACATTGAACAATGCCCGAAAGTGAAGCAAAAGTGAAACGAAAGTGAAGCAATGATTATTGAATAATCACATGCCGGTTGTGTGAGTGTGAGTGCCAGGCTTTTATTTCCAACTTTCATTAACTATTTCGAGGATATGAGGGCAGGAGAATGATTGGTTTTGGAAAGTGTCACCAAATGTTCCCTTTTACACTAAACATTGCCGTAAACAAAAAGTTATATAAAAATCTCCAATTTTTTTACATGAAATTTCCATATCCAGAGGCATCTTTTGGCGTAATCTTTTTGTCAAAAATTTAATGGCCACATTTTGAAAATCAAAAATCAAAAATTTATTCATTAATAAAATGTTGTGATTTTGATTTTTTCAAAATATTTTGATTGATTAGTTTTCTACGGTCAATGAGGATTCCAATGATATACATATTAATTGTAAGTTACTGGCCATATTTTTATATAATACGAGTCAAAAAGAGGGTTACTCTGAGCATTTTGAAAAATGCCACTGGCTGTAACTCGTAAACCGTTTGTAGTATAACGCTGAAAATAGGAGATTAAGAATCTACGGTACAGATAACCCCCCAGACGTAATTTCATCAAAATCTGAGAGGTAGGGAGTTATGGCTTGGTCGATATGTCATGGAACGCCCCAACTGCAAGGTAGCTGACAAGCAGCGTTGTGCTCAATCCGTGAGCTGGAAGCTGCCAGCGCGGCGCCACTGCTCCTTGGAGGTGTCGGCACCAGCCGGGGCCGCTCTGCGCGCCCACTGCGCTGCAGCTCGCTGACTGCTGGCGACAGCCACCAGGACCGATGAAAGGAGCGGTGGCCGGCGGCGGCGCTGCTCCCGACACGGCCCATTCCGCTGCCAGCTTCGACAGCCCACTGTCGGTGAAAGGCCACCCGGCCGGCCGGCCGGACCCAACAGCCTACCTTGCCACACGGACGGTGCGACCGTCAGCCCACGGCCTAAGTTTTAGAGCAGGGGAGACAGGCATGCATACTCTGAAGCTAGACTTTCCCAAATGTTTCATTTTTTTTTCATTGTTTGAGGAGCCTTGTCTATTCAAACTGAACGACTAAATGTTGTACTATATTTTACATCATTGGTACTCTTCCACTCAAGGTGGCCATTGCGAGCCCTCGTCAAAACAGTAAGCGCGTTAAAAAGACAATAAAAAGCGCGGACCAGACATGTCAGGAACGGACCTGAAGCTCCGTTCTTATGGCATGTTCGTTGTACAGTTGATACGCTCGCTGCTTAAAAGTTCTTAGGCCAAGGCTGGTTCGAACACGCGGTACATGTTAACCCGCGCCCGGCTGGGGGTCCTGGATTTCCACGCCCTGCTGGGGGGGGGGTGTTTGAACACCCCCCCCCCTTCTAACTCGGCTCCTGGGCCACGTAGCGATACGCGGAAGGCGGCGTTCGAAAGAGCGTAAAAAATAATGAGGAAATCACTTCGGTCAATTTTTTGGTCAGGTCAAAGGTCAGGTCACCAGAGGTCATTGAAGGCAAAATTTCGCCGATTTTCAGGTCGAATGTCGACAATTTCCAAGAAGCCAACGCATAACTCGGGAACCAATAGAGCTGCAGCACCGCGGAAAAGCGCATTCGATAGCCCTATTAACGCCCTTTCTGAGTAATTTTCTCAGATTTGACCTAACGTCAACGGTTTTGCCTGCAGGGGGCAAAAACTCAAAAAATAGCCGATTTTTTTTTCGGAAACAGTCTTTCTGCAATAACTTTTGACCCAAGCCTTGTACGAGCTTACTTTTACCAGCATCGTGTTCCTCTCGTCAAGACGCATCGAATGAACTATAACTTGACCTTGAAAGGTCAACTTGAAAATTTGACCTCAGGTCAAGGTCATGACCTGACCGGAAAGGGTCATGTTGCATATCAGTCGATCCGTATCGTCGAGCTGAACACATCTAAGGGGTTTTCATCGTTCTAGCATGCCTCTATCAAAAGTTATTTGCGAAAAACTGTTGGATACCATTCGTGACCTAAGATGACCTCAGGGCATAAACAGGGGTCACGGACACCATTTTCATGTTCAGTGTGTCTAAACCACTTGTAATTCAGTGTTTGGGAGTGTTTATAATGTCTTTCGTCCAAAAGAGGCGCATTTCAATTTTCTCCCATTGACTTATAATGGGGAGGTCGCAAAATTGACCTGACCTTAGGTCATCGATATCAAAATTCTGAGATATACATTTTGTACAAGCTAATGCTCTAAGCAATCGCTGAACGTTTCAAAGCGATCGGTCACTCGGTGTAGCTCTGACAGACATTGAAAGTTTTTATGAGGTGAGGTCACTTCAAGTGACCTGGTGACCTGACCTTGAATGACCTTGGTCTGAAATTTTCACAACATGTGTAGAATTGATGTATGATAAGGTGTACCAAAAACGGCGGCGCTCCGCGCCGCCGTTTTTGAGATATTCGCGAAAAACCACAAGGGGGGGGGGGTGTTCAATTACCCCCCCCCCCAGCAGGGCGCGGGTTAATGACCCGACTGCCTAGTCTGACGCTCGGAAATATCCCTATTGTACGATATGTCCTGTCGCAGTACAGGTCTCGCGAGATTAAGCGGTAGGTTTTGCACTTTTACATTTCCGGTTATATCTCAGAAACTAATCGATCTACGATGAAGCCATTTTACACGATCATGGCCGACTTGTTACCCAACAAGTCGATCGCATCTTCAACACTTAAAAGCTTAAGACGACGAAGATATAGCCTGAAGTACACTAAATTTTCTAGGTGCAAAACCTACCGCTAAAACCCGCGAGACCTGTACCTCAGGCTCACCCCTGCTATCACCCTGTTTAGCAGACACGTCTTTCATGTCAATCAACGCACTGACGGGGGGAGCCACTCCAAACTCATAATCACGTCTGACACATGATCATACTTCTGTCTGCCAGATGTCACTCTGGCAGCAAAGTTTTGCACTTTCTGCAGTCGCTTTAAGCTCGTTTTGCTGGCACAGCCGAATACTTGACTACAAAAGCGCACATGTGACATGCACAATTCAGTATGAACCGTACAGAAGCTATTCGGAAAGTGAATTTTGAAGCTACCCATGCAAATGGCCCAATTTGCAAAGTGCGATAGGTATGATAGAATCTGTAGGAACCGTAGAATCTGTATTTCTATCTGACTGGCTGAAACTAAGGCCTACCATAAAAATGATTTTCAAGCATTTTGGTCCATCATACCATACTTTGAGGTTTCCAAGAATACGCAAAGTGGCGATGCAATAGCGTCGCCCGACCGATCTGAAAAAGAGAAGCAAAAAAAAATACCACACCGCACGCCCGTGGCGGCGCGAACAACGCCAACGCAAACGTCGCAAAAATATCCAGAAAAAAAAACGAAACAATGGAAAAAACCGCGCCGTTTGCCCCCCCCCCCCAGCCAACAACGCACTGCAAACGATGCGGGAAAGGAAAAGAAAGAACAAATGAAAGGAAAAATGCAAGTGACAATTGAAGTACTGAATCGCTTCGCGGTCACTCGTGACGAGAGCAGAGGGCGGTAGGGGGGATGTTGCCCAGTGGCCGGTGCTCCCCTGTCTTTTCCACTTTTAATCGTTAGCATGTGCAGAACATGAGAATATGCTGACGCCTTAAACATTTGAAGGACCAGTACAGTTTTGTTTTGCTGTAGCTTATCCCTGAGAGCCCAGTTTTCTGCCTGGTCTCAAATCCGGTGCGTACCTACTCTGCGACTTGCCGTACCTCCTCCTTCCGCTGTCTGTGGCATGTTTGATGTTTGCTCCGAGTTTTTTTTTTTTGCAATCTACGATTCAATATGATGGATAGCCGAGACGGATTCTAATATTCACACGACACCCAGCACAGACGTACAGGTCACCGCTGAAGTAATGTGACGTGCTCCTCACTGCTGTATCAACCAAAACCTAGCACCATTCATTGCAGGTGAGATGTATCGTCAAAGACAAGGATCGCACAGTTTTGTATTTTACAGGGTGTCCGGAAATTATTTGCCCCTCCATCAGCTCGCCGCCATTATTAATAAACAAACAGCCCCCGAGTCACGGTTTATTGACCGATTTATTCCCTCATCCACTTTGGTATTCCATAGATCAAGATGTCAAGAGTATTCGCGCTGATGCTCAGCCACACCTTTCACAGGTTCCTCTTCAAGTCCGTTTACTGTGGGAGCTGGTTCAATCTTGCCGAGCCCCTCCTTCATGATTCTCCATAGGTGTTCAATTGGGATTAGGACAGAGGAATCGATTTGACTTCCTACTTCATTCCAGTCTTCACCATAACTTCAGCGCGATGAGGCTTTGTCAAAGAATTTCTTTCGTTAAAACGACGTTACTGATTGTTGATGCAACTGATGTAGCTGCTGTCACTAATATGATGATACTTTGGTGACTATAACTGCTGTGACTGGTATAACTGCTGTGACTAGCAGGGTTGTATACCAATCAAGTCGATTGAATTGATTGATTTGATTCAACGCGTATTTTGAGTTGATTGGATTGAGTCGATTGACTTTTCGAGATGACTGGTTGACTGACTCGTTTGACTTTAGCGACTGGTTGACTGATTTGATTCCCGAAAATTAGAGTGACTCGTATGATTGAGTCGATTGAATGGAAAGTTGAAATAAGTTTTAGTTGACGAAAAATAATGACACCAATTGATGACATCAAAGATCACAAAACTACACTGAAAACTGCTTGTCATCACAACTGCAATATGGGGTAGATGGCCAAATAAAGAACAGGGCCTAAACATGAACAGCCAACTTTGACTTTCAACTGCAATAACTGCTCCAATCCTGTGATAGAACCTGGCGATGCACCTACCTAGTACCTACCTTTCTGCACTCAGCAAGAAACTTTTTTTTTAATCCAGATGATAAAGTGCAAGGCCCTATATACTAATAAAGTGTGATTAATTACTAATTCACATCTCCACATCTCCTCAGAAACAACCCACTGAACTCTATAAATATCTGAAACCCCTACAAAAATAACTGAAACAAAAGCGCCGTTTTCGTCTCGCTAATTACGTTTACATTAATAGCTAATTTGCTGCATTGTTTAATTTGCAGCAGAACGTTTGTTGATCCTTTTCTCCTGAGAGCCTAGGCATAACATATTTAATATATTTCATTTTCCTTAAAAAAAATTACCGAATATCATTAAGTGGTTTTATTTCTAATGAAATAATAATTAAAACGAAATTGGTGTTGTACAACCGATTTATTTTATGATGATCTACCATACTACATGATAATCAATGACGTCATCTTACCAAAAAATCAAAAGACGTAGAATAAGGATTTATAAAAGCTTAGCATACTTCTTGGCAAAACGTTTTCTTTGTTTTTTTTTTCCGCAGTCGCACCGCACCAACGGCATTTAATTTTCCTTGTTCCTCTTCCTTTGTCCTTAACTTATCCTGTGGTTCCAGAGTCCCTGTCCTTTCCATTTCCTTTTAAATATATTTTAATGCTCATCCCTATCCCCCAGTCCTAACAGTTTCAAATTGTATTGCAATAAAATGTTTTGAATTCTTCACATATAACCTAATACCTATCTACCTTCGTTGGTACTGTTGGTAGCCAGTGACACATCTAGGCAGGTAAGTAGGTACCTACCTGCTTTCCTGCTGTCTTCATAAAGCATACCTAATGAAGTTGTCAAATTTGTAGCACATTTTCAACACTTTCATATCAATATGGTATCAGTGTGGCATGTAACCTAGCTAGGTTCATTATGTTCAGGGTTCAATTCAGAAGAGCTCCGCATAACTCACATAAGAGACAGACGGGGGCTTTACATGGGGTAGATGGCCTGATGACTTAGCTGGAATATGGCCAAAATTAAATTGACAACTTTTAGGTGAAAGGTGGTGATTTGGGTTAACCCTCGCCGGCCGAGGGGGGGGGGGGCGGGTGCCGCCCCCCCATAGGGTTTTTTCGCGATAGCTCCGAACACGCTGGCGATAGAGAGCCGAAACTTGGCATACCTGACCTTTGATCCAAGCCGCATCTTTTGACACCAACCGCATTTTTGGGTCAGGTCAGGTCACTGACCTATGACGTCACAAGTGAACCTCTGCACGGTCTTCAGATGTCGCAACTTCGCAACGCCCTCACTGCCAGAGGAGATGTCACAGGGAAATGAAACTTGCAGGATCTAATATCCATTATGAGTCCCACAACTTGTATATCTCGGATTTTTCCTAAAGGTCATATGAGGTCAGGTCATTTTCGTGACCTCACCATTATAAGTCAATGGGGAAAAATGAAAACTGCTATTCTGGCGCCGGGAATGATCTCCAACTATCTCAAGCACACAGAATCGTGATTTGATGCACTCCTTGCAAGGTTAGATGCGTCACTTTTGCAATGTTGACCTTTCGTGACGTCATTTATGACGTCATCAAGGTCATATTAGTTTTTCGTCAATAACTCTTGATCAAATTGAGCTAGCGAGTCGGGAAAGCCACCAATGGACTCAGGAAGACCTGCCGAATCGAATGATATGCGACATGACCTCTTTCGACCAACTTCGTGACCTTGGGGTGCTGACCTGACCTTGACCTGAGGTCAACACCCCAAGTTGACCTGACCCGGACGAAAAGTATATCATTCGACGCGCCTGAGCGAGGCGAACACGATGCTGCCAAAATCGGCGCTCTGCGGCCGTTTTTTGCGAAGCTATTCACCAAAAACTGAACCGTGCCTTGGGGCACTTGACCTGACCTCAGAGGTCACCGGTTGACCTAGGACCTTAAAATCGGGTACCAATCTCTGCGTCTCGTAACGGCGCACACGCTCGTTTTTTCCGCGACGCGCTAGCTCCACCAGGGGCGAAACGGCGAGGGGGGGTCGTACCCGCCCCCCCCCCCCCTCGGCCGGCGCGTATGTAGAAAACCAATAGGTCCGGCGAGGGTTAAGGGGCGTTTGTTGAAGTCAACTACTTGGTTATTTTGCACCCATTAAATGAAACTTCTGCTCCAATTCTACCCATTGAACCTCAATATCATGATCCACCTGTCCATCACTAGGTATCCTTCCTTTTTACATAGAAACTTTGAATGGCATGGCAATTTATAATTTTAAATGACAATATTTTTGTTTCTTCTGTAGGTAGGTAGGTAGGTAGGTACACCAGACTGCTATGGACACTTCCAAGTTGGTGGGGCAAAAAACCTAATGTATGTCTTGGTTTGAGTCGTTTGATTGAGTTGATTGATTCCTTTCATTGTCGCGTTTGAGTCGATTGAATCAATTCCCGAAAATTGCTCTGACTTGATTGATTTGATTGGTTTCCCAAATTTGTCGTGATTGAATTGATTGCTATTGATTGAGTCGTATACAACCCTGGTGACTAGTGTGTCTAGTGTGACTGCTGTGACTGGCTTGTGACTGTGCCGACTGCCGTGGCAGGGCGGCGGTGTGGCCGGCGCCACGCTGCACCTAGCACGGACCGTGTGTCGCCGCGCAGAGAGGGTGGTCACGCCGCTCACCAGAGCCGACCGCGTGGACGCCAGCGTGGCTGTCTACCTGAACCGGTGAGACCCCCCCCCCCCCCCACACACACACAAGCACACAACCATACGCCAGTCGGCTGCTGGTACACGGGGCGCCGTGTGGGACGCCGGGACTGCACCGCCGCCGACGGCCGGGGCCCAGCGTTTGACTCAGGAACCGTACACTGCCACGCTCAGTGCTCAGGGGACGCCTGAACTACAACGTATCGATCTGTAGCCGTTCTAAACCATGTAGCGAAAAACTCAGACCAGCATCGGATTGTTCGGGAGAAGGCACATACGTCAGGAAACCACTTCATATTCTTTGCCAAAGGCACATTTTAAATTCGTAAGACCACAAAAAGTGTTTCAATTTACTTTTTTGCTGAATATGATGTTTTCCTAGCTTCCAACAATACGCGCTGCCTTTTTGTTAATTTTGGCATATTTTTCGTTCCAGAGGCGTTCCTGATGTTTTATAGACTTTAGACAGCCTTGATCATGATCATTCGTCGTATACCTAGCGTGCAGATAGATCGGTGACGTTTGTTTACGACCATGGGAATCACCCGCTTGACGACTCGTGCATGGTCCGTTTTGGCCGCGCTCAGACATGTAAATCATGTTACCTCTTGCTCTCTCTGGCTTCGCTCGCTGTGCTTTGCTCAACCGTTACTGCTTGCAGGTGAGCTGCTGGAGCTCTCCAGCAAGAACCACGCCGAAAGTCCTTTTAGAAAGTTCACAATTGCACTTGATTCAGCGTGGTTACATTTTGTCTGCTAAGCTTAAAATGGAAAGGGACTACTCTGCTGGCTCTGGGTAATAAGTAATTGATTCGAGTCGTGACCGGTTATCGAAACCACACACTCTTCAAGCTCTGTAAGTTAAGGGATGTTTTAGAATCAAGCTCATTCGTGCTTTTGGCCACAAATTAAATGTTCTTCAATTTTGGGACACCCTGTGCAGATAATTTTGATCAACTTGATCATCTGTGGAAAGCAGTGTGCGCTAGCCAGTTTTCCAAGTAACCTATCTAACAAATAGCGTGCTGTGTTACCAGAGACCTTTATTGGGGGTCGAACTTAAAATGCGAATTATATTTTTTCACTCATATCTGTTAAACCCTCGCCCGTATAGGGGGGGGGGGGGTCGAACGGACCCCACCTCGATTTTTCGCGAATAACTCGCGTAAAAAGCGGCCGATCGCGACGAATCTTTCCGTACCCTCGAGTTAATCAATTGTACACATACCCTGAAAATTTCATAAACCTGACCCAAATGACCTTTGATCTGTGACCTAGGTACTTTTCAAGACCATGTTTGGCCGGAATCGCTATTCGGCGTATGTCGGCACGCATTAGCCGCGCGTTCGCAGTCTTTTCGTCGTTGCAAGCGTTCAAACATGCGATATGATGTTGCTCTCATGCATTAGGATGGGTGTTCAGGTCACCTGAAGGTCAGGTCAGGTCATTGATGTTTGATGACCTCGGTTCACTTTTTTCGAGTTTTCCATGTTTCTAAGCTAGTTTTTGGAGCTGAATTCGAATTTAGCAACCATATGAACATTTACGAAGTAGTTTTGGTGCCATCGTAACATGCTACGAAGCTGTCAGAGGCGGTTGATACCTACTACGAATACCCGCCAGGACCCCTACTGGTTGACCTGACCTGACCTGACCCGACCTGCCCTAAATGTATAAGGACATCATCTGTGATCAAAACTAACATGATATTCGTGGTGATCAGCACCCCGAAACAACCCATAGCAGCCACACTTAACGACGCTCTAACAGGTCCCGATTTTCCCGACTTTTGGGTCATTGACCTGACCTGGAAGGTCCACCAAACCAATGACCTAGGGGCTAGGACCTTAAAATTGGGTAGCATCGGCTTCCTCTCGTCACGGGCCGCGGAGCTCTAGCTCGATCAGGGCAGCTTATCTCTTGCTCTCTCTGGCGTCGCTCGCTGTGCTTTGCTCAACCAATACTGCTTGCAGGTGAGCTGCTGGAGCTCTCCAGCAAGAACCACGCCGAAAGTCCTTTTAGAAAGTTCACAATTGCACTTGATTCAGCGTGGTTACATTTTGGCTGCTTAGGCTAAAAATGGAAAGGGAAATGGAAATGGGCGAAACGGCAAGGGCTGAAAAACACGTTCGCGGCTGGAAAAACACCAATACGGGCGAGGACTAAGCCATTTACCTCAGGCAAGACCCGTATGCAGCATTGTTTTTGAGCCTTGTTCGTCGGCCGTGCTTGGTCTTCGGAGCGTGATGTCACCGACCCGGTGTCCCGGGCTCAGCGACTGTCCGACCTCTCACCGGCCCGGTGTCCCGGGCTCACCGACTGTCCGACCTGTCACCGACCCGGTGTCCCGGGCTCACCGACTGTCGGGCTTTTTGTTCACGGTGGCCCGGGTTCCTGTGTTCACAGACTGTCGGACTTTTTGTTCACGGTGGCCCGGGGTTCCTGTGTTCACAGACTGTCGGACTTTTTGTTCACGGTGGCCCGGTGTCCTGTGTTCACAGACTGTCGGACTTTTTGTTCACGGTGGCCCGGGTGGCTGCGGCGGCCGACGGCGTCGACGAGGAGGTGTACGTGCGACCGCCGCCGGGCCAGCCGTCAGAGTGACCGGTAACAATAGGTACGGCCGCCAAATCGACACATAGGCACAACCGGCCGGTGCTGTCTGGCTGGTTACGCCCCATGCTTAGATCTTCTCCATGAAGCGTTTGATACAGTCGTGTGATTTTGTTTAAAAAGTGCTAAAATGCCATTTTTACATCTGGAACACACGTTTGATTTGCATTTCATTACCAATATGTTTTAACAGTTTAGATAACTGAACGAATACGTTAATAACTTCACACACTGAAACCGTTTAAAGGAAATAAGTGTATGAATATGAAAATTAGCAACGCACTGTCGTTGTAGTAAGCTCTTCCCCTCCCGTCAGGTCGGAGTGGTCTGCCGGGCCTCTCCCGTCAGGTCGGAGTGGTCTGCCGGGTTGCGGCTGCGCCGTCTGCCCCCTCCCCCAGCGCGGCCCGGCCCCCACCTGCAGCGCAGTGCTCTGCAGGCGCGTATAGCGACGAGGGAGCTGACGCACAGCTGCGCCGGCCACGCTGGGCGCGACAGTCGGCACACGACCCGCCACCTACAAAATGCCAAAACAAAACGGGACTGAAAATGACCTCGAAGCTCGGATCATCGGGCATCCAGTTACGCCCGAGGCCTGATCTGTGTAGATCTGATATGGGTGTTGTGAAACGGGATGTGGTATACATAGTAAATACGCTGCGGCTTGAAACTGCATTTGAAGTTATTAAAGGTAGTGTGCCACCTTTGAAAGATTTCCCATTTTATTTTTCCTAGGATAAGAAGCTTCTGTTTTTACCTAATATCGCAAAAAAAATCAAAAATGGGCCTGGAATAGTGCCTTTTTCGCCTAAAAGTTTATCGGTTTTTAGATATGTATAACAACTGTAGTGGGCTCACCTGCAAACAAGCGTCGGCAACAATCGCGAATGCGGCGCACATGTGACAATAAGCAAAGGTCATTATAGTGTTACGACCATACGACGTACGGGAATGAGTTATCAGCTGTCTAATCGTAGACAACACAATGTCGAGCCTTAAACTGTAAGCCTGTATTGGTATTGTTTCTTTTATTTGGCTGTCGAACATTATTTATGGTTTGAAATATGATTTTATGTAAAATAATTGATATGAAAAAGCCGTCTCATAAGTTATGACCCCATTTCACCACACGCAAGTGGCAGAAATGACAATGATCAGCTGACGCATTTTTCTTGGCCGAAGTCAGAGCGCGCAGCCCGACGCACCACCACCGCACCACAAAGTATGAGCAGAAGCCGCGCCCAAAGCCAGGGCCCCGGTAACGTGAGGTAGCCGAGTCGGGGCAGCGTGCGCTGACCCAAGCCGGGGCCGCAGCTTTGGGCGCGGTCTACCGCATCCCCGCGGGCAGCCCCGGGCTATCACATGACACCGGGAGGACGCGCGGCTCCGGCTTGGGTCAGCGCACGCTGCCCCGACTCGGCTACCTCACGTTACCGGGGCCCTGGCTTTGGGCGCGGTCTACCGCACCACCTAACAGGCGTGTTCGAAACCGCAGGAGCTGATGATGAACGGGTTTATCGAAACTTGATTGGATGAGCATATCGGTAATAGCGATTTCAGTGTGTGCATTTATTGTTCATAGTGGTGTGAAATGTGGTTGGGGTACGACCGACAACCCGTCGGGGCGAATTTCGCACTGGGGTACTCAAAATTTGAAGAATTTAAGACGTTTCCATGAGTTTTGAAGGTATGGATAAGTTCTAAAAATCCGGTTCTCCTTATCTGGGCCATTAACTCCATACGGTCCAGGAAAGCTGGCACACTACCTTTAAGCAGTCGCGTTGTGAAACATGAGCGCTCTCTGTCTCGGCGTCGCTGAGTATGTCGTGTGCAAGCGCTGTAATGAAAAAAATATACCCGCTCGTCAGCTGTACGGATTTTCTCCCTTCACCGAGCTACAGGGTGTAACGAAATTATCCGGACATCTCTCTTCGCGCTATAAGTAAGAAGCAAGACAATCTGCTATTTTCCCTTTTGAATTATTGTATTATTGTATTTGTATCGTATTTATTGCATACCATCAACAGGTCTGAAAACCCAATAATAGACGGAGTCAGACATATAAAAACAATAAATACGACACACATTGTTAAAACTTCACACTGTATGGCGAACGAACACAGACACACACTTCATAAACCGAGAGCGCCTTCCAAAAATGTCCGCTCCGCTGAATTATTACATTCAATATCTTTCATAAAAGCGCAGGTACTAATTTTTTGGAGCATTCAGCCACTGGGTTTTCCAGCACAGTGGGTTTCATTAGTGATGTCAATTACGGGAAATCGGAATACCGATACCAAACCAAATACCAACCAAAACCGTGGGGAAATACTGAAACCAAACCAACTTGGGAATATGAGGGAAATACCAACTTTTTACCAAGTTTTCAGCCTGTTATACATTAGTGAGGGTTCATGATACCAACAAAATACCAAACACAATAGCATTTAACCCTCGCATGTGTGCGGTGTTTTCCATGGCCCCTGATCGAGCTAGAGCTTCTCGGAAAAAAACGAGCGTGTTGCCCGTGACGAGAGGAAGCCGATGATACCCAATTTTAAGGTCCTAGGTCATTGGTTGACCTTCCAGGTCAGGTCAATGACCCAAAGTCGGGAAAATCGGGACCTATTAGAAAGTCGTAAAGTGTGGCTGCTAAGGGGTTTTTCGGGGTGCTGATCACGAATATCGTGTTAGTTTTGATCACAGATGATGTCTTTAAGCATTTAGACCAAGTCGGGTCAGGTCAGGTCAGGTCAACCAGTAGGCGTCGTGACGGGTATTCGTAGTACGTGTCAACCGCCTCTGACAGCTTCGTAACATGTTACGAAGGCACCAAAACTACTTCGTAAATGTTCAAATGGCTGCTAAATTCGAATTCAGCTCCAAAAACTAGCCTAGAAACATGTAAAACTCGAAAAAGTGAACTGAGGTCATCCGAGGTCACCAAAGGTCAATGACCTGACCTGACCTTCAGGTGACCTTGACACCCACCCTAATGCATGGGAGCAACATCAAATCACATGTTTGAACGTTTGAAACCACGAAAAGCTTGCAAACGCGCGGCTAATGCGAGCCGACATACGCCAAATCGCGATTCCGGCCAAACATGGTCTCGGAAAAGAGGTCACAGGTCAAAGGTCATTTGGGTCAGGGTCATGAAATTTTCAGGGTAGGTGTAAAATTGATCAATGCGAAGGTACTGAAAGTTTCGTCGCGATCGGCCGCTTTTTACGCGAGTTATTCGCGAAAAACCATGGTGGGTCCATCCGACCCCCCCCCCCCCTACACATGCGAGGGTTACATACCAAATATCATGTTGGTATCGGTTTGGTATCGGTATACCAAAAAGTTGGTATCCGATTGACATCTCTAGGTTTCATATAAGAGTAGCGCCTTACTAACCTATGCCCACAGTTGGGTGGCGCTGGTGGCGGGTGTCCCCTCATTCATCTCCTGCTGGACAAAAGTGCATAACATATCGATGGAGTTGGGATGGAAGCTATTTCCAAGCCATAGCCATAGCCATAGAATATTCAAAGCCTGAAGCCCAAAGTTCAGGAGCTGACGTTTGAGCTCAATCGTCACTACGTCATGCTTCTGGCTGAGACCTGGCTGCGCTCGACAACCCCGAACCGCCTCCTGGTCAATCCAGGATACACGCTCTGTCGTGCGGACCGCCCAGATGGTAGCGGTTACGGCGGTGTCGCAATTATCACCAAGGCTAAAATCACGTCAACCGCACTAAAGATCCCGGGCAGTGGGAGCTCTGCCAGCAGCCTGGAGTCACTGCGGGCGCTGCTAAAGCTTGAACAGGGCCGGCAGCTGATTATCTGCTCCCTGTATCGGCCACCCCGACACAGTGAGGCTGCTCTTCTTGCCGACTTTACGGACCTCGAGGTCCAACTGCAACGAGTTATAATCGATTACCCCCAGTGTTCCGCTTGTCATCTGCGGCGACCTCAACTGTGATTTATTGAAAGAGCCTAATTTCCGCGCGTGTCAACACCCAAGCAGCTTCCTATCAAATTACTCATTAGATCAATTAGTGACAACTGCAACATTTACCTCCGGCTCACTCCTGGATGTGTCTATTGTTAACAACCGTGAGCTCGTTTGCGACACCCGTGTTAAAGATTGTCACTTCAGTCCTCACAAATTTATCGATGTCGTTGTGAATGTGCCGAAACTGCGTCAAAAGCCCACGGTTATCTCGTCACCAGGTCACTTTTAATAACCCAACCTCAAGTCACTTTTTGCAACTTTGTCGCCGTGTCAGAGCCACAGTTATAGATGACGGACGCCTTTGAAAGTCACAGGATATTATTAGGTCATTGGTAGCTAAAATTTGTATATCTCGGAATTTTGATATCGATGGCTCAACCCGGCAGGCGGTGGGCCTCCCGGCCACCTTCCGCGCGGTGGGGGGGGGGGGGCTTTTTTTGCCGCCCCCGTATCTCCGAAACTACTGGACGGATCCGTAAAATTCAAACGGTGTTCGATGGCCCTGTCACATTTGACCTCGGGGTCACCGATGACGTCACATGTCAGGTCAAAAATAAAATGTTTCACCGTTCACGGGTCTTCTAGGGAATGGGCTATAACACCGAGTAAAACGCATTTTGTCCAAAATCAGCGATAGGGCGTCAGTTGCCTAGTACATATGCTGCTATTAGGGGTTACTGATGATACCAGGTCAGTTCACAGGCCAGGTCACCAAGGGTCAGCACAGGAGCCCAACTTTACTAAGGCTGTGCGATGCATGTTTTATGGCCAATTTTTTACCGCGAAATTTTCAGTACCTTCCCGGGCATTAATTTGACACCTTCACACAAAATTTCAAGTCTTAGGTCACCTTAGGTCAGGAGATATTTAGGTCAAACTGAGGTCATGTTCGAGCAAAAATGAGCAAAAAACATGAAATCTTGAAACGCTCACAAAAGCTACAATTACCAAGCAATTCAAAGTTATATATATGGTCATGTAGACAAAAAGCGGCGCTACAAAACTGCTATCTCGGATTTTCAAAATTGTGGGATTATGACCCCAAAAATTCAAAAATTGTTTTTTTTTTAGAAAAACGCAAAAAACATCCCATTTTTTCCGAATTTCGAAAAAAAACGGAATATATGTGATAGTCCCTGCGCTTTTCTATATGCATGCCAAATGTTAGATAGATACCTCCTTTTTGGCCAAGTAAAAAACTGTTCAAAATTGATGCCGTCAAATTTTTGAACTCAATTTTTAGCAATTCCAGACCACGTAACGCAAAGCAAAGACCACCATTGAACTCCCCGTGGCAAGCTACATCGAATCGATACCCATTGTATGCAAAAATATCAACTTCGAAATTGGACCTAATTGGACCTGACTTTGACCTGATCTTGACCTGACCTTCACCAAAACAATCTAATCTGACCCCAAAGGCTGCCTGACCCACATAATCGTATTTGGCATATAAAATGGACCATAAAACATGCATCGGCATGATATTTTCATATTGTGACCCTCAGTGACCTGACCTCTGTGACCTAACCTGGTATCAGTGATCTCAAATAGCAAAATATGTATTTGACGAACATTTCCCCATCGATGATTTTCAATGAAATGCATTTTACTCGATTTTACAACGCATTTCTGGAAATGCCTGTAAACGGTGAAAATTCGACATTTGACGTGACCTGTGACGTCATCGGTTTGACCTAGATCAATGAAATTGGGTCACAAGGTAGTTCCCTGTTGGGGCTTTCCAACTTCGTTTGCCGCTTGTCGCTATGTTGCGAGGTTCTCGAGATCTTAGGGGGGGGGGCAAATTGCCCCCCCCCCAGCACGGCGCGTTGCCCGGCAGACCCCAACAGGGCGTGGGTTAAAATTGAGTTTAAAAATTTGACGTCATCAATTTTGAACAGTTTTTTCGCTATAACTTGGCCAAAAAAGAGGTATCGATCTCAAATTTGGTATGTGGATAGAAGGCCGTAGGGACTATCACATATATTCCGTTTTTTTTTCGAAGTTCAAAAAAAAACTTTTTAGATTTTTCGGCTATTATATTAAAAAAAATAGTTTTGATTTTTGGGGGTCAAAATGCAAAAATTTCAAAAATATGAGATAACAGTTTTGTAGCCCAGTTTATTTTACACCTTTTATGTCTGAAACATTTTCTGTATCTCTAAAGCTGTAGGCCTGACAGCTCTTCCCGCTAAACCTTTTTTGGGTCAAAAATGACAGAAATGACGTCACTCCGACGACATTAGCGGCCAACCTATCATAGCCTTTAGAAATTGTTTGGCGCCCTAAAGCCCCAATAAACAAACAATATTTTTTTGTTTTGTTCATAATGTGTAAAAGCTATTCACGGGAGGGTACTGAAAGTTTGGTGACGATCGGCGCAGCGGTTCTGAAGATACATATCGAAAAAAACTAAAAGGGGGGAAAAGATGCCCCCACCCCACCGCCTGAAAGGTTAGTGCATTTTTTAAGTACTATTGTGTCACATGCATAGGCAGAAGGACGTTGGCAGGTGTTTCATGATCTGAAAATATGCCTACAACCGCGTAAGTTCTTCGTTTTTTTCCCTAATAAATATTCATTATTCTCTCTCGTTTTTTAATTAACCCTCGCGGGCCCGGGGTTTGTCGCCCCGCTGGCGAATATTTGCGATAGCTCCCGAACGCTTAGGGAAGCGAAACTTTCAGCAACTTTTCTCCCATTAATTTGACATCTTCTCAAGTAGAAAATTTGAACCTTCGACAAAAATGACCCTAGAGATACGGCAGTGGTACAGCCCACCGCTAAAGTAATGTATGGTTTTACCAATCTCAACGGTTGGTTTTGACTGGCGATTGTTTAATGCGGAGTGATCGAAAAGAAGATGTCAATAGCTAAAGTTGCAGCTGCAAGGGTGACGATACATATATGTAAGCTACATTCAAAGTTTCATTGTAGTCTGGCTAATCGTTCCTAAGCTTCAGAAGCAGAACATACCCATCACTGAAACCCCACATTACTTCTGCTGTGGACTGTGGACTGCATTCGCCTTGTCAAACCGCGTCGAATGATATATATTTTGTTCGGAAAAGGTCAAGTTTTATGTTGACCTCATGTGACCTCGATTGACCTTTGGTTGACCTTGACACATGAAAGGTCGTTTATGATGGCTTTGTACCCGCTGATCACGAATCTGGCATCTATTTTCCTCTAATCCTTCATTTAGAGCCTCCGGATGACAAAATTGTCTCGTTTATTATTACTAACTTGAATCAGTAAAATAGCCTCTAGCAAGGATACGCTTCTGTGACTTTGACCTTTGAGCAGCCTTGTATCGTAAGATGAACCACAAATAGGGACCTGATAAGTCTCAAAACATTTCAAAACATCTTGGAAGCTAGCACGCAAGATGTACGAAAAAGTGCAAAGTTTGAGGTCAATTTTGAGCATGAGTTTGACATTGACATTTAATTTTGAGCACATTTTCGAAATCCTCAGATTCTCTTCTTTCGTTTGACACCCAATTTTGCCGGTTTTATGGATCCTGCCGTCCTCTAGAACGCTTACTTTGAGATCACTAAGCATGTGCCGGTTTTGCCTTTGACCTTGACCTCTGACCTTGAAAATTGACCTGAGGTCAAAAATTTTAGGTGCTTTAGAATAATCTCGTAAGGACCTTTCGTTTGGTATCGCTTTTGTTTCCGTAGCTCCCTTATTTGCGGAGTTAGATATGGGGGGGGGGCGGAAAAGCACCCCCCGGGCTGCGGTGGTTGGGATTACCCCCGGGCCCGGCCGGGTTAAAATGGCCGAAATCCAACAAGGAACGCAGATTTAGGGGTAGGTGGGTATTGGCGACCAGACTCAAGCGAAGGTTTGTGGCGAAGCCCTGGAAAAATGTCCCTAGAAGTTCTGAAACCATTTTTTTTTATAAATTTAGTCCGAATGGTTGAATGGGTGGATTTGAGGAATCAGAGCCCGCACTAAGCATAGCTTGTTGTGCTGACCCTGACCCCACCACCCGATCGCGCAATTCCAGTTGTATGGCAGAATTTTGTCCGAACGTTTAACGTGCCCTCACGACTGGACACGGCCCCCTCCGCTCACTCACGTTACCTGGCTTCTGTGCGGCCCCTGCCACAGACACGCACGCCATTACACGTAGGAGCTAAATGTGGCCGCCCGCACCGGGGCTTGAACCGGGCTCTCACTACCGGCTAAGCGTCGAATTCCGGCGCTTTAATCCACTCGGCCACGGAGGGGACATGGTGACGCCGCTGCATTTTTAGAGGTGAAAAACGAGCAGGCTAGGGGTCATAGGCGTCGCCAGAGATTTTCGGTTGGGGGGGGCAAAATCAACTTTTGTGTTAAATCTTGCCTTTCCCCAGTAGTTACTCACTCGTTTTACATATCGTTCGACGCGCAATGGTGCGAAGAATTCCATGGTGACAAAGTTTTCCTTCTAGCTATGACATGCAACTTTTTTACAGAGAAATTCGAAATTTTCAAATTTCTGGACAAAAACGACCGGTAGAATTACAGTGGCTGCGTTGCCGACGCACTGCAGAGGGCCCTTGTGCAGACTCTCGTCGCTCATGATCATTACCCAGAAAAAGGTGACCAACGCTCCATTTAATCCGATCACCCTGCTAAAACCTCCATTCACGCAAGCATGCAGAGGTTTTACGTGAAATGCATAGGGCTTATCCCAGCCGCCGATTGTAGCGAAGTTGGGCATTCGCCGGAGACTGAGAGTGAATCTCGGAAGTGTGAATCGGAAATAATTCATCTTTGCTCCAGTGAGAGGAAGTGTTTTGTTCACTCGAGTGTGAACAAAACGTTTCTCGTTTTTCGTGTGAAGGGAAGCGCTGCAAACGTGAACAAAAAATGTTTAACGGAACCAAACGTTACGCACGGCATAGCGGCAAGGGATCCCTTAGAGATAGGCTTGGGACTTCCAAGCCATTTCAGGCCACTCATGATCAGTGTGGACTCTCAGAAGCCTGCTTAGGACACCTGAGATCGGCGTGGGTCATCCCAAATATTTACGTGTATGTGGTGCTTTGGGGCTTTCCGAGCCCAAGGTGGGACCCACAGAAGCCAGTGTAGTCGGCGGGCGCTAAGAGACTGGGCCCAGGGTAAGCCTGGAGCCCTCGGATAACAGTGTGAACCGTCGGGGTCTGTGTCGAATCCCTTAAGACCCTACGTAGGGACATAAGAAACATGTGTTGCGGCCCTCAGAGGGACACGTTAGTTGTGATCCCTCAGATGCCGGCTTGGGGTTACCAAAGTCTGTCGCTGAAAAGTTCGACTGAACTATCCGAGGCCAATTAAGGTTCTCAGAAATTTTCGAAGGCATCCTCAAAGATTCGTGTGTCCCTTCAGAGGTCTACATAATGTATAAGGTCCTCAAAGATCCCTGTAACGATCCCTCAAAGATCCCTGTTAAGGGCCCTCAGAGAGCATGGACACCAGTGGGACTTTCAGAGGCCGGTTTGGGCCCTCTGAAAGCTTCTTCAGGGCTCAGTGGAGCTCCTTAGGAGCCTGTGTGAAAAGCAAGCTCATGAGCCCTGCGGCACTTGAACGGTAGTTGAGCCTGTCACAGACATTTGGCGAGAGTTCAGAAAGGCCGCGAAGATTTCGTGTCACGCTTTGAACGAAAATTATGTCAGTAGGCTCCAAAACTTATGAAAACCAGCTATAAAATGTAATAAAGAACCAACTAGGAACATGGAATGAATCACAGCATTGGCATTTCTGAGTCTGGAGTCGGAGTCTTGAAGATTTTTGGCGACTGCGACTCTGACTCTTGTTTGAACTGCACGCTCCAACCGAGTCTGACCTCACAGACATTCTCCGAAAGGTACCCCCATTTTTTCCCGACTCGAAAATCTCATCGGATCTGCATCGATCTCAGGGGGTGCCCGGTCCGAGGTTGGGGGGGCAAGCTGCCCCGCTTGCCCCCCCGTGGCGACGCTAATGCTAGGGGTGATCAGATTCGGGTCATAATCGATAGCGTAGCTTACTCAGGCTGAGGAGTACGGTCAGCTCAGGTCAAATTTAACTTATATACCTGACCTGACCGTACTCCTCAGCCTGAGCGAGCTACGTTATCAACTATGACCCGAATCTGATCACCACCAGCCTCTGCCCGTTTTTTCAGCGCTAAAAATGGGTTGTGCAGTGTGCACCTTCCTATGTGCAACCATACTCACACCCATTCTGATGCACACAGTCAATGCACTTTGTTATCTTATCCCCTAATCGCACGGCAAATTTGATCGAAATCGGGAAGCACACAATAAATGCACTTTGTTATTTCCCCATCGCACACCAGCTTTTACTGAGATCGGTTTGTCCGTTTTTAGCTGTAAATATGGGGTGTGCAGTGTGCACGTGCGCACTTGCATTATCACACCTTCGTCGACTTAGAAAAACTCATACACATTCAGCACCCAATCACACACAAAATTTCATTGTAACCCGTCGGTCCGTTCCTGAGATATGACAGATGGGTGTGCACGTGCGCACGTGAGCACGCGCAGAGCTACAGGCTCCTCGGTGCACGGCACCCTACCTACTGGTCTCTTGTGATGTGCCAAATATGAGCGCAATCGACACAGCCGTTCTTCAGATGTGGGAGCGGCACCTTGCACGTGCGCACGTGCAATGTGGGTCCCAACTTACTTTCGCACGTTTTGTGGATGAAATGACTTTCCGACGAACCGTTTTATTTTGCTTTAAACCATACGTATAACTAAGTAACTACACCTTAGTTAGAACACCGGGCCAGCCCGCCGCCGCTGCCACCGCCACCGCCGGGCCGAGCCGGCCGGCCGACCGAGCGTCCCCTCAGCGCCCCAGGGCAAGACCTGTCAACCAGCCGGTTAGCGCGGCCGCGCCGGCTGACGGCACGCGCCGCGGCGGCAGGGGCGCATCCAGGCAGCGGGGCAGGCGGGGAGGCGCCAACTGGCGCCGTCACGGTGACGCTGGGTCGGATCAACTCATCATAGGACAACTCAACATTCAGTCCTACAAACCCAAGCTACACGACCTTCGGAATGACATTCATGATACCTACGGCTTTGACGTTCTGGCGCTCTGTGAGACCTGGCTGGCGCCGCCCGTGCCTGACCGGCTAGTCGGTGTGAGCGGCTATAGGCTGTTTAGACTGGACAGGCCGGCCACCTCCAGCCTGCCCAGAGGGAGGGGCGGTGTGGCCGTGCTGGTCCGTGACAGCCTGAGCTGCGAGCTGCTCCCGACACCTGTGACGGGCGTGGCCGGCTCCAACCTGGAGATCATCTGGGTGATGGTGCGGACCAGCAAGCACCAGTCGGTGCTGGTCGCGTCGGCATATCGAGTGCCGCACAACACCGCGCGTCAGCTCGCGACCGACCTGGACGACCTGGAGTGCCAGCTTCAGCATATGGTCGCCAACTTCCCACGAGCAACACTTATCCTCGGAGGCGACCTCAACTGCTGTCTACTTAAAGGGAGATTATGACCTTTTTCCACAAAATCTGAGTTAGGACCATTTTCTGACAAAACACAACAAGTTATAATGTAAATTAAAACCATTTTGCTCAATTCGGTACCTTGCCGCAAATATCTCAACTTGAAGTCACGTTAGCGGGGAGCGCTGAAAATGACCGTTGAATAAGTACTTACATCACTTTTTGGTACTTGCATGTAATTTTGTAAAATGAGCGTATTCATTACATTTGATCTTCATCACATCTAGTTAGTTAATGGTCGTCTATAGTGCCTTCAAAAGATATTCATGGTTTGGGGGTGGTTTATGTCTAAATTTACGCAACTATTTTTCCTGTTCATCATCTGTCGCCATATGCTGCTATTTTAGTAGCAACGACTCAATTTTGAATCGGTCCCGCCGACTGCACAATAAAAGAAGATAGATACAACACTTTTGCGGCATCACTGAAAAACTTATGCAGTACTGTTATCAAAATTCTCATAACACCGTTCGACAAACCTGAAGTCTTTTTGAAATAAATATGCTTGTATTTTTCGCTTCAGGCTCTGAGGCCAAAATAATGAATTTCGTAGTCGCAATCGCAAGATTTGGCTGCGATTCTGGCGCATGCCGTTCATTTGTGGCGCAAAATAATACTTGGAAACAAAGAAGAGTAGGCACTATGTACCCCCGAATTAGAATCTAATTAATTCTAAACCGAATTGACTCTAATTCAAATTAGAATCCTTACAACCAAGCAACGACAAGGCGATAACATAAACAAAAACCCAAGCGTCGCTGTTTGAAACAAAAGCGCCATATACTGCGACTTTTTATAGAGAAGGACAACGCATTTCGGTGGGTGTTACAAGTACTGCAAGTACTGCTTCTTTTTTGCAGAAATAAAAACCTTTTTCACATACGAAAATGTGCTAGGAAATTTTCATATTTTATAGAAACTACAGTAGAAATAGTATAGATGTCGAGTAATTTTTATTTAAGAAAAAAGAAAGCTCATAATCTCCCTTTAAGGCGAAGACTAGTGACACCAACCCCCTGATTAGACTCTGTACCACCTATGGACTCCACATCACCAACCAGTGTCGAGCTACTTATCGTCCGGCCGGGTCTCTGCTAGATGTCGTCATTACTAACCGTCCGGAGTTGATCAGACGTGTCGGTGTCACCAGGGCCCAATCTTACCAATGCCGTGAATAGGATTTGGCAGCACTGGCCGGAATTTACGGCACTGATATCAAAGATGTCCTTTTTATTTACCTCCAGGTAATCTTGTCCAATGATTTTGATAGCGTGAATGATTATGAATGTCGCCAGAACGAATGAATAACTGAATGTGGAATAGTTCTGAATGTCACCAAATGCCGTGAATACGCATTCACGGCATTTGGTAAGATTGGGCCCAGGTGTCACTACGGAGGTCCGCATGACTTCACTCGTGTTATGGTCAGTCGTGAGAGTCGTGCGGCGCCACGCCGGGAATCCAGTGTGTACCGACGCCCTATCAGCAGGATAGATACAAACTCGTTTAATCAGCAGCTTGCTGATACCGATTGGTCTCCTGTGTATTTCTCGGACTCGACTGAGCGTAAGTGGAGCGTTTTCCGTGACACGTTCGTTGAACGATTGGATGCTGTCGCACCGCTCAAACTCGTCCGTGATAGGCAGGTGACTGCGCCGCCCGTGTCAGCCGAGACCCAGCAGCTGCTGCAGTCCCGCCGCGCGGCCTTAGCTCGGGGCGATCGAGCCGAGTACAAACGGGTGAACCGGCTGTACCGCGCCGCCGTGCGGAACGAGACCCGCGCGCGGTATGCTGGTGCTATCAGCCGCGGTGACCGGGGCGGGCTGTGGCGAGTGCTGCGGCCGGTCGTGGGCAGGAAGCAGCAGTCCTGCGAGATACCGAGAATCACGCCGAATGCATTGAATGATTATTATGTTGCGATCGGTCCTTCCACTGCAGCCAGTGTCCCCGCCGCTACTGTACGTGTGCCCACGCGACTCCCGAGAGTTTTGACGTGTGCATTTGAGGTGCAACCTACCGATTTGGACACTCTTTATGCCACATTGCTGTCGATGAAACCATCTATGTCGACTGGCAAGGACGGCGTCAGTGTGCGCATGTTACAGAAGTTCTTTCCCGGGATTGGCCATGCGGTTGTTGTGAACTCCAGCCTTTCTAACGGAGTAGTACCGCAGGACTGGAAACACGCTCTGGTTACCCCAATTCCGAAAGGAACGAGGGCTACCGAGCCGTCCGACACGCGTCCCATCTCCATCCTGCCTGCGATTATGAAATTAGTTGAACGTGTCGTGCAAAAACAGTTGGTCTCTTATCTCGAAGAAAATTTCCTTCTCTCGGACGCCCAACACGGTTATAGAAAACAACGTTCAACGGAAACCGCGCTTCACGTCTTTACTGATCATGCTCTTCAGGCAATGGACAATGGTAACATTTGTATCTTGGTACTACTAGACCTCTCAAAATGTTTTGATGTTGTTCCTCATGTTACACTTCTCGACAAATTGTCTGTGTACGGTATCAAAACCACATGGTTCCGTGCCTATTTGGCTCACCACTCGCAGCAGGTCCAAGTGAGGTGCGCGGACGGTTCGACACTGCTGTCGGACAGCAAGGCTAACGCGATTGGCGTATACCAAGGCGGCGCCCTGAGTTGTCTCATGTACATGCTGTACTCAAACGATCTGTGTCTGTGTGTTCCCGATGACGTCACGGTAGTCCAGTATGCTGATGACACCCAGCTGATGGTTACTGGCAAGAAGAGCGACTTGAATCTGTTGACCGCGCGTATGGAGGATGCACTGGGTCGAATGTATCAGTGGTTCTGCCACAATGGAATGAGACTTAATGCTGCGAAAACACAGATGCTTGTGATCGGCACCCCAGCGATGCTTCGCAATTTGCCGCCTGTCACGCTGACTTTCTGCTCTACCACCATTACGGAGTCAGAAACTGTTAAAAATCTAGGAGTGACGATCGACCGTCACCTCAGCTTTGTGTCCCATGTAGACGGTGTGGCGCGGAAATGTACCGGGATGCTGACAGCGCTACTGCACGCTCGTCACGTTATACCGCGGTCAGCACTGAAGCCGATAGTTGAAGCCCTGGTTGTATCTGTGCTGCGGTACTGTCTGTCGGTGTACGGCTCGTGTGGTGAGGTGCAGTTAGGACGGCTGCAAAAAGTTATAAACTTTTGTGCACGCGTTGTGTCCGGTCGGCGACGACGTGATAGCGTGGCGGCTGTCATCAAGCAGCTGAAGTGGTTGACTGCCAAGGATTTGGTAACATACCACACAGTGAGTGCTGTCGAGCGTATCTTTGTGTCGGAGCAGCCGGAGTACCTCAAAGGTACGCTGGGGCAGCGGGCTAGCCAGCGGCACCGGCACAACACTAGGCAGGCCAGCTACCTCACCCTCCCCTTCATTCGAACGGAGTCGGGAAGACGTAGATTGTGCTACCGAGGTGTGACTCGTATGAACGAACTTGGAGTAGAACCAGGGACATTGTCGTACCGGGCGAACATCCGAAAGGTGCTGCTGTCTAAGCAACAGACATGAGCAATAGCATGTATGGGTGCGTGTGTGGGAATTATGCGTGCTGCACACTGTTCCTCGTTTTGTATACTATCATGACGTGGACATGTGAAAAGCCTCACTATTGAGAGGACCTTGTCTGAATATATCTGTAATCTGTAATCTGTAATCTTTTTTCATTGCGAGTCGGCATAGATTCAATTGACCGTAACCATAGGCGGCCCAGTTCGGTAAATGAGCATTGTGTTAGACTTACTTTGGACTGTACGACAGTTTTCATTTCGTTAGTTTATCCGCTGTTTATTTTCGAACGGTGTCACAGTATATATCGACAAGGGCATTTGATATCGACACGACACTGACAATAGATTTAGTCTTAGTTCACTTAACCCGCGCCCTGCTGGGGGGGGGGGGTGTTTGAACACCCCCCTTGTGGTTTTTCGCGAATATCTCAAAAACGGCGGCGCGGAGCGCCGCCGTTTTTGGTACACCTTATCATACATCAATTCTACACATGTTGTGAAAATTTCAGACCAAGGTCATTCAAGGTCAGGTCACCAGGTCACTTGAAGTGACCTCACCTCATAAAAACTTTCAATGTCTGTCATAGCTACACCGAGTGACCGATCGCTTTGAAACTTTCAGCGATTGCTAAGAGCAATAGCATGTACAAAATGTATATCTCAGAATTTTGATATCGATGACCTAAGGTCAGGTCAATTTTGCGACCTCCCCATTATAAGTCAATGGGAGAAAATTGAAATGCGCCTCTTTTGGATGAAAGACATTATAAACACTCCCAAACACTGAATTACAAGTGGTTTAGACACACTGAACATGAAAATGGTGTCCTTGACCCTTGTTTATGCCCTGAGGTCATCTTAGGTCACGAATGGTATCTAACAGTTTTTCACAAATAACTTTTGATAGAGGCATGTTAGAGCGATGAAAACGCCTTAGATGTATTCAGCTCGACGATACGGATCGACTGATATGCAACATGACCCTTTCCGGTCAGGTCATGACCTTGACCTGAGGTCAAATTTTCAAGTTGACCTTTCAAGGTCAAGTTATAGTTCATTCGATGCGTCTTGACGAGAGGAACACGATGCCGGTAAAAGTAAGCTCGCACATGGCTTGGGTCAAAAGTTATTGCAGAAAAACTGTTTTCGAAAAAATCGGCTATTTTTGCAGTTTTTGCCCCCTGCAGGCAAAACCGTTGACGTTAGCTCAAATCTGAGAGAATTACTCAGAAAGGGCGTTAATAGGGCTATCGAATGCACTTTTCCGCGGCGCTGTAGCTCTATTGGGTCCCGTGTTATGCGTTGGCTTCTTGGAAATTTTCGACATTCGACCTAGAAATCGGCGAAATTTTGCCTTCAATGACCTCTGGTGACCTGACCTTTGACCTGACCAAAAAATTGACCGAAGTGATTTCGTCATTATTTTTGAAGCTCTTTCGAACGCCGCCTTCCGCGTATCGCTACGTGGCCCAGGAGCCGAGTTACAAGGGGGGGGGGTGTTCAAACACCCCCCCCCCCCCAGCAGGGCGTGGAAATCCAGGACCCCCAGCCGGGCGCGGGTTAATTTAGTCGCTTCTCGATTGAATTAGGCAATACAAAATGGATTTCGTTAATGGATAATTTGATTTTTATTTGCATTTGATTTTTTGTAGGACAATGAAAATATGAAACATGTTTTGTTTTGTGTTGATAAACTATGCTGAAGTAGCAAACTGACCACGTGGCGTATCTATATCATTTACACTTGAACCTCTACTGGTTCCCGGTAGGCTAGGTGACCTCAAGCCAGGTCAGTGTGCTTGCGTCATTCGGTATCAAGATGCCGGGACTCCGCCATACCGTTTGTGCCGCGGACCGCGAGCGAATCATCCAAGCGTACCGTGATGGCAACGATTACGTCGCTGTGGCCCGCCGGTTGAGCGTAAAGAGGACGACCGCCTGGTACATCGTGGCAAAGTGGATGCGTATTCGCCGTTCTTGAACCCCATTGAGAACTGTTTCTCTGTCTACAAAGCAGACCAGAAGCAGCGTCTTGGACAGGTGCAGGGTATACGCTGGACGATCGCGGCACGGCTCTGGCGGCAGGACACCGTGGCATCGGAACGTGGATGAGCGCCATTCTGGAGGAGCTGGCGGATCAAGCGATGGCTGCCATCACCCAGGAGAAGGTGGCAGCTGCTTATCAACACGCTAATGCGTTCATCGGCGCCTGCCTGGCCAGAGAGGACACCTGGGCGGAGTGAACGCACCGGCGCGGCGACAACTGGCGGCGGCCGAGCGGTCGGTTATGTGCACTGGTTGTGCTGCTTGTGTTCATTGTTAATGCAGTGTCACGTAGTGTTCTTTTGATGTGGCATGGCCATTGGCCATACACAAATGAAATTTTGTTTATCATGTTGCTTTTTTACCAGAGGCATTTCAAGCTGATGAGCCATTACTGTGGATTAAATTGATTCGTTAACTGCTTGTATTTATTTGTCTTAAAATGTTGAAGTACACACACATAAATAAAAGTTCTACTTGTATTGAAACCAAATTGTGTTGTATCGTGCAATGAGACTAAAAAGCAATTCTATGGTGTTTTATGAACGTGATAACAATTCATTATCTGCGTATATTCGTAGAGACAGGCCGCGAGGACAATCAAACCAAATTCAGTTATGGGTATGTCGATTATGAACGCTCAACTCATACATATTGATGATATGTATACGATGAAGTTTGAAATAATCGTAAACGAAATTAAAAGACCTTTGTCAAAATTGATTCACGCCCGTCTATATCAGATGGACGTTGTCATATTCAGTGCGCTATGTCTAAATCCACTGAACAGTGTCGAAGTTGTGCACACTGCCTTTTTTCAATGCCCCTTATCGCGAAGGCGCGTTGTGTCGATGAGAGGCGCGCAAATGTCGAAAGACCACGCCTGCCGCCGGCTTAAATGAAAGAAGTCTATATGACCTGCACAGATGCCGACTCGCAATGAAAAAAGGTGTGGTAAGGATGGTGCCGAGGCCGTTGCAAATACCTTTCGCTCCATTTTAGTCAAAATCATCACAAACGCTTTCCGTGGCAATTCCAAATTACGCTCTTATCTCATTTTGGCCTTGTGTATGTGCAGCGTATGGCGCCTGCGCCATTCGAAATCGAGCCTGTTAAAAACCTAGAAAATCGTCAAAAGTCTGGTCGCTTTGGGTAGATAAGGTGACAATAAAAACGACCAATCATGTTCCATCACAGCCCGCGGTGATCTAAAATTTCCCCTGACGGGCGAGATTGTAAGAAAATATACATGTTCGCGTATTTACTTTCTACCCTGTAAGCTCTTTCCACTCTGAGACGGTCGAGCGGTCGGCCGCCACGCCGGTGGTTCACATTTCCGACAAAGGAGGAGGTTTCGGCGAAACGGACTACTTGGCTGACCGAGCAGAGCCGGGCAGGGATATTTCTGCGGAGACGTTCAGCAGTTAGTCACGTCGTGTCAGTTGGGTGCTCTCCTCTTAGCTCATTTAAAGTGGACACTAAAATGGAACGGTCGCCGTCTCGCGCAGCCGACATGCAACACCTCAGAGAAGCTCAGCTCATTTTGGTCCCAAATATTGCTCAGTGAAAGATCGGTAAATGACTGGGCTCCGTGTGGCTTGTGAAGAAGGCCGTATCGCCTCTCGCTGGCAGCGGCGGGTTAGCGGCCGGAGAGTTTCACGCCTTTTGACACGCGCTTCCTCACTCAGCCTGCTGACTGAGCATAGAAACGCTAAAATATAGACTAACTAAAATATAGACTAGGGTAGTGTGGGGTAATTTGAACATATTTTCACCTCATCTTCGTTGTACCAAATTCCAGCTCAACCCTGGATGAAGAAAAACTTTCAGTAGCGCATGTGTCACTTGCTTTTACCATGCAAGCCTCATTTTTGGACGAGCCGAGCATACCTTGAATAGCATAGCATCACTTCTCCACCAAGTCACGGTGTGTTCAAATTGCCCCGCCGTGGGGTAATTTGAACATACTGCCTTTACCTGCCATAAAAACGATAGTCTCGCCAGCGCCGATGTTGTTTGACCCATAAACGAATAGGCAGAACAATTTTAAACATACCTTCATTTGAAAAAGCAACGCAACAACAAAAATAACAGCTGCAGAGTATCGATATCTGCACGCTGCACACCGTTCAGTTGACAGAGTTCGCCTCTCCTCAATTAGCAGAACGTCTATCATCTCCGTTTGATAAAAACTCTACCAAACCTTACTTCATCTGTTATAGTGGTGCCAATCGGAACCTGGACATTCGGAGTTCCGATTCTTTATAATGTCCAATTCGGAATTGATTGCTCAAAGGTATAGTAGTCTGGACAACGTTGGACGATGGCCTGTCACACTTAACCCTCTCTCAATTAGCAGAACGTCTATCATCTCCGTTTGATAAAAACTCTACCAAACCTTACTTCATCTGTTATAGTGGTGCCAATCGGAACCTGGACATTCGGAGTTCCGATTCTTTATAATGTCCAATTCGGAATTGATTGCTCAAAGGTATAGTAGTCTGGACAACGTTGGACGATGGCCTGTCACACGACTGGGAGCACTCTCCGTCACTGTGGCAGTCTGCTACTGTCCGCCAGATAGCAGCACCAGCCTGGAGCGGATCATGACCTGTCTGGAGCAGCTACCGGCTGGGCACCGCCGGCTGATCGTGATGGGTGACTTTAACCTACCGGAGATCAGCTGGACCCATACGGCTGGCGGCTGCACCGCTCACCTGCGCCGGGCCTCCGCCCGCGGGACATGCTTCCTGGACTGGTGCCAGCTACTCGGACTTAAGCAGTGGGTGCACGGTGCGACGCGCGGTGATAACACACTGGACCTCGTCCTAACCCGGGACATCTCTGCTTCTGTGACGGCCAGGGACAGTCTTCTCCCGTCTGATCACATGGAACTGGTGGGGGCATGTCATATTCCTGTGACACGCCCGCCTCTAGTGACCCGCTCCAAAGTGTTTAATTATCGAAGGGCCGACTTCAATGGACTCCGTCTCGCCCTGAGAGCCATCCCCTGGGATCTACTAGAAGATCTACCGGTTGATGAGGCTGTAGACGACTTCTACACACTGCTGGAGGCGGCGATCGCGGACCACGTGCCGGTGGTGACTCTGGGACGCAGTTATCCCCCGTGGTTCAGCCAGGAGGTACGAGCCGCTCTCCGGCAAAAGGAGGCCGCCTACAGGAGACTAAGAAGAAACCGGCAGGATGAGACGGATCGTGATTTTACAGATAAGCGACGCGTCTTTAAAAACCTGGCGAATGGCGCGTATATAAAGTACCTTCGTGATCTTACTGACGATTTTAGAACTAACCCGAAGCGTATGTGGTCTTTTTTGAAATGTTTCAATAGAAAAGGCGGAACTGCCCCGATTCTAACAGATGGTGTCAGGAAGATATCGGATAGCAAAGAACGAGCCGAACTTTTGAACCGCACTTTTGCTGCTAAGTTTACTGACCCGTCGGCCAGCTTTTACCCAGACGTTATTAGTCACAGCATTTCCAATCTGTCGACTCTTCGTGTTACTAGTAATGATGTGCGCAGGGTTTTGCTGAGCATCCCCAGTGGCAAAGCTTGTGGACCTGATAACATCAGCTCTAGGATAATCAAGGAGTGTGCCGAAGAGCTTGTAGCACCGCTAACCATACTGTGTCAACTGTCCTTCAAACAAGGCGTATTTCCCTCTAAATGGAAACAGGCGAATGTTGTTCCGATTCATAAGGGTGGTGACCGCACCAACCCGAGGAATTATAGGTCAATTTCACTGCTGCCTTTGTTCGGTCGCGTTCTTGAGAAGATCGCCTGCGACATATTGATGCAACATGTTCGCCCTGTCATATCGGATGCTCAGCATGGCTTCTTATCCGGCCGCTCTTGTACCACGAACCTGGCTGTGTATCTGTCTCATGCGTGGGAGACCCTGTCGGAGGGATGTCAGACGGACGTTATTTACACAGATTTCTCGGCCGCCTTTCAAAGTGTTAACCATAAACTGCTGTTACATAAGCTTCAAAATTCGTTCCACGTTGAGGAACACGCCTTAAACTGGTTCGTCTCATATCTCTCCGGCAGGGCCCAGCGTGTTGTGCTAAATGGCAAAACGTCAGCATGGACTCCTGTCATCTCCGGAACTCCGGAAGGCGGAATTTTATCGCCGCTGCTCTTTTGTTTGTACGTCAATGACCTGCCTTCTGTCGCGGAGTCGCACTCTTTGATGTACGCGGACGATTTGAAACTGTTTCGATGTGTACGGTCAGAAGATGACAGCGTTCTTCTACAGAAAGATTTGAACCACGTATCGGATTGGGCAGAAACATGGAAATTGGCCCTGAATGCATCGAAGTGCAAAACCATGTCACTCACTCTAAAGCGAAATCCTGTGCAATATGTATACACAGTTAGAGGGACTGTCTTAGAAAAGCTGGACACGATGCGTGATCTCGGTGTTATGTTAGACAGTAAGCTAACTTTTACCCCACATGTCGACAGTGTTGTTTCCAAGGCCCGCCGTGCGTTAGGCGTTCTTATGCGATCATTTCAGCTGTGTCACAGACAGAACGGACTCCTGAATGAGAAGGCTATTATGGCCGCGTACACTGCCAACGTGCGCTCTATCTTAGAATATGGATCGCAGATATGGGCCGGAGCAGCGAGTACACACCTGGATAGAATAGAACGTGTCCAGCACAAGTTCCTTTTATGGTTAGCACATCGCACAGCGACCGGACGACAAGCGAGGGATTTGTCGTATGATGCGCTGTTGGACTTGTTTAAACTGCAGACGCTTGCATCTCGTCGACAGCAACATGACATTGTCTTCTTACATAACATTATCCAGGGTAGATGTGACTCGATGTATCTTTTGGGCCGTTTCTCTATTCGTGTACCATCCAGAAGCACTCGCTACCGTGCTGCTTTTTTCGAGCCTGTCGCCAGAGTGAATACTATTAAAAACGGCATGTTTTGTAGATTACCCAGACTCACCAATGTTTTTCTTGCACGCTGCCCTACCGTTGATATGTTCTGCGACGGCAAGGCGACGATTATCGCACGACTAGCCAGGTGCCTGACAAGTGACCATCTGTAATGTTGTGACGCATATTTATTTATTTATTGTTTGTGTTTTATCTACTCGACTTTGCCTATCATTGGGAATCTGTCCTGTTGGCAATAAACTGAATAAATACAAATACAAAAAATACAAATACAAACCCGCGAGTTGCTGGGGGGGGGGCGTTAAACGCCCCCACTTTTTTCGCCTGGCCATAGCATAAAAATGGCGCGCCGCAGGCGCGCCAAATTTTGGGTACCTGTAGGGAATTGATTGAAGTTGATTGTGACAAAGTTTCAAAAAAAAAATCGGTCGGAAAATTTTTGAGATATCGAGGTTTTAGTGATGTCATGATTTCTGAGTTTTCGACCAAAAACGGCATATGTTCAAAAAATCATATAAAATCACAGAATAGACATACAGACATGCCGTAAACGCCATTAGAATGCCAATACCATGAACAATCAAATGGCTATCTTTGATTATTGATTATAGTTCCGCATTTTCCAAAATCTTGAACTGAATCGTGACAATTTCTCGTGACTACTTCACGACCATGATACATGAATTTCTTAAATTGATCTTTTTAAGCCAAACACGTACACATATGATAAAATGAATGTCACCATCGTGTTCTACGGCCCAAATTACCCATAAACCATGTGTCATAGGCTGCGAATAACAGTTTTGATTTTCGGGGATATGTGCCTACCCGGTTGACCTGACCTTGACCCTGACCTATGCTTGACTGATCCCTACATGAAACTGACACTCTTGTAGGCCTTATATGATGGATTGTGCACCGTTTTGACAGAGTTTCTGACGAGAGGCGCCCATTGCGAAGTCCTGAAGTCCATGCTACTGAAAGCCCGATTTCAGGTGTTTGACCTGACCTTGACCCGACCTGTGACCTCAAAATTCAACTTTAAAGTACTCATCTGAAGCGTCTCGTCGCGTTCTTTCGTTTGCCGCCTCGTGCGTTTCGCTGCGCCTATTGGTTCTCGAGTTATCGGCTGGGGGCGTTTAACGCCCCCCCCCCCCCAGCCAACGGTGGGTGGCGAAATACCCCAGCAACTGCCGGGTTAAGCATTTTTATCAAGTAATCGTGCGTAGCATTGATTGGCGAACGGAAAGCTTGTTAAGCTCTCAATATAATGAACACTTTTCGGCTGGTAAAATTACATGATAAGCAATATAAATGACGGTTTTGAGTGTTGATAGCTGCATATTTTTCGGACATATTTGGAGAAATGGTTGACTTTAACATTTTTGGACGGAAAATCAACGAAAATGCCGGACATTAGACGGATAATAGACGTAAATCTTCTAAAACGGGCATCACTTATCTGCTACTGCTTTGGGTCGAAAACATTGGCAAAAAAACTGGGAGCGTTGTTTTTTCGGAGCCATCCCTGTCTTCATTGAAATTCTCACACTATGTTCAAATTACCCCACGATAAAAGTTATTTTGCCATTTTTTTAAAAACAGGGTTCAAAAGCAAATTTCTTGGATTGAAGGCACTGATTGGGTCATTGTACAACAAAAGCCGTTGCGTATTAGGCGCTAGCAATGCAAGATTTTGCGCTGCAATGAAGTTGCAATGACGTGTTGTTAGGCGTTTATCCTTGCGAAATTGAGTTTTTACACTGTGCGTCAACATCTTCATTCCCTGAAACTTTAAACCCCGTTCATATGATAGCCCTTTTAGTTACGTTAATTTCTCTCATTGGTCTCATTGTCATGCCACTTATGGATTTTCCGTAATTTTGTGTTATTCACACTATGTTCAAATTGCCCCATCCTACCCTACAGAACAATACATAATCTACACTGACCTAATCTTACCTACAACCTACCAATTTACAACCTACCGTCCAAGATATACAAAATTCATATAAAAAAAATATTGTGATAGCGAAAACCGACATATAAAACAAGATAACTGCTGAGATCATGCCTACTTAACTTGGTCCTACCCCCTTATTTCATATACCCTGACCTTTTCCGCTTTTTCCTTCTCTATTAGAAAGTTGAATTGTATGGCACTTTTGTTACAAATAAGGACGCTTTGTTGTTTTGGTTTATCGCCCCTTGCAAGGCTAAAGGACTTAGCATTTAATTAATAACCGTTTATTTTTGGTTTATTAATAAATTAACCCGCGCCCCGCTGGGCTATTCAGCCATACGCGCCCTGGGGGGGGGGGCAGATTCTGCCCCCCCCTGTCTAACTTCCGAACCGATGGTCGTAGAAAGACGGGGAAAACGGCGATCGAAAGCTCTCAACAAGGCGGATCTTAAGAGCCCATTTTTTTGCTTAAGTAGGTCAGAGGTCAGGTCAAGGTCAGGTCAAGGGTACAAAATGCAAGTTTCTACAGTATCGGCCTTGCACCGTAGTTGCCGAAGAATGGACTGAGACTGATTGCCCAAAACGTGTTCTTAGACTACCAAGACAATATTCGTTGCATACAATGTCATTTAAAGGTCAAGGTCAAGGTCAGGTCAGGTCAGGTCACCAAAAACAAAATATAGAAAAGGGCATGTGCGACACATGTTTTATGGGTCATTTTACCCATAGAATTCAATAAGCACACTCAATAAGTGATATGGATCACCTCTGGATGAATTTCAGGTCGAGGTCAGACCAAGGTCAGGTCAAGTGAGGTCAAATTTTGAAGTTGGTTGTTAAGGCTTAAAAAGGTGTCTATCTGATGCAGTGTTTCACGGCGAATCGAATGGTACCATTTTTGTTTCCGTACGAGGTCTATGACTTCCAAAAATCATTTTTCAAAAATTTTGTGTGTCATGACGTCATACAATTTTAAATAACTCCCACATTTTTGAACCGATTCTTCTAAAAATTGGTATGTAGGTGCATATAGACCACTTCTCCGACACATATTCCGTTTTTTTCGATACACTCAAAATGTTGGATTTTATAATTATTTTCCCAAAAGTCAGTTTTTTGAAAAAAAATGGGACCAAAATCCAAAATTTTCAAAAACCGAGATAGCCATTTGATAGACAACGTAGAATCACGTATAACCTTTTTTGTTACGTCTTAATTTCTTTAAGAATGTAGATGTTAGTGGCGTTTGAAATTTTGCCGTTTTTGAGGCGAAAATGGCGAACATGACGTCACTTAAACGTCAATTTCTCAAAAATTTTCTGACGGATTTCGCTCAAATTTGCAGGGAACGTGTCAAATTGATGTATGATAAGGTACTGAAAGTTTGACGTCGCTGGCGTAACGCGTTTAGAAGTAATTGGCGAAAAACGGAGGGGGACAAATTCTGCCCCCCCCCCCAGCGGGGCGCGGGTTAACCCTCGCCCGCACATGGGGGGGGGTGGTTGCCACCCCCCCCCAGGCAGTCTTTCTGCTCTGCACTCAACATTTTTAAAGCTAGAAGGCTGATTTTTCGTATAGCTGCTCGTCTATCCTTACTTGATGTCCACTGAGAATTTCAAGTTTCTGTGATTTTTGGTTTCGGAGATATGACCTTGTTTTTCAGGTCATGTCATGACCCAAATGGCCAATTTTCAACATCTTGCGTTTGCCATGGGCCTTGTGAGCTTTTGACACCCTGATTTCGGCCTTTTTTGCCAGTCTTACCTCTCACCTATCATGGAACATGTTGTTCGACGATGTACAGGGGTCAAGGTCAGGGTCAAGGTCAACCTAGGTCATCTACGATAATTGCGTTTTAGGCAAGCTGAATTTACTTTTTGTGAAGTTTTTTGACTGCATTTTTGGTAAAAGCTTCTCAGATCATGATTTCATGTGATATGGACCCAAAAACAATCGGTGCACACATCAGTATACACACAGACACACACAGACATACAAACACATATAATTGACCTTGACCTAACTTGACCTGAAATGACCTCAGCAGCAAAATTCTGGTCGGATAGTGTGACAAAGAGGTTCTAGCTGGCTTGGCACCAGAAAACAGCATCGTCATCGGTATTTGATAAGCAGCGCACTTGATATCCAACGGTGACCCAAAACAGCAACATTTTTTAGTTTGACCTGACCTGGAAGGTCAATGACTGACCTGAGAAGGTAAAACTGGGTATCATTGGATTCGTCTCTTCCCAAAGAATCTTTTTGGTCTTTACTGCTAAGCTCTATCTCCAACAGGAACGAAATGGCGCGGGGGGGGGTGGCAACCACCCCCCCCCCCCATGTGCGTTCTAGGATGGGAAAATGGCATGTGCGGGCGAGGGTTAATAATGTGGAAGGCGCATCGGCCGCCAGATGGTGTCCAACGGTGCCGCCATGCTGGCAGACCAGGAAGTGGCCGCCGCCTGTGTTGGAGAATAGGGAATTCGGGACCTCGATTTACGTTTGCGGCCGCTTCATCCGTTACGTTCAAGCTATGTAGACGCGGAACCCGGCATCTTACGCAGAATTGAGTGGAGAACAAGATGAAATCTTAAAACATCCTCAGATACAGGGAACTTATACGTTAACCCGCGCCCGGCTGGGGGTCCTGGATTTCCACGCCCTGCTGGGGGGGTGTCTGAACACCCCCCCCCCTTCTTACTCGGCTCCTGGGCCACGTAGCGATACGCGGAAGGCGGCGTTGGAAAGAGCGTCAAAAATAATGACGAAATCACTTCAGTCAATTTTTTGGTCAGGTCAAAGGTCAGGTCACCAGAGGTCATTGAAGGCAAAATTTCGCCGATTTCCAGGTCGAATGTCGACAATTTCCAAAATGCCAACGCATAACTTGGGAACCAATAGAGCTACAGCGCCGCGGAAAAGCGCATTCGATAGCCCTATTACCGCCCATTCTGAGCAATTCTCTCAGATTTGACCTAACGTCAACGGTTTTGCCTGCAGGGGGCAAAAACTGCAAAAAAAAAAAACGATTTTTTTCGGAAACAGTTTTCTGCAATAACTTTTGACCCAAGCCTTGCACGAGGTTACTTTTACCGGCATCGTGTTCCTCTCGTCAAGACGCATCGAATGAACTATAACTTGACCTTGAAAGGTCAACTTGAAAATTTGACCTCAGGTCAAGGTCATGACCTGACCTGAAATGGTGATGTTGCATATCAGTCGATCCGTATCGTCGAGCTGAACACATCTAATGCGTTTTCATCGCTCTAGCATGCCTCTATCAAAAGTTATTTGCGAAAAACTGTTAGATACCATTCGTGACCTAAGATGACTTCAGGGCATAAACACTAAACAGGGGTCATGGACACCATTTTCATGTTCAGTGTGTCTGAACCACTTGTAATTCAGTGTTTGGGAGTGTTTATAATGTCTTTCGTCCAAAAGAGGCGCATTTCAATTTTCTCCCATTGACTTATAATGTTCGTAAACTTGGGAAGCAAGTTGTTTTCGATGCAGATCTGGTTAAATGTAACAGCAGCATTTGTCCTGATAAGTCTTTTCCAATCAGACACAGGAACCCAGACATCAACCGCCAGTACAAATTTAAAGTATACCTTAGTTTGTTTGATGGCCCCAGACTTGTGTAAAATAGCTAGTGCTAGATTCTGTGTGATCCTTTTCCAAAAGTCACCATGTTTCGTCTTTCACGTGTACCATTGTTATTTTTGTGTCGCTGTGTCACTTAAAGTTTGAATCGATTTTCGTCATCTGTGGTGTATAATTGTTTCACTGGTATTCTATAATTTTGCACTGTTATATCTACCAATATGGTGACCTAATATTTAACGTCTTTGTCATGTTGCAATGTCCTAACTTATAATTGTATCGTGCGCAACATAGTCTCGCTGAGGATGATATAGGGACTAGGGAGTATATCGAAACCGGTCCGAAAAATGTATGTAACTTGGAATGTGTTTTTACTTGCTATCATGAATTCTATCTTCAGTAGAGTATCGATCCAAGAAAAGAAGGCGATAAGAAAACTAGAATCCATTGGAAAAGACTTAATCAGGACAAATGCTGCTGTTACATTTAACCAGATCTGCATCGAAAACAACTTGCTTCCCAAGTTTACGAATGTTCGCCTCTACAACGAAGCAGTGCAGCAGGAGCCGTTTACCGGGGAGTTCAGACGAAACCTCGTGAAACATGAACTTACTACAAAGAGAAGGCGACAAGCCGTACTGCTACAGCATTTTGGTGAAGCCAGAAAGAGTTTCTTTGATAAGTTATCAAAGAAACTCTTTCTGGATAACATAACCGACATTGTCCTACAGGAAAACATAAGGGCAACGTTTGATGAGCAGCTTGACCACTATAAGCGGGTGATTGAGTCTAGAACACAAAAGAAACTATGCAGGCTGTATGGAAGCTGGGTCCCCCTCCCCGTACCTGCCGAAGGATACGTTAACCTGTCTGATTCAGAACTCAGTGATGACCAGAAGGAACTGCTCAATCTTGGCCTGAACTTTTCCTACAGCAAGAAATTTTCACGACTGGAAAAGGAGGCGGAATTGGAATTGTTGTATCAGGATATTTGCAAACTAAGACAGCAGGAGAAGATTATTGTGAATCCTGATCTGAGGGAACAGCTTCAAGCAGAATCTACTAAGAACAGGGGTAGATTTGATAAGCCGTCCCTCCCACCTAGCCCTCGCCCGTATTGGTGTTTTTTCCAGCCGCGAACGTATAAGGGGGGGGGGTCCGTTGGACCCCCCCCCCCCTTGCCGTTTCGCCCCTGATCGAGCTAGAGCTTCGCGGAAAAAACGAGCGTGTTGCCCGTGACGAGAGGAAGCCGATGATACCTAATTTTAAGGTCCTAGGTCATTGGTTGACCTTGCAGGTCAGGTCAATGACCCAAAAGTCGGGAAAATCGGGACCTGTTAGAACGTCGTAAAGTGTGGCTGCCACGGGGTTTTTCGGGGTGCTGATCACGAATATCATGTTAGTTTTGATCACAGATGATGTCTTCATGCATTTAGTCCAGGTCGGGTCAGGTCAGGTCAGGTCAACCAGTAGGGCACCTGCCGGGTATTCCTAGTAGGTGTCAACCGCCTCTGACAGCTTCGTAACATGTTACGAAGGCACCAAAACTACTTCGTAAATGTTCAAATGGTTGCTAAATTCGAATTCAGCTGCAAAAACTGGCCTAGAAACATGTAAAATTCGAAAAAGTGTACCGAGGTCATCAAAGGTCAATGACCTGACCTGACCTTCAGGTGACCTTGACACCCACCCTAACGCATGGGGCAACATCATATCACATGTTTGAACGCTTGAAACCACGAAAAGACTGTAAACGCCGGCTAATGCGAGCCGACATACGCCGAATCGCGATTCCGGCCAAACATGGTCTCGAAAAGTAGGTCAGAGGTCAAAGGTCATTGGGGTCAGGGTCATGAAATTTTCAGAGTAGGTGTAAAATTGATTAACGCGAGGGTACTGAAAGTTTCGTCGCGATCGGCCGCTTTTTACGCGAGTTATTCGCGAAAAACCATGGGGGGGGGGTCCGTTCGACCCCCCCTATACGGGCGAGGGCTAGGCTGAAACAGGCTGCAAAAGAGCTCCGTGAGAACGAAAACATCATTGTGAGGCGCGCGGATGAGGCACAAGTCTATGTAGTCCTTAACAAGGCAGACTACTTGAACAAAACGAACGACATCCTGAACGACACTACGAAATTCCGAAAGGTACGCAAGAACTACTCCATCGACAAGTTAAAGACAGCGGCAAACGCCTTGATTGATTCTGCCAACTCTCACATGACTAACAAAATAGAAAGAATAGTGGGAGACTACAAACCTGGGTACTTTTATGGAAACGTTAAGACCCACAAAGATGCCAACCCATTGCGCCCAATAATCTCACAGATTCCGCTCCCAACGTACCGACTGGCCAAGAAACTGAACGCCATCTTGCAACCCTACGTACCTACCACCTACTCACTAAGGTCCACGTCTGACTTTGTGGACATCGTAAGAGACAACCCACGCCGGGGAATGCTAGCTTCATTAGATGTCTCCAGTCTCTTCACAAGTGTTCCTCTGGAGAAAACCATCGACATACTCGTCAAGTACGCTTACCATCATGACAGTATGGATGCACCCGAATTACCAGAGGCGAACATGAAGGCGATGCTCCGTCTCTGCACCAAAGAGGCTCCGTTTAAGAGCCCACAAGGTGACATGTACCTCCAGGTCGATGGCATTGCCATGGGCTCCCCGTTGGGAGTGCTATTTGCCCAGGCGTACATGGCGGCCGTTGAAGAAGAGGTGCTTGCCGTCAACAAACCGTACGTTTATGCTCGGTATGTTGACGACATATACGTCGACATCGAAAACGAAGAAGCGCTGTTAGCGCTCAAAAGACGCCTTGAAAAAGAATCAGGCTTGAAGTTTACACTTGAATACAGTGTCAACAACAAGATCAACTTCCTGGATGTTGCAGTGGACTCGTCAGGCTCGCAGACGACGACAGACGTTTACCGGAAGCCGACTGACGCTGGTAAATGTCTCCACGGTCAGAGTGAGTGTCCAACCCGCTATAAAGAGTCTGTGGTCCGGGCATATGTACATAGGGCTATCAAATGTTGTTCGTCCTGGGAGCTCGTCAATCAAGAGATTAGAAGAGTGAAGCAAATGCTTACGAACAACGGCTACCCAATAAACATGATTGACAGAATAACAAAGAAAACAATGGCGAAACACATCGGACAAGAAAACGACAGTGAACGCAGGGTGACAGGCACGACCCACGTACTATACTGCAAAAACCAAATGTCCCAGGCGTACAAAACAGACGAGAGCGCCCTCCGAACCATCGTTCACCGAAACTGTAAGCCCGCCCAACAAAACGACAAGATCGACCTACGAATTTACTACATGTCACCAAAAACAAGATCCCTAGTCATGACCAACAACCTAACAAGAGACAAGGCTCCACTGTCACAGACCAATGTTGTTTACCAGTATAAATGTAACAAGGAGGGATGCGCACTCCAGCCTGGTAACGCTTACATCGGCAAAACAGTGGATACTCTAGATCACCGACTACAAGGACACAAATACAAAGGAGCACCAGAACAACATAACGATGAACACCACGCGGATCCCTTGACTAAAAAACAGTTAGAAGAGAGCACCACTTTCCTCTGCTCAACGACCAACCGGAGACGTCTGGGTGCGCTAGAAGGAGCCTACATCAGACACAGGAACCCAGACATCAACCGCCAGTACAAATTTAAAGTATACCTTAGTTTGTTTGATGGCCCCAGACTTGTGTAAAATAGCTAGTGCTAGATTCTGTGTGATCCTTTTCCAAAAGTCACCATGTTTCGTCTTTCACGTGTACCATTGTTATTTTTGTGTCGCTGTGTCACTTAAAGTTTGAATCGATTTTCGTCATCTGTAGTGTATAATTGTTTCACTGGTATTCTATAATTTTGCACTGTTATATCTACCAATATGGTGACCTAATATTTAACGTCTTTGTCATGTTGCAATGTCCTAACTTATAATTGTATCGTGCGCAACATAGTCTCGCTGAGGATGATATAGGGAGTATATCGAAACCGGTCCGAAAAAATGTATGTAACTTGGAATGTGTTTTTACTTGCTATCATGAATTCTATCTTCAGTAGAGTATCGATCCAAGAAAAGAAGGCGATAAGAAAACTAGAATCCATTGGAAAAGACTTAATCAGGACAAATGCTGCTGACTTATAATGGGGAGGTCGCAAAATTGACCTGACCTTAGGTCATCGATATCAAAATTCTGAGATATACATTTGGTACGTTCTCTTAAGGACATGATGTGGAGTTTGTTAATGTAATAGGTAAGTGAATAAGGACTTTACTCCACAAGAAATCGTTCGGGTCGGAGCTTTCGAATTGTATTACAAAACTTCGTCAGCGAGTCGTAATCGGGTTCGAGGGGTATCGGTCGCAAAATTCAGGACAGTTCGCAGTCGGTAGACAGTGGCATGACACAGATAGTAAAATACATGAAAAGCACGTGACATCCTATGCTAGAACTATTTAACATTTATTTAATAAAGAAAAACTAATAGCACTGTTGTACAACTCCTAAACATAAGGTGACTAAATATGAAAGCTTTCAGAAAAGTAATAAAGTGTAATAAATATCTGCATACCTTAATAAGTATACAAAGGCAATATAAGGCTCAGGCGCGGATACAAGGGGGGGGGGGCATGGGGGCCATGGCCCCCCCCCCTTGGCCGATTTTTTTTTTCAAAAATAAAATAAAAAGTTAAAAAGTTAAAAAGCTGAAAAGGGGGCCTCCTGAAAATAAAGTGGCCGAAATCCGATGAGTTTTTTTTAAACCTACCCACTTAGTTATTTCTTAGAAGACTAGCTGAGAAGACTTCTTTGTTAGAAGATTGGTAAAGCTTTTCATAACTTGGAGGTCTCTTATACTCACAGAAATGACCACTTTTACAGGGCCTCCTAACCCGCACAGAGGGCCTCCAAGCCTGCACAGATGTTGAGATGTTGCCTGAACAGCTAGATAAGCTCAATAGACGCAGTTTTTTTGGGGGGGGGCCAACAAGTGGGAAGATGGGCCTCCAACAGGTGGGATTATGGGGGGGGGGGCCTCCTGGTTTCTAATGGCCCCTCCCTTGGAGATTTTCTGGATCCGCCCCTGATATAAGGAGAGCAAAAGGAAAAAGCTGTATAAAAAAGCACCTTCACACGACATGGACCACAATGAAGGGGGGGGGGGTGATGAAATAAAAACAATGTGAATATGTGCTCAATGTAAAATACAGTCAAAAGGCATAGAAAGCCTTAACTAACAACATTAAAAGCAAAGTACAAAGTATGGTAGAAAAGTCATATAAAGTTGCCGTATCAAAGGGGGGGGGGTATAAGACTATAAAAGGTTAAAAAACACGACTTATTGGCGGCACGCACTGCGGATAATAGGTAACCAGCGATCCTGTAACAAAGCACCTGAGTTTCTGTTCAAATTGGCATCATTTGGCGACACTAACACAGTCTCGCGTCGTCCTACCGTTCTGATATAGGCAGATTCCAAAAGGAGTCGCATCTGGTGGTGGGCGGCACGGTCGAGGATCTTGGCATCATCAAAACGAGGCGTGCACTGCCGATGGGTGTTGAATGCTGAGGCGTTGGCTCTGGAGCTCCTCGAACCAGACCAGCAGTCTCGGTGCTCTCTGACTCTCGTTCCCAGCTCCCTGTCCGTCTCGCCGATGTAGATGACCGGATCACCGTCGACCTTGCAGGAACACTCTATTTTGTAGACCACATTGCTCTCCTGGTGCTTCGGTAGCTTGTGCTTGGTCTTACTGCACAGAACCGCTCCAAGTGTCTGAGTTGGTTTGGAGACGAGTGAGACGCCGATCTTGTTTGCTGCTTTTTTCAGTTGGTAAAAGCAAGCACCGGCGAAGGGCACAGATATTCTAACCGGCTGCTGACTGGGGCTGGTGTCTGGTGGAGCGGGCAAGGCCCGAGCTTTCAGACGGAGGTCTTCGTTGGTCTTGTGAATGGTGTCGTTGATGAATGAAGTGGGGTAGCCGTACTGATGAAATTTCCGGCGAATGATGTCCATTTCTCTCTGACGATCTTTTACGCTCGTGCAGTATCTGCTGGCGCGTATACAGTCTGATCTGATGGCCGATCGAAGGTATCTTGTCTCAGTGTAGGAGTTGAAGGATGGAACTTGATTTGTAGAACACGCTTTTCTGTACACTTTTGTCTTATAGCTGTCTTCCATTCTGCTGATCATGATGTCCAAATAAGGGAGTTGTCTGTCTTCTTCTGTCTCTGTGGTGACTTTGATGTTCGGATCTTTGCTGTTCAGCTGCATCACCCACTCTGTGATGACGTCATCACTGCCTTCAAACAGGACAAGGTATTCGTCGGCATATCTGCAGAAGCCATGGACTTGGCCTCCACAAGCGAGAGCCACTCGCTCCAGGTCACTTTCCCAGTGGCCCATGTAGAGGTCAGCGACCACAGGCGAGTAGCTCTTCCCCATGGCCAGGCCAGTAGTTTGTTTGAACCATCTCTCTCGGTCCCCGTCTCGAACCACTGCGTGGCAGTTCTTGATGGACAGGTCCAAGAGGTCGGCGATAGCTTCTGGCTTCAGACAGGTGACGTCATACAGAGCTTCTCTGTGTTCTAGAAGCATGCCTTTGATGAGTGGAATGGCTTTCTGCGTCGGGATGGATGGAAACATCGCTTCCACGTCTAGGGATACCATGCGGCATCTGCTTGCTGTGTGCTGCATGCTGTTCAGCATCTCTAGCACTTGGAGCGGAGAACTGATGGAATGTGGTGGTCTTGGTAACACTTTCAAGCAGGTTGTCAGATGTTTTGCCAGCTCATAATCTACGCCGCGGTGGGCTGGGCAGATCGGTCGAAGTTTGAGACTGGAGATCCAGTGGAGCCTCCAACAACAGAGGCCGAAAGGCTCCACTGGATCTCCAGTCTCAAACTTCGACCGATCTGCCCAGCCCACCGCGGCGTAGATTATGAGCTGACAAAACATCTGACAACCTGCTTGAAAGTGTTACCAAGACCACCACATTCCATCAGTTCTCCGCTCCAAGTGCTAGAGATGCTGAACAGCATGCAGCACACAGCAAGCAGATGCCGCATGGTATCCCTAGACGTGGAAGCGATGTTTCCATCCATCCCGACGCAGAAAGCCATTCCACTCATCAAAGGCATGCTTCTAGAACACAGAGAAGCTCTGTATGACGTCACCTGTCTGAAGCCAGAAGCTATCGCCGACCTCTTGGACCTGTCCATCAAGAACTGCCACGCAGTGGTTCGAGACGGGGACCGAGAGAGATGGTTCAAACAAACTACTGGCCTGGCCATGGGGAAGAGCTACTCGCCTGTGGTCGCTGACCTCTACATGGGCCACTGGGAAAGTGACCTGGAGCGAGTGGCTCTCGCTTGTGGAGGCCAAGTCCATGGCTTCTGCAGATATGCCGACGAATACCTTGTCCTGTTTGAAGGCAGTGATGACGTCATCACAGAGTGGGTGATGCAGCTGAACAGCAAAGATCCGAACATCAAAGTTACCACAGAGACAGAAGAAGACAGACAACTCCCTTATTTGGACATCATGATCAGCAGAATGGAAGACAGCTATAAGACAAAAGTGTACAGAAAAGCGTGTTCTACAAATCAAGTTCCATCCTTCAACTCCTACACTGAGACAAGATACCTTCGATCGGCCATCAGATCAGACTGTATACGCGCCAGCAGATACTGCACGAGCGTAAAAGATCGTCAGAGAGAAATGGACATCATTCGCCGGAAATTTCATCAGTACGGCTACCCCACTTCATTCATCAACGACACCATTCACAAGACCAACGAAGACCTCCGTCTGAAAGCTCGGGCCTTGCCCGCTCCACCAGACACCAGCCCCAGTCAGCAGCCGGTTAGAATATCTGTGCCCTTCGCCGGTGCTTGCTTTTACCAACTGAAAAAAGCAGCAAACAAGATCGGCGTCTCACTCGTCTCCAAACCAACTCAGACACTTGGAGCGGTTCTGTGCAGTAAGACCAAGCACAAGCTACCGAAGCACCAGGAGAGCAATGTGGTCTACAAAATAGAGTGTTCCTGCAAGGTCGACGGTGATCCGGTCATCTACATCGGCGAGACGGACAGGGAGCTGGGAACGAGAGTCAGAGAGCACCGAGACTGCTGGTCTGGTTCGAGGAGCTCCAGAGCCAACGCCTCAGCATTCAACACCCATCGGCAGTGCACGCCTCGTTTTGATGATGCCAAGATCCTCGACCGTGCCGCCCACCACCAGATGCGACTCCTTTTGGAATCTGCCTATATCAGAACGGTAGGACGACGCGAGACTGTGTTAGTGTCGCCAAATGATGCAAATTTGAACAGAAACTCAGGTGCTTTGTTACAGGATCGCTGGTTACCTATTATCCGCAGTGCGTGCCGCCAATAAGTCGTGTTTTTTAACCTTTTATAGTCTTATACCCCCCCCCCCCTTTGATACGGCAACTTTATATGACTTTTCTACCATACTTTGTACTTTGCTTTTAATGTTGTTAGCATGGGTGGAGCTTTTCCAGGAAAGTTGGTGGGGCAAAAAGTTGTCAAACCTACAATGTCCGATTGTTAAGTTCGATAAAATACAACGATGAATCAATTCTTTTCATTACAGAGATAATATTTTGCATTACACAGACATTTCAAAGCTCCTCAATGCGAAAAACATTGGTTTGCTAAGCAGTAAAGTCCTGCAAATCGGCTTAAGTTGGTGGGGCAAAACTCTTATTGGTGGGGCAAAATGGCAAGTTGGTGGGGCGGCCGCCCCACCAAGTGAATAGGAAGCTCCGCCCCTGGTTGTTAGTTAAGGCTTTCTATGCCTTTTGACTGTATTTTACATTGAGCACATATTCACATTGTTTTTATTTCATCACCCCCCCCCCTTCATTGTGGTCCATGTCGTGTGAAGGTGCTTTTTTTATACAGCTTTTTCCTTTTACTCTCCTTATATTGCCTTTGTATACTTATTAAGGTATGCAGGTATTTATTACACTTTATTACTTTTCTGAAAGCTTTCATATTTAGTCACCTTATGTTTAGGAGTTGTACAACAGTGCTATTAGTTTTTCTTTATTAAATAAATGTTAAATAGTTCTAGCATAGGATGTCACGTGCTTTTCATGTATTTTACTATCTGTGTCATGCCACTGTCTACCGACTGCGAACTGTCCTGAATTTTACGACCGATACCCCTCGAACCCGATTACGACTCGCTGACGAAGTTTTGTAATACAATTCGAAAGCTCCGACTCGAACGATTTCTTGTGGAGTAAAGTCCTCCTTATTCACTTACCTATTACATTTGGTACGTGCTATTTCTCTTAGCAATCGCTGAAAGTTTCAAAGCGATCGGTCACTCCGTGTAGCTATGACAGACATTGAAACTTTTTATGAGGTGAGGTCACTTCAAGTGACCTGGTGACCTGACCTTGAATGACCTTGGTCTGAAATTTTCACAACATGTGTAGAATTGATGTATGATAAGGTGGCGCCGCCGTTTTTGAGATATTCGCGAAAAACCACAAGGGGGGGGGTGTTCAAACACCTCCCAGCAGGGCGCGGGTTAAACCCCTATAGGTCAATGGAGAAATATGGAAATTGCTATTTTGGCGCCGGGAATGATCTGAAACTATCTCAAGCATATAGAATCGTGATTTCATGCACTCCTTGCAAGGTCCGATGCTTTACATTTGCATTGTTGCCCTTGCATGACGTCATTTGTGACATCACAAGGGTCATAAACTTGTCTTCAATAACTCCCGATCAAATTGAGCTAGCGAATCGGGAAAGCCACAAATGGACTCAGAGTGACCTGCCGAATCGAATGATATGCAACATGACTTTACTCGACCAGCTTCGTGACCTGAGAGCTTTGACCTGACCTTGTCACGAGGTCAATGTCGTAAATTGACCTCACCCGAACAAGAAGTATATCACTCGATGCGCCTGAGCTAGGTGAACACGATGATGCCAAAATCGCGGCTCTACGGCCATTTTTGGCAAAGTTATTTACCAAAAACTGAACCCGTACCTTAGGTCACTTGACCTGACCTCAGAGGTCACCGGTTGACCTGAGACCTTTAAAGCGGATTCCTACCAGTCACTCTGCAATGCATTCTGCCGCATACGACCACTTAAGTCTTTACCGCTAAATTCTAGTTGAATTAGCGACGCATTAGCGAGGTTGGTTCAATCAACCCTCTCGGCCGGGCAAATGTAGAAAGACGATGGTCTGGCGAGTGAATTTGAGGAATTCTGAAGATTCGATGGTGTTCCCCACTCAATGCTGCGTAAGATGCCGGGTTCCGTATCTACGTAACTTGAACGTAACGGATGCGGCGGCTGCAAACGTAAATCGAGGTCCCGAATTCCCTATTCCTCAACACAGGTGGCGGCCGGTTCACGGTCTTCGCAATATGGCCGCCACCGTTAGACACTACGGCCAATAGGGTTGAAGCGGCAGTGCTCCCCTGTGGGCACGCGCCAAAAACGAAGCGAAATTTTCGATAGCGACTACTAAATTCATTAAGCGAGCGTCAGAGCCTAAAGTGAAAAATGCTTGCATATTTATTTCTAAAATACCTACTTCAGGTTTATGGAACCGTGTCATTAGAATTTTGATGATATAAATATATAGTTGGATATATAAATATATTTTTTATAGTACTGCAGTATTTTTTCAGTGATGCTGCAAAAGTGTTGTATCCATATTCTTTTATTGTGCAGTCGGTGGAACCGCGCGATTCAAAATTGAGTCGTCGCCACTAAAATAGCTGCGTATGGCTCAGATAATAAAACGCAAGAATAATCGTGTAAATTTAGACATAAAACACCTCCAAACCATGAATATCTTTTGAAGGCACTTTAGACGAATGGTAAGTAACTAGACGTGATGCAGATCAAAGGTGAGGATTACGCTCGTTTCAGAGAATTTCATATAAGTACCAAAAAAGGATGTAAGTACTTGTTGACCGGTCATTTTCAGTGTTCTCCGCTTACGTGACTTTGAGGTGAGATATTAGCGGGAAGGTACTGATTTGAGCAGAATGGTTTAATTTACATTATAACTTGTGTTTTATCAGAAAATGGCCCTAAGCCAGATTTTGTGGGAAAAGGTCATATTCTACCTTAAACTGCTTTTTTAAGATAGGCCGACGAAGAAAGACGAACAACTTCCGAAAGTTCCCATAACTAATAAACGAAGCTGGTGTTTTGAATATTTTTATGCTAGAATGAGCTGTTTCTTCTTTGATATATTGAGCCTGACTCTGGAATAGCCACACTTGTGTGGAACGGATGTAATTGGGTCGTGAACTAGATAAATGTATGTATGACTAAATAAAGCGGCGGTACATGTATGGGCTGGATCACTGAACAGTTTAAAATTAAAAGTATGGTGCGCATATGATCTGTAAATGTAACGGAAGTTAGCCCACATTCAGCCCACATTCGGCCCAGCCCAGATTGGGGCTGCCAAATCTAGGGAAAAATCTAAAAATCTAGGGAAAAATCTAAAAACCGTTTTACGCCTAAACGGCTGAGCGAAACTGAAAAATAAGATCACCATTTGAAAGATCTCTTCACCCCGGACCTAATGATATAGGTAAATACCGGATCAATTTAACCAAAAGCATGATTTAACCAGGATGAAAATTTTCGGTCAATGGGGCGGCCCCTACGATTTTCTTCAAAATCGGCATGGTGATACTACAGGCCGAGATGATCAATCTGGCTGAAGAAACCCCTATGGGCATTGAAATCTATGGGGTAAAAACGCCCTTGGAAAGTTTTACCCACGCATTTCTGGCAAGTGTATTGCACGCATCCCCCCAATATGGGTATCATATAAAAGCCCATGAAAACCCAAACAAAATGGCGGGGTAAAATTTACCCATTACCCCATCCAGGGTAAAGTATACCCAAGATGAAAATTTTCGGTCAATGGGGCGGCCTCTACGATTTTCTTCAAAATCGGCATGGTGATACTACAGGCCAAGATGATCAATCTGGCTGAAGAAACCCCTATGGGCATTGAAATCTATGGGGTAAAAACGCCCCTGGAAAATTTTACCCACGCATTTCTAGCAAGTGTATTGCACGCATCCCCCCAATATGGGTATCATATGAAAGCCTATGAAAACCCAAACAAAATGGTGGGGTAAAATTTACCCATTACCCCATCCAGGGTAAAGTGTACCCAAGATGAAAATTTTCGGTCAATGGGGCGGCCCCTACGATTTTCTTCAAAATCGGCATGGTGATACTACAGGCCGAGATGATCAATCTGGCTGAAGAAACCCCTATGGGCATTGATATCTATGGGGTAAAAACGCCCTTGGAAAATTTTACCCACGCATTTCTAGCAAGTGTATTGCACGCATCCCCCAATATGGGTATCATATGAAAACCTATGAAAACCCAAACAAAATGGTGGGGTAAAATTTACCCATTACCCCAACCAGGGTAAAGTTTACCCAAGATGAAAATTTTCGGTCAATGGGGCGGCCCCTACGATTTTCTTCAAAATCGGCATGGTGATACTACAGGCCGAGATGATCAATCTGGCTGAAGAAACCCCTATGGGCATTGAAATCTATGGGGTAAAAACGCCCCTGGAAAGATTTACCCACGCATTTCTGGCAAGTGTATTGCACGCATCCCCCCAATATGGGTATCATATGAAAGCTTATGAAAACCCAAACAAAATGGTGGGGTAAAATTAACCCATTACCCCATCCAGGGTAAAGTTTACCCAAGATCCAAATTTTCGGTCAAGGGGGCGGCCCCTACGATTTTCTTCAAAATCGGCATGGTGATACTACAGGCCGAGATGATTAATCTGGCCGAAGAAACCCCTATGGGCATTGAAATCTATGGGGTAAAAACGCCCCTGGAAGGTTTTACCCACGCATTTCTGGCAAGTGTATTGCACGCATCCCCCCAATATGGGTATCATATGAAAGCCTATGAAAACCCAAACAAAATAGTGGGGTAAAATTTACCCATTACCCCATCCAGGGTAAAGTTTACCCAAGATGAAAATTTTCGGTCAATGGGGCGGCCCCTACGATTTTCTTTAAAATCGGCATGGTGATACTACAGGCCGAGATGATCAATCTGGCTGAAGAAACCCCTATTGGCATTGAAATCTATGGGGTAAAAACGCCATTGGAAAGTTTTACCCACGCATTTCTGGCAAGTGTATTGCACGCATCCCCCCAATATGGGTAGCATATGAAAGCCCATGAAAACCCAAACAAAATGGTGGGGTAAAATTTACCCATTACCCCATCCAGGGTCAAGTTTACCCAAGATGAAAATTTTCGGTCAATGGGGCGGCCTCTACGATTTTCTTCAAAATCGGCATGGTGATACTACAGGCCAAGATGATCAATCGGGCTGAAGAAACCCCTATGGGCATTGAAATCTATGGGGTAAAAACGCCCCTGGAAAGTTTTACCCACGCATTTCTAGCAAGTGTATTGCACGCATCCCCCCAATATGGGTATCATATGAAAGCGTATGAAAACCCAAACAAAATGGTGGGGTAAAATTTACCCATTACCCCATCCAGGGTGAAGTTTACCCAAGATGAAAATTTTCGGTCAATGGGGCGGCCTCTACGATTTTCTTCAAAATCGGCATGGTGATACTACAGGCCAAGATGATCAATCGGGCTGAAGAAACCCCTATGGGCATTGAAATCTATGGGGTAAAAACGCCCCTGGAAAGTTTTACCCACGCATTTCTAGCAAGTGTATTGCACGCATCCCCCAATATGGGTATCATATGAAAGTTAACCCTCGCATGTGTAGGGGGGGGGGGGTCGGATGGACCCCCCCCCATGGTTTTTCGCGAATAACTCGCGTAAAAAGCGGCCGATCGCGACGAAACTTTCAGTACCCTCGCATTGATCAATTTTACACCTACCCTGAAAATTTCATGACCCTGACCCCAATGACCTTTGACCTGTGACCTCTTTTTCGAGACCATGTTTGGCCGGAATCGCGATTCCGCGTATGTCGGCTCGCATTAGCCGCGCGTTTGCAAGCTTTTCGCGGTTTCAAACGTTCAAACATGTGATTTGATGTTGCTCCCATGCATTAGGGTGGATGTCAAGGTCACCTGAAGGTCAGGTCAGGTCATTGACCTTTGGTGACCTCGGTTCACTTTTTCGAGTTTTACATGTTTCTAGGCTAGTTTTTGGAGCTGAATTCGAATTTAGCAACCATTTGAACATTTACGAAGTAGTTTTGGTGACTTCGTAACATGTTACGAAGCTGTTAGAGGCGGTTGACACGTAATACTAATACCCGTCATGACGCCTACTGGTTGACCTGACCTGACCTGACCTGACCTGGTCTAAATGCTTCAAGACATCATCTGTGATCAAAACTAACACGATATTCGTGATCAGCACCCCGAAAAACCCCTTAGCAACCACACTTTACGACTTTCTAACAGGTCCCGATTTTCCCGACCTTGGGTCATTGACCTGACCTGGAAGGTCAACCAATGACCTAGGACCTTAAAATTGGGTATCATCGGCTTCCTCTCGTCACGGGCAACACGCTCGTTTTTCCGCGAAGCTCTAGCTCGATCAGGGGCCAAACGGCAAGGGGGGGGGGGTCCAACCGACCCCCCCCCCTACACATTAGAAGCTGGAAAACGCCGCACACATGCGAGGGTTAATGAAAACCCAAACAAATTTAATGGTAATGGGTAAATTTTACCCCACCATTTTGTTTGGGTTTTGATAAGCTTTCATATGATACCCATATTGGGGGATGCGTGCAATACACGTGCCAGAAATGCGTGGGTAAAACTTTCCAGGGGCGTTTTTATCCGATATATTTCAATGCCCATAGGGGTTTCTTCAGCCAGATTGATCATCTCGGCCTGTAGTATCACCATGCCGATTTTGAAGAAAATCGTAGGGGCCGCCCCATTGACCGAAAATTTTCATCTTGGGTAAACTTTACCCTGGATGGGGTAATGGGTAAATTTTACCAAACCATTTTGTTTGGGTTTTCATAAGCTTTCATATGATACCCATATTGGGGGATGCGTGCAATACACTTGCCAGAAATCCGTGGGTAAAACTTTCCCTAGGCATTTTTACCCCATAGATTTCAATGCCCATAGGGGTTTCCTCAGCCAGGTTGATCATCTCGGCCTGTAGTATCACCATGCCGATTTTGAAGAAAATCGTAGGGGCCGCCCAATTGACCGAAAATTTTCATCTGGGTAAACTTTACCCTGGATTGGGTAATGGGTAAATTTTACCCAACCATTTTGTTTGGGTTTTCATAAGCTTTCATATGATACCCATATTGGGGGATGCGTGCAATACACTTTCTAGAAATGCGTGGGTAAAACTTTCCAGGGGCGTTTTTACCCCATAGATTTCAATGCCCATAGGGGTTTCTTCAGCCAGATTGATCATCTCGGCCTGTAGTATCACCATGCTGATTTTGAAGAAAATCGTAGGGGCCGCCCCATTGAACGAAAATTTTCATCTTGGGTAAACTTTACCCTGGATGGGGTAATGGGTAAGTTTTACCCCACCATTTTGTTTGGGTTTTTATGGGCTTTCATATGATACCCATATTGGGGGATGCGTGCAATACACTTGCCAGAAATGCGTGGGTAAAACTTTCCAAGGGCGTTTTTACCCCATAGATATCAATGCCCATAGGGGTTTCTTCAGCCAGATTGATCATCTCGGCCTGTAGTATCACCATGCCGATTTTGAAGAAAATCGTAGGGGCCGCCCCATTGACCGAAAATTTTCATCTTGGGTAAACTTTACCCTGGATGGGATAATGGGTAAATTTTACCCCACCATTTTGTTTGGGTTTTCATAAGCTTTCATATGATACCCATATTGGGGGGATGCGTGCAATACACTTGCCAGAAATGCGTGGGTAAAACTTTCCAGGGGCGTTTTTACCCCATAGATTTCAATGCCCATAGGGTTTTTTTCAGCTAGATTGATCATCTTGGCCTGTAGTATCACCATGCCAATTTTGAAGAAAATCGTAGAGGCCGCCATATTGACCGAAAATTTTCATCTTGGGTAAACTTTACCCTGGATGGGGTAATGGGTAAATTTTACCCGACCATTTGTTTGGGTTTTCATGGGCTTTCATATGATACCCATATTGGGGGGATGCGTGCAATACACTTGCCAGAAATGCGTGGGTAAAACTTTCCAGGGGCGTTTTTACCCCATAGATTTCAATGCCGATAGGGGTTTCTTCAGCCAGATTGATCATCTCGGCCTGTAGTATCACCATGCCGATTTTGAAAAAATCGTAGGGGCCGCCCAATTGACCGAAAATTTTCATCTTGGGTAAACTTTACCTTGGATGGGGTAATGGGTAAATTTTACCCCACCATTTTGTTTGGGTTTTCATAAGCTTTCATATGATACCCATATTGGGGGGGATGCGTGCAATACACTTGCCAAAAATGTGTGGGTAAAACTTTCCAAGGGCGTTTTTACCCCATAGATTTCAATGCCCATAGGGGTTTCTTCAGCCAGATTGATCATCTCGTCCTGTAGTATCACCATGCCGATTTTGAAGAAAATCGTAGGGGCCACCCAATTGACCGAAAATTTTCATCTTGGGTAAACTTTACCCTGGGTGGGGTAATGGGTAAATTTTACCCCACCATTTTATTTTGGGTTTTCATGGGCTTTCAGATGATACCCATATTGGGGGATGCGTGCAATACACTTGCCAGAAATGCGTGGGTAAAACTTTCCAAGGGCGTTTTTACCCCATATATTTCAATGCCCATAGGGGTTTCTTCAGCCAGATTGATCATCTCGGCCTGTAGTATCACCATGCCGATTTCGAAGAAAATCGTAGGGGCCGCCCCATTGACCGAAAATTTTCATCTTGGGCAAACTTTACCCTGGATGGGGTAATGGGTAAATTTTACCCCACCATTTTGTTTGGGTTTCATAAGCTTTCATATGATACCCATATTGGGGGGATGCGTGCAATACACTTGCCAGAAATGCGTGGGTAAAACTTTCCAGGGGCGTTTTTACCCCATAGATTTCAATGCTCATAGGAGTTTCTTCAGCCAGTTTGATCATCTCGGCCTGTAGTTTCACCATTCCGATTTTGAAGAAAATCGTAGGGGCCGCCCCATTGACCGAAAATTTTCATCTTGGGTATACTTTACCCTGGATGGGGTAATGGGTAAATTTTATCCCACCATTTTGTTTGGGTTTTCATGAGCTTTCATATGATACCCATATTGGGGGGGGATGCGTGCAATACACTTGCCAGAAATGCGTGGGTAAAACTTTCCAAGGGCGTTTTTACCCCATAGGTTTCAATGCCCATAGGGGTTTCTTCAGCCAGATTGATCATCTCGGCCTGTAGTATCACCATGCCGATTTTGAAGAAAATCGTAGGGGCCGCCCCATTGACCGAAAATTTTCATCCTGGTTAAATCATGCTTTTGGTTAAATTGATCCGGTATTTACCCATATCATTAGGTCCGGGGTGAAGAGATCTTTCAAATGGTGGTCTTATTTTTCAGTTTCGCTCAGCCGTTTAGGCGTAAAACGGTTTTTAGATTTTTCCCTAGATTTTTAGATTTTTCCCTAGATTTGGCAGCCCCAATCTGGGCTGGGCCGAATGTGGGCTGAATGTGGGCTAACTCCTGTTACATGATCTGTAAGCCTTTTGTCAGCATGCGACGGTTAAAAGGGTCCTACAACTAGCCGCCTTTGTTTTAACATCACGGACGGCACGTATGCCACCCACATGCTGCACACTGGTTTTATATGTCCCAATCGCTCTGGAATTTCTCAAACTCTCCGACCGGTCAGTGAGTTTGCGAACTCCCTAGTGAATTTGTAAACTCACTGACGGGTCAGAGAGTTGGCAAACTTCCTTGGAAGTTTGCAAACTCACGCGTTTTTCAAACTCCCTGTATTATTTATTAACATATGCACGCACGCACGCTCTCATCTAGTCCAGTATCTGGTGTCCGGACTTGCCCGGTGCCCGGTGTCCCAACCTGTCCGGTGCCCGGTGTCCGGACCTGTAGGGTGTATCCAGCTCCACGCCGCGGAGCCAGGGCTGACGCCAACTGAATTCCATTCTGAAATGTTGTTCCTTCTCAGTCGTCTGGAAAATGAAACGTCAGAGCCGGGAGAATCATAGACTTTTGATGGAAGTAAGTTCAGCGTACCGTGTACAAAGTTCATTAGGAATGCAGGTGTAGAATGCCTAATGCATATTCTTATTAGAATTCAAATAATGTCCATAGCTACTTGCTGGTCGACGTAGCGGGCAGCCCAGCTCAGCTTCGCTGCGTATCCAGCGCACAACTCTTCTCACATATGAACCTGATGCACAGTGGCCAACTTTAGAGAATTAATCCGGCTAGCATAGTTTTCCCACAACAGTTGATGGGGTAAGTTTGATGTGCCATTGAGTTGAAACACGGCCTGTCTTCTCACAGAGCTCAGCAATCTGTTTTGTGTCAAACGAATACGCTAGCGTTAACGAATCAGAGGAGCATAAGATGAGGGAGCCATGAAACTGCCTTTAAACTCCGGATTCTTTGATCATGTATTTTGGGAATAATAATGCGATTTTGTTTGCTATTGCTATTTTAAGCAGCGCTCCGCTGTGGGTCCTGGATCTCCACGCCCTGCTGAGGGGTGTCAACGGATAGCTACATCGCCGCGTAAATGCACATTTGATAGCTCGTTTAACCCGCGCCCCGTAGGGCTATCGGTGGTCTCTACCACCCGTAGGGGGAGGGGGTGGTTTCACCCCCCCCCCAAGATCTCGAGACGTCACCGGCCGATTTTTAACATTCAAACGGCGTTCGATAGCCCAACCGGGAAACTACCTTCTGAACCAACTTCATTGACCTCGTTCAAACAGATGACGTCAGAGGTCAGGTCAAATGATGTAACCAAAGGTCGCATTTTCACCGTTTACAGGCATCTGAAGAAATGTGTTGGAAAAGTCGATTAAAAGGCATGTTTTTTAGAATCATCGATGGGGCATTGTTCGTCAAACACATATATTGCTATTTGAGGTCACTGCTACAAGGTGAGGTCACAAAAGTCAAGTCACTGTTGGCCAAAATATGAAATGTCGTTTGATGCATGTTTCATGGTCCATTTTACATGACAAATGCGAATATGTGGGCCAGGCAGCGTTTGGGATCAGTTTAGGTTATGTTCTGGTGAAGGTCAGGTCAAGGTCATGTCAAATTACGCCAAATTTCAAAGTTGATATTAAAAAAAAATGGGTATCGGTTCGATGCAACTCGTCACGGGGAGTCTGATGGTGGTCTTTGTTTTGCGCTACGTGGTCTAGAATTGCTAAAAATTGAGTTTGAAAATTTGGCGTCATCAATTTTGAAGTTTTTTTAGCTATTACTTGGAAAAAAAAAGATAATCGATCACAAATTTGAGTAATATGGATCGAGGTCGGTAGACTATCACATATATTCCTTTTTTCGAAATTCGGCAAACTGTTTGCAGTTTTTTGCTATTACATAAAAATACGTTTTTGATTTTTTGGGTTAAAACCGGAATTATAAAAATCCGAGATAACAGTTTTGTAGCCCGGTCAATTTCACACCTTTTAATTCTTCAACATTTTCTCAAAAGGCTTATGAGAACGTTTTTGCAAGTATTGCCAAAAGATATTGACCGAAATCCAAGGAGATAATAGATTTTGAGGTAGTTAGGATGCCTCAAAAGTTCGAGGCGGTGCCTCTGCGAGTCTGTCCCTCCTTCCCACCCCCACGCACCTTCTAAAATGTTCCTACGCCTTTGATTTAAAGGTTGCACAAAACTCTTGATGGGCATGTTGTTGGGTGCAGTAAACCACATTAGTTCGCAGTCCTAGCAAAATCGGTGGCGGAGTGTTATGTCATTTTGTTAAAAACCATAATTAAGGTTTATTCATCTATTTACCTACCTGTATTGTTAAATGTCTGGTGCAGAAACATTGTTTCTGTCTAGGAGTTGGTGGATCCTCTGCCACATAGAATATCATGGTAGGACGTAGGTACCAGTATAACGCCTTTTGGGCGAAGAACGAGCGAGCGAGATAGTGAGCCCTGCACGTGCGGAAGGGCGAGAGGGTGCTTCCAACGGGCTTGCGCAAAGCACCCTTCTAACTGGTCGCTAGCGGTGTGCCAAATTTGAACGCAATCGGCCCAGCCGTTCCTGAGATCTGGAAGCGGCATTCTGCACGTGCGCACGTGCAAACGGGGTCCCAACTGACTTTTGCACGGCACCCTACTAACTGGTCCCCAACCGTGTACCAAATTTGAGCGCAATCGGCCCAGCCGTTCTCGAGATCTGGAAACGCCCCCTGCACGTGCGCACGTGCAGTAGCACCCTAACCGCAACACATGGGAATGCATTGCCTGGTGGGTGCCTACCTGTATGCCAAGTTTCAGCGAAATCGCCCCGGTACTTACAGAGTTACTGAAATGGGAGCAAATTTGGCACCTCTTATTGTTGTATTTTGCTGGGGGTGACCCACATGCATCGAGAGTATCCTATTTTGGGTAGAAGGGATGCTGCTACCCTATAAAAATTACCGCAAGTCAATCACCCAAGCGGCTGCTGAGATATGAGCCTCTCAAAATCACTACTTTTGCAAAACAGCTTGAATACCCTTGACTTTTCACGTGGCACGTGCCACGACGGTCACTGAGATGTATCAAAAGTAGTCAATTACGGGGTAGAAGGGATGGGGCTACCCAACAAAAAAGACCGCAGGCCAATCGGTCCAGCGGTTGCTGAGATATAAGCCTCTCAAAAGCGTTACAGGCCGGGCCGGGCCGGGCCGGGCCGCTCATACTGAGATTTTTCCGTTATATTGAAAAGACTCACTTCGCTCGCTGCGCTCGCTCGCTCGCTGCGCTCGCTCGCTCGCTGCGCTCGCTCGCTCGTAATAAGTAAATCTTGAAAATTTGAATGATTTGGGCATCACACAGTTCTGAAAGCCGGTAACGTTTGAAGCAGTGATAGTTTAAAAATACCGTGTATTTTTGTAGTCGTAATATTTATTCAAAGCCTCCGAAAATAGTGGAGATTTGTGGTTCGTGGAAATACGCCTTGTTATGTAACAGGCAATGTGTCAGTGTGGGATCAGGCGATTTATATAGAATTATACAGAATCCCTAGGCGTTCTGTAGAATGCCTAAGTATTTTGATTGTCCGAAACAACAATTCGAAATTTGTGTCAGAGGTAGTAAAACTATTTGTATAGGGGAGGATGGGGTAATTTGGCCGCTTTTTAGGAAGCGCTGTAGCTCGAAATTTGCGACATACTTCTGCACTCTTTCAACGTTGGCAGATGTAGCATTCATTTTACTTTCTTGTTCAGTAAACTGGAAATTATAGAGCAACTACTTATGCCTGAATTTTGACGTTTTACAAAGATGTGCAAAGCGGTCAAAATGCCCCGCTGGCAGGGTTGTTGGGCCGGTGGGGTGGCGCAATTTGGCCAGTGTTTAAGGCCTTTATTTAATTTTTATGGTATGAATATTTTCACAATGAAACTGATAATCAGTAAATAGTGAAAGGGCATTGTCTGAGACAGATGCTGAAGAATACCAGCTTTGAGTGGTCTCCACAGGCCTGCCGCGACTTCCAAACACTGAAGGACCTCATCTCTTCTAATGCAGTTCTAGCGTACTATGACTCATAGAAGCCGGTGACGCTTGAAGTCGACGCTTCCAGTGTGGCGCTAGGTGCAGTGCTGCTGCAGGAAGACAGACCAGTCGCGTTTGCTTCCAAGGCGCTGAGCGACACTGAGACAAGATACGTAAACATCGAGAGAGATGCTAGCGGTCGTATTTGGATGTGAGAAGTTCAGGACGTACCTGTTTGGACGTACGTTCGAGATCATTTCAGATCACAAGCCTCTAGAGATGATTCTCCAGAAGAGCATCTTTCGTGCCCCGGCGCGGCTGCAAAGGATGCTCCTTCGCATAGAGAACTACACGTTCACGCTCAAGTACAGAAAAGGAGACACGATGTATGTCTTCGATGCACTGTCCCGACTTCCTACAAAGCGTGAAAGTCCAGCAGCAACTATTCCTCTGGAGGTATGCGTCGGACTAGTGCAGTTCACTCCAGCTCGTGTAGATGAACTGAGAGCAGAAACCAGAAGGGATGAAACACTCCATGAGCTAAAGAAGGTCATCTTGAATGGGTGGCCAGCAAGACGCTGTGAAGTGCACCCGACGGTGAAGGAATTCTGGTCTATTAAAGACAGTCTTGTGATAGATGACAGCCTCATCATCAAGGGCACCGCCGTTGTCATCCCCAGCTAGCTCCAGCTGTGTTATCTAGACAGATTGCACGATGGTCACCAGGGCCGCGTGAAGATGGAGCTAAGAGCCAGAGATGCCGTCTACTGGCCTTCGATGAAGAGGGAAATCGAGGCGCGCGTCGCGTCCTGCCTGCCATGCCAGACGACGCGCCCCGCCGCAAGAGCCAGCACCATCGGTGCTGAGCATCAGCAACCCGTTACAGCTGGCCCATGGATCGATGTCAGCACCGACCTGTTCTACACCAGCGGGAAGAACTACATCGAGCTAGCAAGCACAACCAGCACTCAAGTCGTCAAAGTACTGACACAGCTGCTCGCAGAGCAAGGTTCACCCAGCACTGTGTACTCCGACAATGGTCCACAGTACAGCTCAAAAGGGTTCAAGGAGTTCGGCGAGACGTTCGGCTCCCAGCATGTCACGTCATCTCCACACCACCCTCAGAGCAATGGCATCGCAAAACGGCACGCACAAACCGTCAAGAGCCTGTTAGGCAAATGTGCAGGAAACTTTAAAAAGTTTCAAATAGGACTTCGTACGCTGAGAGCGACGCCGATCGACAGCGCTCTTCCTTCGCCCGCTGAGTTATTGTTCGGACGCCGATCGACAGCGCTCTTCCTTCGCCCGCTGAGTTATTGTTCGGACGCAAGATTGAGCTTCTTCCGCGCCGATCAGTCGAATGTGATACGGCGGCCAGTCACAGAAGCCGCTTAGAGTACCGACAGCAGCGGCAATGCGAGGAGCACAACGCACGGCTCAGACGTGGCCATAAGGCAACGGTGTTCAGCTCCGGCGACCAAATCTACATCCGTAACAAGGTCTCCAACCACTGGGAACGAGGGACCATCAAAGGAGAAGACAAGACCCCAGCATCATACCTGGTGACACAGGAACGCACAAGGGACTGCAGTGTCTCCTCAGAGGAACACGAATGAGTCCCACGCACCGTTCGGAGGACGGCACATGACATAAGACCGGACCCACAAGTCAGGCGCTCTGGTCGTGTGTCCCGCGCGCACACTGAGAAAACAGTGTCCCGATTTTCGGGCTCAGAGACCAGTTTTCGGGCTAATGTACCATATTCAAAACAGACAGCACATTTCGAGAATACTTTCTGAGCTAGCGCCACATGGGCTCATACGATCCCTTAAATCGGTATCATTGATCGCAGAAACAGAGCTCAGTCAGTACCCATTATCGGTGTCAAGCTCTAAAACTAGTCTCACTATGATACCAGTTTTCAGCCTGATCCCCATTTTCGAGCTCACCTGATTCCAGTTTGAGGGCTCAAATTGTGTGGTGAAGCCAATATTAGGGCTCACGTCATCGCTTTTCGGGGCTTTGGTAAAAGCTGGATTGCGTCAGCTGGCTGGCCAGCTGGCGACGCACGAAAGGTATTTAATTTTAGATATACCTAAGCGCGGTAGTAGGATGGACATAAATATTTCAAATGGCTTTCAATGAAAAATTGATTGGTAAATATTCATTCTTTTATATCTAGCATTGATATGTAAGAAGCTCTGCTAGCGCCACCATACGGCGCCAGCTGGCAAAAAATCCAGTTAATACCAGAGCCCGCTTTTCGTCCGATGCAGCCCCTCCTCCCCCCTCCCCCGTGTCCAGCAGCTGCGAATAAGACGAAGCCGCGGACAAACTTTTTTTTTGCTCGGCCAGCCTAGCGCCAGTCTCGAGCGGTGGGACAGTTAACCGGCAATTTTGGCCGGGATGCAAAAGTTACGTTAAACCGGTTTATGTTAACCCGGGAGCAAATAACAACGTGGGAGCCTATCTTAGGTGTGGCAAAGCTAACGGATTACTTACTTGTTGCCGAGGTGCCCAAAGAAGGTACTGGAACCGAAAACACAACATTGGTTCATGTATTTATTAACATTCATACACACAGTCATACTTGTGCAAGGTGTCAGTGTTCGGTTGTGGGGTGTAATAGCCAGGGAAAAAGTTCTATGAACTGAAAAACCCGGCGCCTATTACTTCGCAACATGGTTGTGTATTCAACATGAACTGCAAGGAGTGCAGACGACATTGCCTGTGCTAACTTAACGTCTCACGGGCAGCGCCGCGCTCTGACACCTTGGTCCCAGAAGCGGCGGCGTTTCTGACCGCAAATCGCCGGAGAGCCGGTCGACGCCGTTGAGGGGACTGAGCAGGCCGCTGCCAGCTCCACCTTCACGTCCGCGCGGCGCAGCTCGGTGTGCGGCGGCGGCTCATCGCGCGGGCCGCACCCGTCCGTCCGCTGCACGAGCCGCTTTTCGATCCGACAGCGCAACACCGGCACGCCATTGTGCTGGCTGAGCGGCGGCAGCGGCACGTAGGCAACAAAACAGTAGAAATCGATGGGCCTGGATCGGCGTTGCCAGCAACGCCGGCAGCGGCGCGGCGGGAGGCGCCAGTGCCGCCGTCGGGGACGTGTGCCCTTCGCTGCGCTCATTCGAGTTGGCCGGCCGGCCGCGCGGCGTAGTCCTTTTGACACGGTGCGAGAAGAGCCGGATGAAGGTGGACTTTTTATTGGCGTTGCTGGTGCTCACGCCGCCGGCGTCCAGTTTGGGCGGCAAGTCCGAGTACCAGGAGTCGGACAAGTCCCGCGCGAACGCCGCCAGCCGGTCGTCGTCACTGCTGGCGGCGGCCCGCCGACGGCGCTGCCTCAGAATCGGACGAGTCGGTGGTACTGAGCACCTCGCGGGACGGGTAGCTGGGAGTGGGCCGGCCGCGGCCCCTGCCAGGCCGCGCCACCTTCACCGGCGCAGCCGCCTTCAAACTGCCCTTGCTGGGCGGCGGGTTGGTCGGCGGAGGCGGCAGCGGTGCCTCGACGTCAGTCCGAGTCGCTGTCACTGGGCGGCCGCCGCGGAGACGGCTTCTGTTTGACCCGCAGCCGGCCTGGGCCGGCTCGGCGCCCTCGGCCGGCGGCGCGCGCCGTTTCGAGCGTTTCACCTTTTCACTGTTACTCTCGCCTGGTCCTCAGCGTCGAGCGGCTCGGCGCTGTTCGGTTTCATGTGGCCCATGCTGCTGGGAAACTCGGGTGGGGACAGCTTTCTGACTGGAGTGCCGTCGAAGATGGAGGAGACGGGGGTGCTCGCAGAGTCCTTGCCCAATGCCCATGATAGAGCCGAGGCTCCACTGGACGCCCAGCTTAATCGGGCTATCGCCGCCCTCCTTCTATGGTGGATTCTTCGGCCCCCTACAGCCACTAGGGCCATCATATACTCCCAGATGGCGGCACCTAGGGGATGAGGGGGGGGGGTGTCTGGGCCACTTGTCCACCTCGTGGCGTCGCCAGCGACGCCTGCGAGTCGGAGCAAATGATTATGGGGTCTTTCGAAGGACGGGTGCTTCAGGAGATGTTGCTTTGCCGTTTTGGGCGCCACCATCTCAGATCGGTAAATGGAGCAAATCCTCCCCGCCGCCTCCCGCAGTACCAATGTTGTACTGTCTGGGTGCTCGGTGAGGACCCCAGCGCCGCCTTCCTATTACTCCCCCGGTCGCAGACCCGTCGACCCAGGCCCACGTCGCACGCTGGGGGAGCGCTCCCAGTCACGCCTCCGCAGCACTCCTCCTCGCTGTCGCGGACGCCCCGATCGGCAGCAGGTCCAGGTGGACCGTGACGCCGTCTGTTGGCGTCTACGGGGGCAGTCTCGTGGATAAGCGCGCCTCGGCGGGCAGCGCCACTCCAGTGGTCCCACACCGCTCCCCCGCGCTCTCTCCAGCCGGTCACTGACTTCAGTCACGGTTGGGGGGGGGGCTTCCGCCACGACGCGGCGGGTCCTCCGACGGGAGGGAGAGCGCCTTCGCCAGTAGGCGCGATGCCAGCGCATCCCTCCTCATCTCTCCATCGGCACGACGCCCGCCTCGGCCCTCACGGCGAGTCTTGGAGCATGGAAATCGGGCAGCCAGTGATGACTCATGCCACCATCAGCATCTCCGCCTCCAGGACGCCAAGATGTGTGGCCGCAGCCGCAGGCAGCCACGCCGACCCCGCTGCCCGCATGCCCAAGTAGTCTCGAATCGCTGACACCTCTCCTGAAACAAGAGTGGTGTCGTAAACTTAAACCCCTTGCTGGAGCCCGCCAGCCGCGACAACACCGCCACACCAATTTTTGTGACCCCGGAACTTCCGTCCCGAGCCTTATTTCACGGCACGATGCTACAGTGCGCTACACGTATTGTGGTATTCAGCTTCCATGGAAACATCAACTAATTTGGACGCTCAAACATGGGAGTCAGGAGTGGTTAAGGCCCAGAGCGTTCTGTCTGGTTTATAAAACCTTGGCCAGCAGATGTAAACGTGCTTTTTGTATAAGTGGCTTAATTTTGACGCAAAAGGGCACTAACTTTCGGCGCAAATAATGCAGAAATTTCAGCGCAAATTGCAAAATAGCTTGCGCCGAACTTCGGCGCATGACGGCTTCACGGGCGTCCGGCGTACCATATGGATGTTTTCCAGTTTGGGCTGCAGGTTTTAGCTCTAGGTTTTAGACTGTAGGTTTTGGGTTGGGTTGGGCTGGGATGGGCTGGGCTGGGCTGGGCTGGGCTGGGCTGGGCTGGGCTGGGCTGGGCTGGGTTGGGCTGGGCTGGGCTGGTTGGGGTGGTTGGGTTGGGTTGGATTAGGTTAGGTAAGTTTAGGTTAGTTTAGTTTAGGATAGATATGAATACCTATTTTTTGTAAGTTGAATTATTTTTTTCATTTTGTAGCATCATATGCCTTCCATCTTTGAACTGCCATATTCAAGCACCAGAATAAGTATGGACTTGAACCTTTTCCAGTCTGGATGCCTGTATGGAAGTTGTGCAAAATCATGCAGTTGAAGGTATTGTAACCACAAATAAGAGCTCATGACTCAAGTCTCAACTTGTCCATAATTGGTTATCTTGATGTATACTTGTAGACCCTTCCTCTTACTTGGCACACAGGCATGGTGTCACAGTGTTCTAAAATTGGATTTCAATTGGGTGTCCCAATAAAAAAAATCTGAAGACAAAATGAGATAGATTTAGTCTTTCCGCAAAACTGCATAATGCCATTTTTACCTCAGATTTTGTCAGAACCTTCACAGGATCTGAAATGAAATGATGTAGAGTAGATGCATCAACTGTCAAGTCATGCGTAACCTGGCAGCTGGCTGTTGAATCAAACTTTTGACATATTTTTTTAGCAAAGATGAAATAAAGCCACTTGTCATATTTTTAGGATGAAAACATTTTCCCCATCATGTATGGTTATTCACCTAAAATTCTGAAACATGGAACACTGTCATACCAGCATTCCATCCCAATGCGGATGTCAACCAGCATTCCGCAGCATGTTAGCAGAAGCAGCAGCATGTTATAAGTATATGAAAGATCCAAATAGGTTGTAGGTTGGTAGGTATTGGTACTAAGTTTAACTTAATAGGTTAGTAGGCAAGGTTAGGATTAATTTTAGTTGAGCATCAAGATAACCATTATGAACAAGTAACAAAATCCTTACCTACCCTTGAAAGCATCGCTTCAATCACATCATCACGAAGAACCAGACAAAATTTTTGCACATTCTTACACTATTTGACATCCTGAATCCAGATATGATGCTTTCATGTGGCGCAAATACAAGAAAAACGAATAATCAAACCCGTGCGTATTCGTATCAACGGCGCCACAATTGTAGATCAGACCTTTTCTGAACAAATGCCACCACAATTTTAATTGATAAGGGATTAAAATGGCATGAGCATCAACATCTTGATTTTTTCTAAAAGATAGCGATAACTGATAACTAATAACTTACCATTCATTTTGAAATCACGGCGGTAGGTACACCAACACATGGCACTGAAAACAGCAAAAGACGGAATGGCGGAATGTCGTATGGAGCCCTAAAACGCAGCTCGAATTGAGCCCGAAAAGGAAGACGAACTGATGCCGCTTTCGGGGCTAATGTACTTTGAGCCCGAAAAGGGCGCCTAACTGATCCCGATTTTAAAATCATACAGATTTGAGCCCTGTTTTGGCACTCATATGAGCCCTTATTCAAAAATGTTCTCAAAGTGTTTTCTGAGTGCAGCTGTCCGTTTGACATATACAAAGTGGCTGGCCATGAGACGTAGTGCCGCTACAGAGTGTTCATAGTTGTGCCAATGTCTTCAGTGTGTTCTCCCTTATCTGTTGGAGGAAGGGGATGTAATGGTTAGTGGTCAGTGACCACTATGGTAGAGGTCACTATGTGTCACGATGTCACGTGCTGTGCAACACAGTTAAAAGGTGACATTCTGTTGAGCGAGTAACCCAGTTTTTTTTTCATACTAAAAAACACGGCTTACAGTCTACTACACTCTGTACATGATCAGGGCCAGTTTCACCAATAAAAAACAGACGGCTGCGATTATTTTTTGACAATACGATAGTCTATAAATCCTATTTACCGGTGGAAAAAGTAATTGCTGACCAAATAATATAGCACTTAAAAGCTACGTTATTACATTTTTCAAGTCAGCGATTAGTATTTTTAGCAGTAAATGACATTTTGAGACTATCGTTTTGTTAAAAAATAATCGCAGCCGTCTGTTTTTTATTGGTGAAACTGGCCTCTGAGCAGTTTTTTCCAGGAGGTTTTTTGGAACTTTCAGGGGTGGCAGAGATCGGTGGCTGATGCCTGATGCTGATGCGACAGTTCAACGCTTTCGCCGCAAAAGCCACAAATGCAAGACAAAAATAACAATCATGTCGGACCGCACGTGATTATAGGCACTAATTGCCTTCAATTAAATCCCAAAACAAAGACATGCGTGACATTACAGACACCATAGCACCGAATCATAAAGAGGGTGAGAGGATCTCATACTCCATTCATTTATTCATTTATGAATTCATTCACTCTCACCCTCTTTCCGCCCTCTAGGTCGAACGCACGTTTAGTCCCCCGTCTTTGTCGGTTAGCCCCATCCAGCGGTTCTCCCTCGACCTCCTATAATCCACATTCCCCCTCCACACTCGTTCGAGTCCGACCACTTGCAGGTGGTCCAAGGAGTGGTCTGTCGCTCTAAAATGCCTATCCACAGGTAGGTCGATCGCCGGGTTCTCCACACGGATAGACGAGAGGTGGTTCTGCATATGTGTGTAGATGCTCCCCCGGTCTCACCGACATACACAACCTTTTTGCACGCGTCACACCAGATCCCATAGACGACATTTTGTGATCTGCATCCTACTGTCCTATCATAAAAGCACTCTTTGGGGTTGCCCTTTACTCTACCATTGCCAGAATACAACCGTTTACACATGACATAATCTTTCCCACAGCTTTCCTGACCGCGCAGTTTCTCCCCATAAACAGCCCGCTTGGTTTTCCTGTGAACCAGATCGTCTCTGAGATTTCGACCCCGCCGAAAAGCCACTAGAGGGTCCTTGGTGAATATGTTCCTAAGATTTTCAGAGTTCTGTAATATGTGTCTCTTTCTCTGTAGAATTTTGCGCACATCCGGGAGATGACTAGAGTACGTTAGCACCAGAGGGACTCTGTTATCTGTTATCTCTGTTATCTGGAATCGACCCCTGCACGTGCGCACGTGCAGCAGCACCCCAACTTTGGCATATATATGGATATGCACTGCCTGGTGGGTGACTACGTACATGCCAACTTTCAGCGCAATCGGCCCAGCAGTTACCGAGATATTGCAATCGTTACAAAACTGACACCTCTTCGTTTTGCACGTAGCACGTGCATAAGGCATCACCCATATGCATCGGGATTAGTCCAATACTTGGTAGAAGGAATTGTAGCGCGGGGGACTGAACAGGGGTGCGGTGGAGTGGGGGTGGAGTTGTTTTCCGGGGGGGGGGGACTTTCTTGGAGGGGTCTGTTAGCAGTGGGATTTCGGTGCCAATGTGAAGCGCTGGAATTGTGCTGTTGGAGACTGGAAGTGTGTGCGTAAGTAAAGTTGATTTCTAGAAGCCCACCCGGCATACAAATGCATCTGATGGGAGATGCTTTCATTTTGAGGCTTGATCATCATCGCATTGTATAGACGTCGACTCGGTAACTTCACTGCTCGGGCAGGATGGACGGGCTCCAGCCCCTGGGATATCAACACAGTGAGAAAAGGGCTGGATAAGGCAGTTGGGGTCGTAATGATCACTGCCAAGCCATTTGTTGGCGTTTAACTTGATTTACTGGATGGTCATTAGTCCAGTCACCAATTCATCATCACTGGTCTACTCTACCCTTTTCAAATTTGCCCACTTATATCGTATTAGCGTAGCTGAATTTAAGTGCCCTCGAGAATCATTGGCGTGACTGTCCTAACCGAGCTGCACTTAACTCCTATCGGCCTTAACCCTATTAGTGGCAGGCTCCTGGCTACAGGGTTGAAAAAAAGCTCCGACTCGCCGACGCACGCAGGTGACAGCTTATGACATTTGATGAGACAGCTGGCGGCTTGTCAAATTGATAGTTGACAACGAAAAGCTATAAACAGTCATCACGTCCGCAATCCCTCACAATTCACATTCATTCCAAAGCATAATATATATCCTAATGTGAAGTCACGTTAAAATCATACCACGCAAAAATATAGCAGACGCGTCCACCAGCTTCCGACATCCCTGCTGGCCAATGAAAAAGGCCGGCCATGTCGTGAGTATACCGGTGGGTTCGATGGGTCAGCTACAATTATGGCGCGATTCTTATAAATAGTGGCTAGTGATTTGTTGCACCACATTTTATCACAACGTAAATGACGTCATTAAATTTGTGAATTATTTTTTCCATCTGTAAGAGTCCATGTAAAAGCAGTTATTTGTTACATATTTAGATTGTTTAATCCAAAAGTAATGTTTTCATGTGCTTTTTGAGCTATTTGCTAAAATACCTACTCATAAGTTTTATTTGTCAACGACTCGCGTTTTTCTAGCAAGCAGACCAAGTCAACTAAAGAATGCACGCTGTTTCTAGCAAGTAGGCAGTAGCCAGTAGGTCACATTTTGAAGTTTATCATCCTGAAGAAATCAACTAATTCAAATGGTGAATGACCCGTGCTCACGTGAATGATCGCAGCAGATCGCAGACTCTTTGTCCTGTTTGTGTGGCGGGATTGTGGCCGTTGGCGTTTTTGGTAATTTTTGTTCCACGTGGTTGTGCTCCACTGAAGATGGGAAAAGCCAGACATCGGACACCAACACAAACACCACGAATGATGCGAGTGGTGCCTCTGCATCTGTCTTTTCTCAATCTCAGTCTACTGCAAACATGCCATGTCAGGTAAGTCAAAGCATTTGGTTGGCTTATGGCTACCATTTTGCACGAAATCAAGCCGATCTTCTAGGGCGTACCTACAGGGTAAATATTTCTCTGCACCCCACCAGCCACATCGCATCTCTCCGGGCCGCGCCGCTCGGGCCCATATAGCGTAGTTGGTAGCGTCTCGGATTACGGATCCGTGGGTCGTGAGTTCGCATCTCGGAGGCGACGCATGTTTATTGTTTATGCGATGAAGTTCGAATCAGGTTTGCATTATAAAGAGGAAAAGTGTTTAACGGTGAACATATGTTATTTGTAATACCAGCTTGCTCCTGAGGTCGATAACAAGTAAAAGTGCTATCTTGTTCAGTAATATCAAACAATCAGGTTACGTTTTTTCAGCTAATTGTAAATTAAATTTGCGGGGTATTTGTTAACGGTGATTCTATTCCCGAAAAAAACTACAAATGCCCGATATAGGTACTTACGATGTTATACCAATGCGTAGCGCTAGTCACAATTCCTCTGCGCAATACTCGGCCTCACAACCGACACAACGAGGTTCGATCACTAAGACTTTTCAAATTCGACTGACCAGTAGAATCTTCGGGGTGCCATCGCCGGCCCCATAAACAGGCCTCGGACGTTATGGGACGATAGGACTGAGACTCCGCCGAATCGTCATAAACCGTGGGCAAGGCAAGGCCGTATAACAGGGACAGGGGACGGCGATCCTCGCCGCTCGCCATGGGCCTAACAACCGTAGGTATCTATTGGTGTCTCGAACAAGCTGAGTTTGTTGGTGCTACATACTAATCAACTACTCTCTAACCGAACCGAGTTTTAGAAGGAGCATGCTAACGTCACTCGACGAGAGCCACCCGTGTTTTGAGGATTATGATTTATGATCAACCGTTGTTCCATCTCCTTTTCTCGAAAACATTCACCTAAATGGAATTGTGGATGATAATCTTGTTTGTGATGTTTCTCTTCGTGTCGAAACGACCTCAAGCCATGCATTAAATAGAACGAAAATTTGCTTCCGCTTTGAATGGACAATACACTCAGCGCTCCTCTACAGCTTCTTCCTTTTATCTACGTGTCAGTCAGTAGCGGCGGAACACCTTCAATTAAGGGGGGGGGGGGCACTGCCGACTTTTGGTACCATTCTTTCCATGCAACGCATATAGGGCTAATGTTAAAATGCCAAAATCAAGTTGCCATTTGATTTTGCCAAATCAATCCTTTTATCTACGTGTCAGTCAGTAGCGGCGGAACACCTTCAATTAAGGGGGGGGGGGGCACTGCCGACTTTTGGTACCATTCTTTCCATGCAACGCCTATAGGGCTAATGTTAAAATGCCAAAATCAAGGGACACGGTGCCCCGGTGCCCCCCCCCCCCCGTTCCGCCGCCTATGGTGTCAGTGGTTTGTGATTCCAATAACTGCAGCACAATGATGTGAGTTGTGACTGTCGAAAATTGATAATTTCATGATAGGCGTACCTTGAGGTCCTCAGCGCATCTCAAACTTCATTTAGCTACTGCTCAAATGTCAAAATTAGGCGTGAGTCAGCTGGACCTTCCGTCGGTGACAGCCTGAGACATTTTTTCACCCCTGCCTGGCTACCCCATATTAGTGGCAGGGGGGGCTGTTTACGACCCCCCCTTGATATCTCGAGATCTAACCGGCCGATTTTCAAAATTCAAACGGCATTCGATTTGGCTCAACAAGATCTACATTTCTAAAAAAAAAATGTCAATAGGGGGGGGGGGTAGAGGGGGGTAAAAACGGGCAAATTGCAGATACATTTTAGACTGTTTATCACGGCCAGGTTTCTGAACCAATCTTAACGCAACTTTTGCCGATCGATAGAGAATGAACCAGGAATTCACATGGATCCTAAAAATATGCATTTTCAAAAATCATAGGCGGATACAGATCATTGAGATTGAGATTACACAAAAAGTATAGTAAATAAGGTTTTCGTTGGTACTGTTTCTAAAAAGGGTGGCAATGGTCTTGTTATGTTACAATTTTCTTATGAGAGAACGACTAAAATTGTATTGGTCATGCATAGGCGGTGTCAGGGCACCTATGTTGGGAGGCAAAAAATAACCCCCCTTTTTGGACGCCTGGATCCGCCTTTTATAGCAAAAACGTGTCAAAAGAGGATGCACAATAACTTTGTATATGTTATCACATGATACCTTTCATTCACTGTTCGTAAAACTGGTGCAGCATCGTGATCTTCGCCCAAATGACTCGCTTCACGAATAGGACCCCCAATTCCCAGTGCTCTGGAGCCGCCCCTGGTAAAGTTATGAACTTGAAATTTTCAGGGAATGTGCCCAATTTAGTTTTAGGAAAAGTCAGAAAATTTCAGCATCGTAGCTTCAGCGGTTTCGGAGATATTCCCGAAAAACCTGAGGGGTGGATAAAAACAACCCCCCTGCCACTAATAGGGTTAATCTGAGATTCATTCTTTTATCATACGCACTCACATTCTCACACACAAGCGCTCTTCATTTATTCACCAAAATTTATTTAGTGCCCCTCGAAATCCCTCCGATAGTGTTAGGTGCCTGGCAACAATAACCTCCCCGGCGAGATAAATGTCTCTCTTATGAATCCATGTGTGCTCCCGCTAACCGGTGGCCAAGCCACAGGGCTGTCCAGTATTGCATGCAGGTAATTCTTCACCTTTATAATTTAGTCGGATCCACAACACGTTCAATAGACTTATGATGCGAATTCGCGAATTACACCCGGCTGGTTTCCCTTTTGAGAGAGCGCTAGGCCTCGCGCTCTCTCCGGTCCACGTCCTGGAACTTACCGTTCACGTCCTGGGACCATAGTTCACGTATCCACGTCCTGGAACTATCTGCCTGGAACTCATCTGGTTCCGTGGGTCTTACGTTACCAGGACTCACGAACTCCGAGGGGGGACTCTCCCGGTCCCCCAGAGGCTGTCCATCACCGGATGTGGCCGGAAACTCCTGGCTCATGCCGATGATCAAGATGCAGATAAGTATGATGAGTTCCTGGGACTTACGGCTTCCTTCACCACCTGTGGATGACTTACCAGTGACCCAGCACTCCACCATTCCTGATGAATCCTTGACTTCCGCTGGGATCCGCCGTTTCATGCCTCTGAGCCTGCCTACCTTTGCCCACTAAATAATTCTGCGGGACACCAACGACAACCGCGGTATCGCCACGGTGGGTAACGTGAATAGCTCTGCTAAAGACGATGTGCTCCTTACCTTATATTACCGGTCTGGACGAATTTCTCAGGAAGTTCTGTGTCTAAGTCATGCTAGTCAACATTCCGACATAAGAGCCGGGCAAACAAACCCTCTCCTCATTTAGACTCCGGCTTATTGATCTAAGATAGTCAGCTTGCAATATACCTTATAGCCACTCGAATATGACAGATAGAAAGATCAAATGTATACTCTTGAGCCATTAAATTTTCGTCAATCTGTGTCGGGTGAAATACTTACCACCAGCAACCACAAAATCACGAGTATTCAGGTTCGCTAAAAATATAAGCCCCAACAATTTCACTGATATTGTTTACCTGGTCTGAAATATTCTGCGTCAATAAATCTCCCATAAATTACGACCGAGAGCCGACGGACCGTCCTGTCCGCCGCCAGCTCTGTCCTGCGACTAGTGATGCAAACAGTACGCCCGGACTGCCCAAGATAAACGTCATTTGATGGCTATGCTCGATAATACCGCGACATTACGACGACCTAGTGACATTATGATGACCCAACATCTTTGAACAATTTACCACGTTAGTTCCAAAATTGCATGCCTCGAGTAATTGAATTCCTTAACAGCTGAATTCTGACCTGAATTTGCAGTCCAGCTCATAAACCTGGGCGGCCCACCGCCGCGCCGCTTCACCCGTCGGAATTAACAGCTGGACCAAGGTCGATCAGATACCGTGTGCTTCTTCTATATGTACTCTTCGTATTCGGTGTGTGTGTAAATCTAATGTAAAACTCTATACTGTAGTGTGAACTGCACGAAACACCAGAGTGGAAAAGCGTTGATGACATCTCGACGGATGATCTTATTGACCTTGTGGCTAATCACCCGTTTACAAATTTGTAAGAGCTCGATCCTTCCCACTATGCCCACAACAGAACGTTTCATAGCTTTAGTGTGTATTCTAAATTAAACACGTTGAATTTAAATACAGTCTAATTCATGTTCCAAGTCAAGAAGCTAATTCAGCAGAATACCAATAATATATGACTTAGGTATGCCTAACTGGGTAATTTGTTAACTTTGTCTTTGACAGGTTCGCACAGAAACTAACAGCTTCATTATTAACCCGCTATGTGGCGCAGCAATACCAGCTCACATCACTGTAAAAGAGACTGAAACCACGCCTTGAACTCCTCTCATAAGCCCAACTGAACGTCACTGTTGAATGAACATACTCGTAAACACACTGAGAATCCCATTGTAATCCTAGTCTGCAAATGGTAAGCTGAAGATCCTAACAATGACATATACGCACTCGTGAATTTTTAGCTAAACCTCGATCACCTATAACGCAGCTTATCCGGTATTAAGACCCCAAGAACAAAACCGCAATACAGCTTTACACCAATAATTACTGGCGATCGCGGAGAGTGGAGACCACAACTAGAATTGTCTGGACCGACCGTATAAATCAAAGCAATTTGCTATTAGCTTGGCAACGACCATTGGAGAGATCGGGCAAGGCGTGAACCAGGGGGGGGGGGAGAAAGGATCAGGGAGAGCAGACTTTCGACCATTCAGATTGAACACTCACATTAAGCAGCTGGAGTGCGACGTCAACCTCGGCTGTTGCACTTGTGTCCCTTTTCGTCGACGGCTGCTGTCCTGCGTCTCCATCACTCGAGGCACTAGCAGAGAACTGGAACAGGACGATTGCAGCGATGCGGCTGAACTGGCCCGTCTCCCGGCGGCATGGCTTCTCGGGCGCGGTGATCCCGGCGCGACTGCGGCGGTCCCACTGACTCGGTCCTCCCGTCCCGGTCTCACTGTCTCGGTCTGACTGATCCCGAAGTAAAGCGGTCCCTTTTTTATAGTTGGGTCAGGGTGGTGTCGCCCTCTCCTGACCTGGTTCCGGGTGCTGGCTCCGACTCAGGTGCACTTCTTTTGTCTTCTTACTGCGGTGGTTTGAGGGTGTGCCCGGTTTTGCATTTGCAACGGCCTCTCCAAAATACGGTTGCACTGAATGTGAAAACATTTAAATAGACATGATGGCACAATTCTTCGGTTCCAGTCTTCATCGGCGAACGATGCCCGTTATTGTTGATCTGCGCTTGTTTCTGATAAAGCGGCTTGAAATCGAAATGCTTGTTTATAGTAGGCAGCCCGCAACGATTTATCCTTTGTAAGGTTGTCACTAGTTTCCGTTACACTTGCTCACCCACTCGTACTCTAGGTGCCGTACCTCTTGTTCAGATGCTCCTCCGCCACAAGGACTTGCTTTCCGAGCTCATTAGCTGCTAGCGCAATGACTTCCTCTGGATATCATTTAGACAGTCTACATTCCATAAACGTCCTTGTTGCACTGCTCGTTGCTGGAATGTTGTATGGTGGGGTCAGGCGATAAAACTATTGCGACTTTCGGATCGCTTGGTGTTCAAGTTGATCTGAATTGCAGCTTTGTGCAACGTCCAGTATTGAGTTGATTTTTTTTCATAACTGCATTCTTGCATGGCTTTATCATATTCCCTTCCGGTTGGTGCTGCCCTCAAGTGACGACGTCCGTAACGAACGGTGACCCGCTAGGTCAACGCGTCTCTTTCTTCCGCGTTACCTCGCTCTGTGCTGCTGTCATTTCTAAATTATGGGCGGCCGGTGTCGATAGGGACGTGGGACAGGGAAAAACAAAGGAAAGGGTCTCTACGGAACGCGGCCAGCGTGTCCGGATCGGGCAGAAGTCGGTCGTGCCAGGATTTAAAGTTTACAGCTAATAGTAAACTAATAGAAAAGATGTAGCCCGCTACAGAATGAAGCTACCCTACAAAAATTACCGCATGTAAATCGGTAAGGGGTTGCTGAGATATAAGCCTCGCAAAAGCGTTAGAGGCCGGGCCGGGGCGGGCCGCTCATACTGAGATTTTTCCGTTACATGGGAAAGACTACGCTCGCTTCGCTCGCTCCGTAATTACACTCAGTTTTTGAACACGAAGTGTCTTATTCAATTGATGCATCAAGTTTCATATCTGCATTGAAGGGATTGAACCGTTTCTATTGCAGCGCCTTCACGATACCATGGGGACATTTTGTACAAACGCACAAACATTTGCACAAGTATACAACAAACACGTAAGCAAAACTCCTGTTAATTCTCTTTTAAAGCAGAGCAGGTTTGGTCGATCTCTATTCGCGGCATCACATCTCAGTTACACTAAAAATCACAGCAAGTGCGCCACCGGGCGCGGGCCCAGGGTGTGCTCATCGTTCACAGATCAGCACGACCGCCAGCCACCGAACGCTCGCGCAGCTCGCGCGCCATCGACTAGAAACAGTACATACAACGGCGCTGGAAGGTGAGCGGTCACTGGTCAGGCTCAGCTCGTCAGTCTCAGGTGCACTATGGTGGCTGCGCCCCATTGGAGGACATCGGTCATCTTCATGCTCTTTGTTTGGTGTCCGTCAGTCGTCCGGAGCGGCCACCCTATACCGTCCGGAGGGACCGTGTGAAGGGTGCCCTCCCAGAGCCCGGAGGGTCGCCGGCGCCGCGCACAGGTCGCCCGGAGCGCCTCACAGCTACATATAGTCGGATTCAGGTCAGGTCACCAGGTCACGTAAAGAACTCACCTCAGAAAAGGTTAGAATGCTCGTCCTAGCTCCACCGACTGACCGATCGCCTTTAAAACGTTGAGACATTGATACGAGTAACAGTATGTATCAGTTCAGGGCCTCGTCGGAATTTTCACTGGGGGGGGGGGGGGGGGCGGTGGGCAGAGACTGAAGGAGCCAAACCTAGGGTACCCCAAATCCTGTTTTCTCACCGGATTTAGACCACTTATTTTTCATCACAGCCCTAACATCATGATTTTTTTTTTTGAAACTAAAAAAATAGTAGGCGATCCGACCCATGCTTTTTATTAGTTTGTAGCCTCCCCACATTGCCCCATCAGACAGTAATTATCACACTTCTCGGTGTCAGGGCTACAAACAGTTCATAATTGTCATTTGTCAAAGAGGTCATTTTGAGGCTACAAACAGTTTTTTGCCAATAACTCTCGATTGGAAAAAGATAGAACGCTGGGGTTGGCCTCATGGTGTTTGTCTTGCCGAGACGCATCGACTGATATGCAACATGACCTTTTCCGGTCAGGTCATGACCTTGACCTTTCCGGTCAGGTCATGACCTTGACCTGAGGTCAAATTTTGAAGTTGACCTTTCAAGGTCAAATTTTAGTTCATTCGACGCGTCTCGGCGAGAGGAACACCATTCTGGCAATAGAAATGTCCTAGTTTTTTCAGTCAAAAGTTATTGTCGAAAAACACTTTTCGTAAAAACAGCTATTTTGGGAGTTTCTGCCCTCTGGAGGCTAAACCAGGGCGCGGGAACTACTTTCCGACTGGGGGGGGGGGGGGGGGCACACCATAACAGAGATTAACCTAGGGTACCCCCAAATCTAGTTTTCTCACCGGTTTTAGGCCACTTATTTTTCACCCCTCGGCTTTTTCAACAAAAAAAGAAAACTTTTGCAAAAAAAGTGTGGTATTCCGTCTCAAAGCTGTGGGGGCACCGCCCCCACGGCCCCAGAGTTGGGGGGGGGGCAAGCTGCCCCCACTGCCCCCCCGGCTCCCGCGCCTATGGGCTAAACCGTTGACCTGAGGTCATTTTTGATAATGACCGTATCAAAAGAAGAGCTGAAAAGCTATCGATTGCTTTTCCCTGCGTTTTTCTAGCTATCATAGTTCCTGGGATAATGGCATGTTTTCTAAAAAGATATAATGACAATTCGCAAATTTTGACATTTGATAACCTCTGGTAACCCCAATATTGCTCTAAGATGAAAAATGACCGAAATACTTTCAAACGTACGCATCAAGAGCTATCGACTGCTTTTTACCGCGTCTTTCTATCCATCTTAGTTTTTTAGGTAGAGGTGGGTGGTAACATATGCCCCCCCCCCCCTCCCCTACTACTAGGGCGAAGTTGGCTGAGACCGCCACAGGGGTGCGGGTTAATCTAGCACCTAATCCTATATTTACAACTACCCACGCCCTGCTGGGAGGGGGGTGGGGTGGGGTGTAAGGGAGTGTTTGAACACCCCCTTGTGGTTTTTAGCACACCTTTTTATACATTTTCTCTGCACACGTGAAAATTTCAGACCCAGGTCACTTAAGGTCGGGTCGCCAGGTCAGGTCAAGTGACCTCACTAGTCACTAAATAAAAAGTTTCAATGTCTGCCATAGCTATACCGAGTGACCGATTGCTTTGAAACTTTCAGCGGTTGATAAAAGCAACAGTACTTATGTAAAAAAAAATGTTTAGGAATTTTGGTATCGGTGACCTAAGGTCAAGTCAATTTTGCAACCTCTCTAATAGGTATAAGTCAGTGGGAGAAAATTGAAAGGCACCTCTTTTGGACGAAAGTCATTATAAACATTCCCAAACACTGAATTAGAAGTAATTTAGACACACTGAACATGGAAATGGTGTCCGTGACCCCTGTTTATGCCCCTGAGGTCATCTCAGGTCACGAATGGTATCAAGGGTTTTTCACAAATAACGTTTCATAGAGACATGTTAGAGCGATGAAAACGCCTTAGTTGGGTTCGGCTCGACGATAGGGATCGACTGATATGCAACATGACCCTTTCCGGTCAGGTCATGACCTTGACCTGAGGTCAAATTTTGAAGTTGACCTTTCAAGGCCAAATGATAGACCATTCAATGCGTCTTGAGGAGAGGAACACGATGCCAGTAACAGAAAACTCGTGTAAAATTCGTGCAAGGTTTCGGTCAAAAGGCATGCAGAAAAACTCGTGTCTATTTTAGTAGTTTTTGCCCCCTGCAGGCAAAACCGTTGACGGCAGGTCAAATCCGAGGAATCACTCAGAAAGAGCGTTAATAGGGCTATCAAATGCGCTTTTTCGTGGCGCTATAGCTCTATTAGTTTCCGAGCTGTGCGTCGATTTATTGAAATTTGTCGAAATATGACCTGGAAATCGGCGAATTTTTGTCTTCAATGACGTCTGGTGACCTGACCGGTGACCTGACCAAAAAAGTGGCCAGTAATTTCTTCCTTATTTTGGCGCTCTTTCGAACACCGCCTTCTCCGTATCGCTACGTGGCCCAGAAGCTGAGTTAGAAGGGGAGGTGCTCAAACCCCCTCCCCCCCCCCCTGCAGGACATGGAAATCCAGGACCCCCAGCGGGGCGCGGTTAATGATGTCTTAATGATATGATGGAGGAAAGCCATTCTGCAAAGTCGGCTAACCTTGTGCCATGGAAACGTAACATCTATCAAAAGTTATTGTAAAAAATGCGGACACCTTTCATGACCTGAGATGACCTCATGGGCACAAAGTCACTGGTGTAATTTTCCGATTCAGGGTATCATGTTTACCTGTAAACCGATGTTTGAGAATGTTTAGAATAGAATGACGTTCGTCTAAAACAGACGCATTTCGATTTTCTCCGATTGACTCATAATGCAGAGGTCGCAAAATTGACCTGACATTGGGTCACAGATAGCAAAATTAACCCGCGCACCGACGGGGGTCTGCACCAACTTACAACCGCTGAGATCTCGAGAACGAAGCAAGGTAGCGACGAGCGGTAAAGGGCATGGGGTACGCACGGACAAGGTCTACAATTTTTACTGGGTCATTTTCAGGTCAGGTCAATGATGACGTCACGGGGGTCAAAAAGTCAAAATGGTGGCGCTAGATATGGAGTTTTTCTCGAATAATGTTCGACTTACTAAAGATAGGAACAAACTAAAGGCATCATCGTGATCCTCTCGTCAATCCGCATCGAATCACATATATGTTTACCTCGAAAGGTCAAGGCACAGGTTGACCTCAGATCACGTGATCTCGAGGTCATCATGTGTATCATTCGATGCGCCTTGACGAGCTGAACACAATGAGACCATCCGTGCGGCTGTATCTCGTTCCTGTAAGGAGTTATTGGCAAAAAACCTTTGGTGACTTTTGATGACGTCACATGACCTTACAGCTGCCCAACAGAAAAAAAATGCCTCAAGGTAGTGAAGGTTGATCGCATATGAAGTCATGTATGGTATATGGGGCCATTCCGACGCGTTTTAGTGAAGAAAAAAAACAGGGAGTTGATTTTCCCCCCTTGACTTATAATGGGGAGGTCGTGAGAAATTGACCTGGCCTTAGGTCATCGGTATGAAAATTCCGAGATATACAAATTGTAGATGCTAATAGCCTAATAACATCCTGCGACTTTCAAAAGCTTCCGTCATCTACTGTAGCTCTGACACGGTGACAAAGTCACAAAAAAGTGACTTGAGGTTGGGTCATTCAAAGTGACCTGGTGACCTGACCTTAAAAGTTAGGAGGTTCAAACTTGCACACCATGTGTAAAATTGATGAGAAAATAGTCACACCCGCACACCCGTGTTTTCCCGTTATTAAAGAAAAAAAAAACTCGGGGGGGGGGGCGGATAACCGCCCCCTGTCGGTGCGCGGGTTAAGGTATATACAATACATTTTGTGCATACTGTTACTCTTGTTAATCGCTGAAAGTCTCAATGCGATCGTTCTGTCAGTTTAGCTATAGCATGGGGTGGAACTTTTTTTGAGGTAAGGTCACTTGACGTGACCTGGTGACCTGACGTTGAACAACCTGGGTGCGAAATTTTCACAACCTATGCAGAAAAATGTATGATAAGTTGTGCTAAGAACTTGGGGGGGGGGGGGGGCGTAAAAACGCCCCCAGTAAGGCGCAGGTTAAAACGATCCGACCAGCTTAAAATTCCGAATATATTAGTGTCGGGGAATCTGCTCTGCAGGCTTCAGAGGAGCGCCCTGCCGTCGCTTTGCTGGTAGCAGGCTATTTCGGTTTATTACGAGCACCGCTGAGCTCTGTGGGGTCATGGGGCTAGAAAGAGCCATTGGGACTGTGCGGACCACCGTAAGGGACCGTCCCGGAGCGGTGGGACGGGGGTGTACCTACCGCCGGGACTGCCCGCCCTGGCACCCAGCCGGTCAGGCAGGCCGCCCACCCTGGCCAATTCAGATGGGCTTTGTCTGATGAGGGTGATGGTCAGTCCGGGTAAGGGGTGGGGATGCGGTGTCGGTGTCGGATGCCGGCTGCTTCTCAGAACGGATCACAGCTGTCGGGAGGTCAGTGGGTAGGGTGTCCTTCTCAGAGGTCTCAGTGCTCACAAAGGCCAGTGACATTGCCCACGCAGAGGTTACAGAGGTCACAGAGGTCAGGTCACAGAGGTCAGTCACAATCCACGCCAGGTCGCACAGGTCACAGACGGTGGCGCTCACACCGTCTGCGGCTCCACTGAGCGGGCGCTCACACCGTCTGCGGCTCCACTGAGCGGGCGCTCACACCGTCTGCGGCTCCAGTGAGCGGGCGCTCACCGCTCACACCGTCTGCGGCTCCACTGATCGGGCGCTCACACCGTCTGCGGCTCCAGTGAGCGGGCGCGCGGCACCGCTGCTCGCCACCGCTCACCGCGGCTGGCGCCCGGGTGCGACCAGAGCCGAACCGAGCGGCGCGCCGGCGCCGCCTGCTCGGCCGGCCGGCAGTGCTGCAGTGGGCGCAGCCACAGGCCGCTGCTGTCCGAGCCGCCGGAGCCCTCCGACCTCCGCGGCTGGCCCCCGAGCGGCCACGGCGACTCAGGCGGTGACGGCGACGGCGAGCGGGAGCAGGCCCGGCCGTGGCGGCGCGGCTGCAGCTGACCGCGCGCCGCCGCCACCGCCGCCGGGTCGTGCGGGATCGGCAGCGGCGCGCGCTGCACCGCGCCGCCAATCGCCGCCGGGAACCGGAACGCGCGGGCGGCGATCGCCGCCGCGCCCACGGCCAGCCTGGCCGGCGAGCGCTGCGATACCGGCGAGCCGGCCGAGCTGTCCGAGTCGGCCGGCAGGGCGTCCGTGGAGTGGGCGCGCAGCGGCTCCGGCCGCCCCTCCAGTTGCTGGCTGACCTGCGCCCAGGTCAGCTCGGAGGCCTGGCGCCGCAGTCGCGTGTGACGCCGCCGCCGGCGCCGACGGCGCCGCTGGTTGGGCGTCCGGACGAAGGCGTCCGACAGCCGGCGCTGCAGATGTTTGGGAAGCTGCATGGTCAGCTGGGTGGCGATCGACGGCCGCTGCAGGCACGCCCGCGGCGCGCGCGCCTGGATCTCCAGCTGCATCTCCGACTTGTACAGCTGCTTCCGCACAAAGTTCTTGAAGACGCGGCGCAGGTTTTTGCTGCGACACCCGTAGATGAGGCCGTTGAGCGGACTGAGGCAGAGCAGCAGGTGGGCGCCCAGCGCCAGGCGCTCGTCCACTAGCGCTCCGGCCACGCTCTGCCAGGTGACCAGGCTGGCGAACGGCACGTACATGAGCAGCAGCGGCAGCAGCACGTTCACGGTGGTGCCCAGTGGCGAGCGGCTGCGCTGCGCGCACTCGAGCCGCTGCTGAGGGACGGCCAGCCGCGCGTTCATCGTCACCGCCGACACGATGGCCGACACGATCCGACTGCGCTGCGTGCGCGCCACCAGCAGGATGCGCACGTTAAAGAAGACGATGAGCGCGGCGGGCAGCAGCAGCATGCCGCAGATGTAGATGATGCCGAAGGCGGCGTCGGGCAGCCGGCGGAAGTGCGGCAGGCAGAGCCCGGCGCGCTGCTGGTACGAGAGGCCGGCCGCCAGCGGCGCCAGTACGCAGCCGGCTGAGAGCGCCCAGCACGCGGCCAGCGCCGCCGACACCTTCCACTTTGTCACGGCCTCGCTGTAGGAGAGCGGCACGCAGATGGCCGAAAACTTGTCGTAGTTGAGGCCACAAATGGTCCACAGCGATACAGCGTGCAGGAGCAGCGTGACGCCGCCAACCAGGGCGCACTGCGCCCCGCCGGGCACCCAGTTCTCCTGCGGGAGGGGACAGCGCCAGGCTGAGAGGACACAGACCAGTCTGAGTACATACAACGCCAGTCTGAGGGGACAGCGCCAGTCTGAGAGGACACAGACCAGTCCGAGTACATACAACGCCAGTCTGAGGGACAGCGCCAGTCTGAGAGGACATAGACCAGTCCGAGTACATACAACGCCAGTCTGAGAGGACAGTGCAGGTGTGAGAGGACACAGACACCAGTATGAAAGGACACAGCTTCCAGTCTGAGAGGACACAAAGCAGTCTGAGAGGACACAGCCAACAGTCTGAGAGGACACAGACAGATGCCCAGTCTTCTGAAGTCGGGATCATTTATAATTGGGTACAGCCGCACCAGACGCATATTATAATCCTAGTACCGTAAAGTGGGGCTATTTGAGACAGTGGGGCTATTTGAGACAGTAGGTATTTAAAATCGCTATAAAATAAAGATCGTTTGATTTTTGTGTGATATTTTTGCTCAGGGAGGTGTGGGATCGAGCAGTAAATCGCCTGAGCAAAAAATTAAGGATAAATTTTAAGTGGTTTTTATTTTATAGCCATTTTAAATACTGTCTCAAATAGCTCCACTGTCTCAAATAGCCCCACCTTACGGTATGTATATGTGATATGTATGTATATATGTATCTATATGTATGTATGTATAAGTAGAATATGTATGTGTATGATATGTATTTATGTAGGTATATGTGATATGATACTATAATGTGTATGATGATAGTTACCAGTAAAACGCCTTTTGGGCGAAGAACGAGCGAGCGAGATAGTGAGCCCTGCACGTGCAGAAGGGCGAGAGGGTACTTCCAACGGGCTTGTGCAAAGCACCCTTCTAACCGGTCGCTAGCGGTGTACCAAATTTGAACGCAATCGGCCCAGCCGTTCCTGAGATCTGGAAGCGGCATTCTGCACGTGCGCACGTGCAAACGGGGTCCAAAATGACTTTTGCACGGCACCCTACTAATCGGTCCCCAACCGTGTACTAAATTTGAGCGCAATCGGCCCAGCCGTTCTCGAGATCTGGAAACGCCCCCTGCACGTGCGCACGTGCAGTAGCACCCTAACCGCAACACATGGGAATGCATTGCCTGGTGGGTGCCTACCTGTATGCCAAGTTTCAGCGAAATCGCCCCAGTAATTACCGAGTTACTGAAATGGAAACAAATTTGGCACCTCTTATTGTTGTATTTTGCACGTGCAGTGGGGGTCACTCACATAGATGAAGAGTATCCGACCTTTGGTAGAAGGGATGCAGCTACCCTATAAAAATGACCGCAAGACAATCGCTCAAGCCGCTGCTGAGATATGGGCTTCTCAAAATCATTACTTTTGCAAAACTGCTTGAACACCCTTGTTGACTTTTCACGTGGCACGTGCCACGGCGGTCACTGAGATGTATCAAAAGTAGTCAATTACGGGGTAGAAGGGATGGGGCTACCCAGCAAAAAAGACCGCAGGCCATTCGGTCCAGCAGTTGCTGAGATATAAGCCTCTCAAAAGCGTTACAGGCCGGGCCGGGCCGCTCATACTGAGATTTTTCCGTTATATTGAAAAGACTTCGCTTCGCTCGCTGCGCTCGCTCGCTCGTAACTAGTAGGGTAAGGTGCCTAATTAGCGACCCCCTTAATTTGAACCGTCATTGCTCACGCTCTGTGGGTGCCACTGTATTACTGGCTTGATTTTCGGAGAGATCGTTCATTTTTCTATTAAAATATAGTCATTTTCTGCCCCAATATTCACTAACTTATTTGTAGTGAGCATTTTAGCAACCCATTGCAAAAAAAACGCTAATAGGGAACTCTTCCCGATTAGCGACCGGGGAGGGTCGCTAATAAGTCTATGGGTTTCCCCATATTAAAAATAGCAAAAAAATGCGACGCCTGAAAAGATGAAATATGATCTCAAAAAGGTAACCTATACGCAAAGCACTCAATCACTCGAACAAGGACGTTTATCCAACACATTTACGTAAGTAAAAACTGATCACGTGATGCACCGAAGGCGAAAAGAAGGCGGAAGCCCAAATTTTGCGGGCTATCTCGTATGATATTCGAGGTCCGCGCTGAATTCGGCACCCCTGCAGTCGGTGACGACATTTGGCATCCCCTGCCACACATTGCAAGCTTCAGCAACACCTCATTTTCATTTCTCTCTTTTTCCCTTTCTTTCCCTTCTTGAGCTATTTGCGACCATGTCAGGCGCAAATAGGAAATATGAGTTGCGACACATTTTTAACCGTCATGCTGTGCACAGTTGAGCGATTCACTATGGGAAAACGGCAATCAATTGAAAAAGGAATGTCGATTCAGAATAAAAAAGGTGCATCATCCTAATGTGCATCGCTTTTCATCAGAGAGGGCCCAAACACACACGTTTTGGATAAGAAACTCGTCATTTTTATTTCAACTCACCTGAAACGTCCCACCAGAAACATCGACGACCGGAAAATAATTTAATTTGATAACCAAAGTATGGCTGACCTTTTGACGATGTTTTTACCCCGTTTTCTCCTGCCAGTTTTTCTGTAGGGAGGTAGGTCGCAAATCGGAAAAGGTCGCTAATTAGGCACCTTACCCTAACTAGGCTGACTTTTGGATACATAAAGAAAACAGACCGGAGTCCGAGGAAGAGAGGGAAGATTCTTCCTCGCTGTTTTAATGTTGGGGAAGGGGGCCCGCCTCTTGGCTGCTAAGCTGGGGGAGAGGGCAAGCGCTCGCGCTGCTCCCCCGTTCCTGGAATAATGTAGCTGCACGCAGCTGTGGATGGACTTACCTGCACGTAGCTGTGGACGGACTTACCTGTACGCAGCTGTGGACGGACTTACCTGCACGTAGCTGGGGACGGACTTACCTGCACGTAGCTGGGGACGGTGGCCAGCAGCGTGGTGGCGCTCAGAGCGACGTCCACCAGAGCCAGGTGCAGGATCAGAATGGTGGATCCGCTCAGGTACTGGAACGACAGACGGTGGGACGGTCAGCGGTCGGCCCACCCACGTGAACTGCCACCAGCGGCCCGCCGCTCATCACTGGCTGTCCATTGTTAATGTGGCCGGTGGTACAGAACAGACTCTCGCTCGGCCTGGCAACCAATTCATGGGGCAATTCTTATTTATGAGGTCATCTTTTTCTCAATATGCGTGTGGTGAAGGAAAAGGGTTTGAGCGACGGCGAGCAAACAGATAAATCAGACATTTATGAAGCGCACGGACAGACGGAGTAGCGCACCCGGCTGGCGCCGTGCAGCTATCGTTGGGACCCGGCTGGGGCCGTGCGGCTATCGTTGGGATCCGGCTGGCGCCGTGCGGCTATCATTGGGACCCGGCTGGGGCCGTGCGGCTGTCGTTGGGACCCGACTGGGGCCGAGCGGCTATCGTTGGGACCCGGCTGGGGCTGACGCCGCCGAGCGCCGCGCCGGCCGTCCGATGCCAGATCCAAACACACTGCGGTGCCGGCGCGGCCGCCACGGTGTACAGTAGGCCTACAAAATAAGTCTCCGTCGTATGCAGGTCACCAGTGGGCAGTTAGCGCCTGAGCGCAACTCGGGCGCCACCTGCCCGCATACGGAGAGGACTTGCCAAGCATTGGGCCGCCGCCCCTATGACCCATCCGGGCCAACTTGGGTACCGGTCCCACTTGAAAGGGACCGGTCGGCCGCCCGGGCGGGAGGGGCGCCGGCCTGTCGGGTCGGGTCGGCGCTCCCCTCGCCCGGGCGGTGGTTAGGGGGCACCCCCGGGAAAGATGATTTTCCGGGGGTGCGGGCGGGGGCTCGCGGCCCGTCTGGAGCGCCGGGGAGGTATCCACTAGATCTCCCCGGCCCGGGGAGGTATCCCACAGCTCTCTCCCCGGGGCCGGAACGGCACCGTCCCGGTCTGGCCAGACGGGCCGCCGTACAAAGTTAGGGGGGAGGCCGCAGGCTGGCGGAGCGCGTGTGGTCCAGCTGTAACTTGGTCGGAAGGTCTGTCGGGGTGGCGCGTGGGACCTGGTGTGTGTGTGTGTGTGTTTATTTCGGTGATGCTTTGTTTCGTTTTGTTTTGTTGAAGAGGTGCCTCGTAATGTGTTTATGCTTTTGCACCAATTCAACTTTATTTCTGTCTATTGTCCATGCCCATAATCATGAATAAACGACAAACAAACAAACAAACTTATTTTGATATATTAGATATTTAGGCCTAACCTACTGTACGGCTCTCGCGAGATTAAGCGGTAGGTTTTGCATTTTTACATTTCCGGTTATATCTCAGAAACTAATCGCTCTACGATGAAGCCATTTTACGCGAGCATGGCCGTCTTGTGAACCAACAAGTCGATCGCATCTTCAACACTTAAAAGCTTAAGACGACAAAGATATAGCCTGAAGTACACTAAATTTTATAGGTGCAAAACCTACCGCTAAACCCGCGAGACCTGAACATTGGGCCTCGGCTCGGCCGACCCGTTGTCCACTGAGCGACGGGCGCCATTACAGCGTGTCGACCGCCCGCCCGCTGCCAATTTCTCGCGCCAGCCCTACAAAGAAGGCGCGCCGGCGCGGAAATTGTTTCCGATGAGTGCACAGGGTGATTGGCAGAGTCGGTGCGGCGAGCAGAGTTAGGTCAGTGGTGGGGCGCCCGGCCTGCTTCTCCTATGGAACATCTCCAGTCGGAGTGTCACAGCACGTTTGGCTTCCTGAGTAAGGCTGGTGAGGCTGGCCGAGGAGGCCTCATAGCCATAGTCATATTCACCAGTGTTTGTTGTTTCAGTTTGTTTACTTTTTCAATGAAATACACAAACAAACTGTTCACGAACAGATGTGTTTGCTAACGAGTGACGTCATCGGCCAAATTTTATAGTACAAACAGGGAAAAGTTCGTGAACGTTAATGAACTGTTCGCGACCACGGTGAAGAGGGGGGTGGATAAAACCCCTCCCTAGCCGTCTCTTTCTTATTATCTTGTCAGAGGATTGGTCGGAGGAGTCGTACGTAATTTGAAGTGTTCCGTCATTTGCATTGTTTTTATGGGAATTATATTCTAAGTCCAGTATGAGCTGAAAAAAGAATTCGTCATAGTAACTTTTGATGTAAAAATGGTTTTGTGTCTAACCACTTAACCCGCGCCCTGGTGGGGTCTGTTTATAACGCGACCTGGTGGGGGGGGGGGGGGCTATTTTTTGCCCCCCTCGTATCTCCGAAACTACTGGACGGATCCGCAAAATTCAAACGGCATTCGAAAGGCCTGTCAAATTTGTCGAGGGAAACCAAATTTCATTGACCTCGGGGTCACCGATGACGTCACAGGTCAGGTCAAAGATGAAATGTTTCACCGTTCACGGGTCTTCTAGGGAATGCGCTATAACACCGAGGAAAACGCATTTTGTCGAGAATCAGCGATAGGGCGTCAGTTGCCTAGTAGATATGTTGCTATTAGAGGTCACTGACAATACCAGGTCACGTCACAGGTCAGGTCACCAAGGGTCACAGGTCAGGTCACATGAGCCCAACTTTACTAAGGTTGTGTGATGCATGTTTTATGGCCAATTTTTCATTTCCAACTCAATGGTGTTGGTTATAAGACTATCAGGTACGGCTTAGGTCACTTTCTGGTGAAGTTCAGGTCAAGGTCAGGTCAAGGTCAGGCCAAAAAAGGTCAAATTTTAAAGTTGATAGTTTTGCATAAAATGGGTATTGATTCGATGCAGCTCGTCACGGGGAGTCTAATGGTGGTCTTTGTTTTGCGCTACGGGGTCTAGAATTGCTAAAAATTGAGTTTGAAAATTTGACGTCATCAATTTTGAACAGTTTTTTCACTATAACATCGCCAAAAAAAGAGGTATCAATCTCAAATTTGGTATGTGGATGGAAGGCGGTAAGGACTATCACATATATTCCGGTTTTTGCGAAATTCAAAAAACTTTTTGGATTTTTCGATCATTATATCCAAAAAATTTATTTTTTGATTTTTGGGGGTCAAAATCCAAAAATTTCAAAAATCCGAGATAGCAGTTTTGTAGCCCTGTCAATTCTACAGCTTTTATGTCCATATCATTTTTCTGTATTTGCAAAGCTATAGGCCTGACAGCTCTTCCCGCGAAACCCTTTTTTGGGTCGAAAACGGCAGAACATGACGTCACTCTGACGTCATTTCCGGCCAACCTATCATAGCCTTTGGAAAAATTTTTGGTCACCATGTGTAAAATTGATGTCCGGGAGGGTACTGAAAGTTTGGTGACGATCGGCGCAGCGGTTCTGGAGATATATCGAAAAGTCTGGAGGGGGGGGCAAAAAATAGCCCCCCCCCCCACCAGGTCGCGGGTTAAGAAGACTTTATCGACATGACAAAAGCATCAAAAATAACATTCTATCTGCTCTTCACTATAATCACCAGTTTTCTGGGAAATAATCAACTTGGGACCTAAAAAAGCTCAAAATGTATCTGTATGCCCACTCCAATGTGCATATTAATGCATCGGTGTGCATCCTTGACATAGTGTGGAAACTCGAGCTAATCGAAAAAATGGATACCTTTTCCGAATTCGGCACACAAAACTTGCATTGGAACGGTTAAGAAATCTTCAGTCTTGGGGGGAAATGTGTCAGCATGCCCACTCCAATATGCATATTAATACATCAGTGTGTGAGCTGTTATCCTTGACATAGTGTGAAAACTGGAGCTAATCGAGAAAAATGGATAGCTTTTTTGGATTCAGCACACGAAACTTGTATTATAGAACAGCTGAGAAATATCCAATTTTGGGAAACAATGTATCAGTATGCCCACTCCAATGTGCATATCAATACATCAGTGTGTGAGCTTTTATCATTGACATACCTAGTGTGAAAACTCGAGCTAATCGAGAAAAATGGATAGCTTTTTTGAATTTAGCACACGAAACTTGTATTAGAACAGCTGAGAAACATCCAACCTTGGGGAAAATATATCAGCATGCCCACTCCAATGTGCATATTAATGCATCAGTGTGTGAACTTTTATCCTTGACATAGTTTTAAAACTCGAGCTAATCGAGAAAAATGGACAGCTTTTGCGGATTCAGCACACAAAAATTGTATAAAAACAGCTGAGAAGCATCCGACCTTTTGAAAAGTCTTGAAACGCCGGCCAGTGAAATACACAGTCGCCGCGATTCGCACACGGGAGAAGCTCATAAACGCAAAATACTCGTATGCTATCTCGTTTAATGAATTTTGCTTATCAAACAATCCGCTCCCTAGATTTACAAATGCCCAAAATGTGTATAGGTACACGCCGACCATTGCTCCCGTCCCTTTTTCCGGTCCTGGCTGTCCCCCGCCGGTCCCAGTTGTCCCTCCCGAGCTGTCCCTCCCGGCTCCAGCCGTCCCGCCTCGACGGTCTGCCCAGTACCCACCTGTTTGGACCAGATGAGGCCCGTGGTAATGCACGCGTTGCTGAGGAATGTGCAGATTTGAACCAGCGCTAGAGAAGCAGCCACGGCGACCGTCACCGCGCCGGGCATCTCCTGGCGACAGTGACGTCAGCGGCGCCCGACAGTGACGTCAGCGGCGCTCGACAGTGACGTCAGCGGCGCCCGACGGTGACGTCAGCGGCGCCCGACAGTGACGTCAGCGGCGCCCGACAGTGACGTCAGCGGCGCCCGACAGTGACGTCAGCGGCGCCCGACTGACGTCAGCGGCGCCCGACTGACGCCAGCGGCGCCCGACGGTGACGTCAGCGGCGCCCGACAGTGACGTCAGCAGTGCCGGTCAGCGTGCACACCTCCTGTTAAAGAAGGAAGGGTCACTGGCGGTCACTGGCGGTTCCAAGGGACGGGACAGTTGGGAAATTGTCCCCCTTGCAGCTCACGAAATTGATGAAAATTTGACTTTTTCCTAGGATAGCATGAAAACTAGACACAGAGAAAAAGTTAAAGAAAGAAAGAAAAAGAAAAAAGAGAACTTGAATGGACTAAAATCTTGCTTTAAACTAGTTAACAATGTATATGTTACAGGCAATGCGTGGAATCAGGCATTCTATAGAATGCCTGCCTGACCGACCAGGCATTCTATAGAATCCCTAGGTATTCTATAGAATGCCTGACCCAAGGCCATATATAGAAGGTACAGTCACTCCCCCGCCGACCAATCAGAGACAGATCCTGAGTGACGTCATCCCTGATGCTCGCAGGGGGTGCTCCATTCCTTAGCAACGTAAAAATGGCAAACTTCATTTGAAGATTATTGATGGTACTTTTCACATATTGCTCAACCGTTGATGTCAATCGAAAGCCCAGCTAATTTTCTAGCGACAAAAAAAGAGCAGCAATATGCTAAGAAATGGCCGGTTTTGAAGATAGAGGCGATTTAAAAACCCTCTGCAGTAGCAGAAAAGCAACGTGAAAACACATCGAGCTTATATTTTTACTATACCTAAGTCAATCATTTTTCAGTATATTTTTAGATAACGTATTGATATGAATATTTATTACACTTACATTTACATTTATTACATTTAATTTATTTATTACATTTGTTACATTTACATTTACATTTATTACACTTTATTACAATATTTGTTTTATTATTTGTAACTTTATTTCAAAATTATATTTTCAAAAATGGCAAGTTTTGGCAAGAAGCTTGGAAGCGATTGTGGAGCACCACGCCATTATTGTCTTGAGTCCCCCTTATGATGTCATCAAAAGTGGAGTGACATGGGCCTGGCCTGACCCACCAGGCATTCTGTAGAATGCCTGATATTCAGGCATTTATTTGCTTATTTTATTTGCTGGCGAATCCCCTTTGCGAGCGGTGCCTTGCGTCGGCGTTTGTTGTCCAAAGTTCAATGACCTCCCGGCTCTGATTCTTTTCACTCAGTTTTGCAAGCGAAGAACTGAGCCTAAAGCACGTGCAATTCTGCTCGGCGCCAGCCGCGGCCCCACCACGTGTACACCGCTGAACCCACCCGCTCGAAAAGTTGACACGACAAATGAGTGCACGCGTCCGACTTCAAGCAAAAATTTCACCCCCGTAGCCCTTACCGTTTCTGAGCAATAGCGTGTGTTTGCCGTTTCTAATGCTAACCATATTGCACACGTGAGCACGCGCCAAGGGTGCACCCCCGGCCGCACCGTGACCAAAATTGAATACGACCTGTTGAATCATGTGACCCACGAGTGGTAAAAATTTCACCCTTCTTCGTCAATCGACGGCGCAGCAATAAGCGTTTTTGGGAGTAACCCCGACGGCGGTGGCGGCGGCGACGGACTTTTTGGGATTTATAATATGGACTAGGCGCCCAGCATTACGCGCAGCGTAATAAATCAATTTTCATTTAAATCGGCCCAGTAGCTACCGAGTTATTGCAACAATAAATTTGGCGTCTCCTCCTGGCCGGTGGTGCCCTGCGCCGGTGGTCATTGCCAAAGGTCAGTGACCTGCCGGTTCTGATTTCACTCAGCTTTGCAAGCGAAGAAACTGAGCCTAAGGCGCGTGCCGTCTGCTCGGCGCCGGCCGCGGCCCAAAATGTCGGAAAGATGCACCCGCCACGTGCAAACCGCCGAGCGCACCCCCACCAAAATTTAATGCGACAAATGGTTGCACGCGTCTGACTCGGCGCCAAAATTTCAACCCCGCAGCCTGCATCGTTCCGGAGCAACAGCCCACCAAAGGAAACTGACGCGTTCCGTACATACATACTTACAGACGTTTTGATTTTTATATAGGTAGAGGGACAGCATTACTCACAGCGTAATAAATCGATTTTCATTAAAATCGGCCCAGTAACGGCCGAGTTAATCTTACTTAAAGGGACCCTCCCACCTTCAAAAAAGTTAATGAATTGGCATGAAAGTGATGTCGCTCGGTTCAGAAAGAGCAAAAACGAATATCTACCAAATTTCATCGAAAAATATTCACCGGTTTTCAAGATATTAGACTTTTACTTTTGTTTACTTTTTGGGATCTCCGCTGTTCCTAGCGACTTTATTTGAAAGTGCGGCATTTGTTGCGCGCAAAGCAGCATATACCACCGCGTGCTACAAAACGTTTTAGTCAAACATTTAACGGACGTTCGAAAGCCTGATGACGTCATCAGATTCCCGTAATGGTTAAGAGATAGGGACCACGCTGGTCCCACCCTGCAAGTAAAGGGAAGAAATTTATTGAACACCATAAAGCTGCGGGGGTTGCGACCAGGATAAATGGTGGTTTCTGAGCCTGGCCGCAAACTTGGCTATCTCAACTCAAAACTAATGTTAAGGTGGGAGGGTCCCTTTAATAAATTATAAGTTGTCTGCGTGTCCGTCAGCCTTATGTGTCTTAATGCGCCGGCACGGCGCCGCGTATCGACGTGAAATTTGGTGACCACAAACATTGGGTGGGGCGGACCATCGTATCAAAAGATGGGCGCAATCGGACCACGGGTGCAGCGTCAGCGCGTGCATCTCTGCCCCAGGCTGGCCGAGGCCGGCGCCGAGCAGAGGGCACGTGCTTTAGGCTCAGTTGTTCGCTTAAAAAACTAAATGAAAAGCACCAGAGCCGGGAGGTCGTTGACCTTTGACAATGAAGGCCGACACAAGGCACCGCTCGCCAAGAGGATTCGCCAGTAAATACAATTAATTTGTTTTTGCAATATCTCAGCCGTTTCTGGGCCGACTTAGCTGAAACTTGGACTGTCGGTGGTAGTGTAGTGTGGGGTAGGGTAGGGTGGGGTAGGGTAGGGTAGGGTAGGGACTAGGGGTAGGGTTGGGTAGGGTAGGGTAGGGTAGGGTAGGGTAGGGTAGGGTAGGGTAGGGTAGGGTAGGGTAGGGGTAGGGTAGGGTAGGGTAGTGTAAGGGTAGGGTAGGGTAGGGTAGGGTAGGGTAGGTTAGGGTAGTGTGGGGTAGGAGTAGGGGTAGGGTAGGGTAGGGTAGTGTAAGGGTAGGGTAGGGTAGGGTAGGGTAGGATATGGTAGGGTAGGGTAGGATATGGTAGGGTAGGGTAGGGACTAGGGGTAGGGTTGGGTAGGGTAGGGGTAGGGTAGGGTAGGGTAGGGTAGGTTAGTGTAGGGGTAGGGTAGGGTAGGGCAGGGTAGGGTAGGGTAGTGTAAGGGTAAGGTAGGGTAGGGTATGGTAGGGTAGGGGTAGGGTAGGGTAGGGTAGGGTAGGGCAGGGCAGGGTAGGGTAGGTTAGGGTAGGGTAGGGTAGGGTAGGGGTAGGGTAGGGTAGGGTAGGGGTAGGGTAGGGGTAGGGTAGGGTAGGGTAGGGTAGGGTAGTGTAAGGGTAGGGTAGGGTAGGGTAGGGTAGGGTAGGTTAGGGTAGTGTGGGGTAGGAGTAGGGGTAGGGTAGGGTAGGGTAGTGTAAGGGTAGGGTAGGGTAGGGTAGGATATGGTAGGGTAGGATATGGTAGGGTAGGGTAGGGACTAGGGGTAGGGTTGGGTAGGGTAGGGGTAGGGTAGGGTAGGGTGGGGTAGGTTAGTGTAGGGGTAGGGTAGGGTAGGGCAGGGTAGGGTAGGGTAGTGTAAGGGTAAGGTAGGGTATAGGGTATGGTAGGGTAGGGGTAGGGTAGGGTAGGGTAGGGCAGGGCAGGGTAGGGTAGGTTAGGGTAGGGTAGGGTAGGGTAGGGTAGGGTAGGGTAGGGTAGGGTAGGGTAGGGTTGAATTGAGTCACATCCTAACTTACAAAGGGCTCGAACAACTCGCATGCATCACCATCATGCTTTACAGTTCAATTAAAAGCAGCTACCCAGTTCTACACAAATAATACCAATAATAAAAATGCAAGTTTCTACACCCAAACTAATGCATCCGTTAATCATACATATCAAAACATACAGTTATCGCGTAAACCTGTACCTCTAGTCTTTTACTTAATAAATTACAAGTTGTCTGCGTGTCCGTCAGCCTCATGTGTCTTCTTGCGCCGGCACAGCGCCGCGTATCGACGTGAAATTTGGTGACCACAAACTTTGGGTGGGGCGGACCATCGTATCAAAAGATGGGCGCAATCGGACCACGGGTGCGGCGTCAGCGCGTGAATCTCTGCCCCAGGCTGGCCGAGGCCGGCGCCGAGCAGAGAGCACGCGCTCTAAGCTCATTTTATTCGCTTGCAAAACTGAGTGAAAACGATGAGAGCCAGCTCGGGAATTCAACTCTGTGGATATCAAGAATACAGAGCCCTGTTCGGGACGTTCGTATAATTGCATGCAGATTGATATCAATCTCGTACATGCAGATTCCGGACCCTTTCAAATCGCCTCAAAATTGGCATGTAGACCAAACAGGACACGCTGATCACGAATCCGAAGTCCGTTCCGCGGCACATATGAAACTTTTCCCGTAATTGACGAATTACGGATCTGCATGCAGATTCCGGACCCTTTCAAATCGCTTCAAAATTGGCATGTAGACCAAACAGGACACGATGATCACGAATCCGAAGTCCGTTCCGCGGCACATATGAAACTTTTCCCGTAATTGACGAATTACGGATCTGCATGCAGATTCCGGACCCTTTCAAATCGCCTCAAAATTGGCATGTAGACCAAACAGGACACGATGATCACGAATCCGAAGTCCGTTCCGCGGCACATATGAAACTTTTCCCGTAATTGACGAATTACGGATCTGCATGCAGATTCCGGACCCTTTCAAATCGCCTCAAAATCGGCATGTAGACCAAACAGGACACGCTGATCACGAATCTGAAGTCCGTTCCGCGGCACATCTGAAACTTTTCCCGTAATTGACAAATTACGGATCTGCATGCAGATTCCGGACCCTTTCAAAACGCCTCAAAATCGGCATGTAGACCAAACAGGACACGCTGATCACGAATCCGAAGTCCGTTCCGCGGCACATATGAAACTTTTCCCGTAATTGACGAATTACGGATCTGCATGCAGATTCCGGACCCTTTCAAATCGCCTCAAAATCGGCATGTAGACCAAACAGGACACGATGATCACGAATCCGAAGTCCGTTCCGCGGCACATATGAAACTTTTCCCGTAATTGACGAATGACGGATCTGCATGCAGATTCCGGACCCTTTCAAATCGCCTCAAAATCGGCATGTAGACCAAACAGGACAGGCTGATCACGAATCCGAAGTCCGTTCCGAGGCACATATGAAACTTTTCCCGTAATTGACGAATTACGGATCGGCATGCAGATTCCGGACCCTTTCAAATCGCCTCAAAATCGGCATGTAGACCAAACAGGACACGCTGATCACGAATCTGAAGTCCGTTCCGCGGCACATCTGAAACTTTTCCCGTAATTGACAAATTACGGATCTGCATGCAGATTCCGGACCTTTTCAAAACGCCTCAAAATCGGCATGTAGACCAAACAGGACACGCTGATCACGAATCTGAAGTCCGTTCCGCGGCACATATGAAACTTTTCCCGTAATTGACGAATTACGGATCTGCATGCAGATGCCGGACCCTTTCAAATCGCCTCAAAATCGGCATGTAGACCAAACAGGACACGCTGATCACGAATCTGAAGTCTGTTCCGCGGCACATCTGAAACTTTTCCCGTAATTGACAAATTACGGATCTGCATGCAGATTCCGGACCCTTTCAAAACGCCTCAAAATCGGCATGTAGACCAAACAGGACACGCTGATCACGAATCTGAAGTCCGTTCCGCGGCACATCTGAAACTTTTCCCGTAATTGACAAATTACGGATCTGCATGCAGATTCCGGACCCTTTCAAAACGCCTCAAAATCGGCATGTAGACCAAACAGGACACGCTGATCACGAATCCGAAGTCCGTTCCGCGGCACATATGAAACTTTTCCCGTAATTGACGAATTACGGATCTGCATGCAGATTCCGCGGAACGGACTTCGGATTCGTGATCAGCGTGTCCTGTTTGGTCTACATGCCGATTTTGAGGCGATTTGAAAGGGTCCGGCATCTGCATGCAGATCCGTAATTCGTCAATTACGGGAAAAGTTTCATATGTGCCGCGGAACAGACTTCAGATTCGTGATCAGCGTGTCCTGTTTGGTCTACATGCCGATTTTGAGGCGTTTTGAAAAGGTCCGGAATCTGCATGCAGATCCGTAATTTGTCAATTACGGGAAAAGTTTCAGATGTGCCGCGGAACGGACTTCAGATTCGTGATCAGCGTGTCCTGTTTGGTCTACATGCCGATTTTGAGGCGATTTGAAAGGGTCCGGAATCTGCATGCCGATCCGTAATTCGTCAATTACGGGAAAAGTTTCATATGTGCCTCGGAACGGACTTCGGATTCGTGATCAGCCTGTCCTGTTTGGTCTACATGCCGATTTTGAGGCGATTTGAAAGGGTCCGGAATCTGCATGCAGATCCGTAATTCGTCAATTACGGGAAAAGTTTCATATGTGCCGCGGAACGGACTTCGGATTCGTGATCATCGTGTCCTGTTTGGTCTACATGCCGATTTTGAGGCGATTTGAAAGGGTCCGGAATCTGCATGCAGATCCGTAATTCGTCAATTACGGGAAAAGTTTCATATGTGCCGCGGAACGGACTTCGGATTCGTGATCAGCGTGTCCTGTTTGGTCTACATGCCGATTTTGAGGCGTTTTGAAAGGGTCCGGAATCTGCATGCAGATCCGTAATTTGTCAATTACGGGAAAAGTTTCAGATGTGCCGCGGAACGGACTTCAGATTCGTGATCAGCGTGTCCTGTTTGGTCTACATGCCGATTTTGAGGCGATTTGAAAGGGTCCGGAATCTGCATGCAGATCCGTAATTCGTCAATTACGGGAAAAGTTTCATATGTGCCGCGGAACGGACTTCGGATTCGTGATCATCGTGTCCTGTTTGGTCTACATGCCAATTTTGAGGCGATTTGAAAGGGTCCGGAATCTGCATGCAGATCCGTAATTCGTCAATTACGGGAAAAGTTTCATATGTGCCGCTGAACGGACTTCGGATTCGTGATCAGCGTGTCCTGTTTGGTCTACATGCCAATTTTGAGGCGATTTGAAAGGGTCCGGAATCTGCATGTACGAGATTGATATCAATCTGCATGCAATTATACGAACGTCTGTTCGGGTCCGCGCAAAATATTTTGCTGAGTGTGAAGTCACACATGCGATGATGTCAGCCGCCTGGCTCCGCCCATGCTCCGCCCCCTCTCCGCCGGCCCGCAAAGCCGAGGGCCACGCGACACGCGGCGAACCGTGGCGCGGATGGACTGGTGTGTTTCGTTCAATTACTGAGTAAAATGCGTTCAAATGTGGTTAATAGCAATGTGCCACTGAAAAGAAAGATAATGATACCAAAATAACACCAAACTAACCACTTACAATAAGAAATATATGAAGGTAAACTTTAATCCGCGCCACTCTCGCCTCCTGCAGCTACTATTTTCTTCTTGCGCAAAACTGAAAGATTTTGCGCGAGCCTACGTCACACGTGTGACGTCATACGCCGAAGGGCGGAGCTTGGCACCCGAGAGACCCCAACTGCGCATGCGTGGTGCAAAATTTTGCAATAGGATGCGCTGCCCGAACAGGGCTCAGGTTTTCGGTTAGGATCAGGTATAGGCGCAGGTACAGGTATTAGGTTCAGGTTTCACCAGTAAATAAAATAAAGTTATAACGGAGCGAGCGAAGCGAGCAAGGTGCGAGCGAAGCGAGCAAACTTTCGGATCTGCAGCGCTCCTCGAAAAGCGCATATACCTACATGCCTACCATACAGTGAAGTAAGTAAACAAACTTAACCCTACTAGCATAAACGTACAAGTTTTAACAACCAAACTAATAATCCCCTTAAACATATCTCTCGAATCTATACAGTTATCGCGTAAACCTGTGTTCTAGGCCGGCCGGCCGTGGTCACGCTTTTGCGAGGCTTATATCTCAGCAACCACTTGACCGATTTACATCCGGTAATTTTTGTAGGGTAGCTTCATTCTTTCTACCAAGTATTGGACTATCCCCATGTACGTGGGTGACCACTTATGCACGTGCCACGTGCAAAACGAAGAGGTGTTGGTTTTGCAACAATTGCAATATCTCGGTAACTACTGGTCCGATTGCGCTGAAAATTGGCATGTAGTCTTACTTAGGTGTCTCAATGCTTCTAAATCCTCTGCCGCTCATTCTTCGTCACTATATCTACCCTAATCTGTGTCTTCATTTAAGAGTAGCGAACCAACTTTCAACACGGCATTGCCGTACAGTATGCACTCAGGCGGCTATAACCGCCAGAAGCGACATTGCGGTACAGTATGCAATCAGGCGTTCGATAGTTCTGCCATCTAGCGCGTAAAAGGAAAGGTGGGGCGGCGGACACGACATTGCGGTACAGTATGCACTCAGGCGGCTTTATTCGCCAGCACCGTCATTGCGGTACAGTATGCAATCAGGCGGTGATACGGCAGACGCGGCACTGCGGCACAGCGTCCATTCAGGCGCTTGGTGCTCCTGCCATCTAGCGAGTAAAAAGGAATGTTTGGGCGGCTATGCGAGCCGCACTTATTGGGTAGGTATGCACACTCGATTTTCTACCTGGCAATCTTCAAGAGAACAACCTTTCACCATTTAAAGCATTAACAATATCCATGATATCGAAGAAACGAATGTGATAGAATACAATTAGAGTAGTTTACAGTGCTCATGTTAAGAACGTAGGTATGTTATGTTACAACTTACTGGTGGTTATAGGAATGCACTAGAGTAAGGTGGGCATAGAGCCTATGAGTAGGGTATGGGTAGGGTGTAGGTAGGGTATAGGTAGGGTAGGATATGTATATGGGTAGAATAGCGCTTTTTTGCGGCGATCCCGATTGGCGGCGGGTGGGCGTGTGATGCGGGCGATTTTCATTTTTTGTGGCGTTTGCGGCTGGCGGCTGGCGGGCGGGCGATGCGGGCGATTTTCACTTTTTTGTGGCGTTTGCGGTTAGCGGCGGGTGGGCGGGCGCACGATGCGGGCGGTTTTCATTTTTTTCGAGGCGTTTGTGGTTGGCGGCGGGCGGGCGTGCGATGCGGGCGGTTCTTATTTTTTTTTTGCGGCGTTTGCGGTTGGCGGCGGGCGGACGCGCGATGCGGGCGGTTTTTATTTTTTGCGGCGTTTGCGGTGTTGTTTGCGATTGGAGGCGGTCGTTTTTTATTTTTGCGGCGTTTGCGGTTGGCGGCGGGCGGGTGTGTGTTTTTTTTAACCCGCGCACCGACGGGGGGGCGGATATCCGCCCCCCCTGAGGTTTTTCGCGGATAGCGGGAAAACCGCGGCGCGTAGCGCCGCGAAATTTGGTATGACTATTCTCTCATCAATTTTACACATGGTGTGCAAGTTTGAACCTCCTAACTTTTAAGGTCAGGTCACCAGGTCACTTTGAATGACCCAACCTCAAGTCACTTTTTTGCAACTTTGTCACCGTGCCAGAGCTACAGTAGATGTCGGAGGCCTTTGAAAGTCGCAGGATGTTATTAGGTCATTAGTAGCTACAATTTGTATATCTCGGAATTTTATGTCGGTGACCTAAGGTCAGGTCAATTTCGCGACCTCCCCATTATAAGTCAACGGGGGAAAAATCAACTCCCTGTTTTTACCACTAAAACGGGTCGGAATGGCCCCATATACCATACATGACTTCACATACGATCAACCTTCACTACCTTGAGGTCTGTTTTGCTGTTGGGCAGCTGTAAGGTCATGTGACGTCATCAAAGGTCACCAAAGGTTTTTTGCCAATAACTCCTTACAGAAACAAGATACAGCCGCGCGGATGGTCTCATTGTGTTCAGCTCGTCAAGACGCATCGAATGATATACATGATGACCTCGAGGTCACGTGACCTGAGGTCAACCTTTGACCTTGACCTTTCGAGGTCAACATATATATCATTCGATGCGGATTGACGAGAGGATCACGATGATGCCCTTAATGTGTTCCTATCTTGACTACTTCGAAAGTTATTCGAGAAAATCCTCTCCATATCTAGCGCCGCCATTTTGACTTTTTCGACCCCTGTGACGTCATCTTTGACCTGACCTGAAAATGACCCAGTAAAAATTGTAGACCTTGTCCGTGCGTATCCGATGCCGTTTACCGCTTGTCGCTATCTTGCTTCGTTCTCGAGATCTTAGGGGGGGGGGCGGTCATCCGCCCCCCCCCCCCGTCGGTACTAAGTTGGCGCAGACCCCCGTCGGTGCGCGGGTTAATGATTCCGTGTCCAAATTTTGGGATCCGTAGTGCTCCTCGAAAAACCATGCCTACCTACTATACAATTAAATAAAGTAAATATCAAACTCAACCCTACTGATATAAGCATACAAGTTTTGACAACCAAACTATTGGCCCCATGAACAATATATATCCAAACGTACAGTTATCGCGTAAACCTGTATTCTAGTGCAAGAATAAATTTGGCGTCTCCTCTTGGCCGGCGGTGCCCTGCGCCGGTATTCATGGACAAAGGTCAACGACCTCCCGGCTCTGATTTCGCTCAGTTTTGCAAGCGAAGAAACTGAGCCTAAAGGCCGCCCCACACTGGACCTCGCATGCGGGTTGCGAGTTTTTGGGTTTTGCGGTTTCTTCAAAATCAAATAATACAATCTAAGCTGAATGACCCACACTACCATCTAACAAGCGAGTCTGCATGTTTTTAGCTTGTGAGCGACCTTGCATCGCATTCCAAAAGTTGTATTTTAATAAACTTTCGATTTCCCTCGCAGCGAGGTCTGCGAGTTTTGCCAGGTTTGTGGGTTTTTCGTCGAAGTCGAATTTTGGCTCGTTGTGCTGGTGTTGCGACTATATGTAAGTTTCTGAAGGTGTACCGGCTTCACTGCATTCATGAAGTTACCATAAGGGAACGGTCTAATCACTCTATGAATTAGTATTATGCCCGCAAACTTAAAACCCGCAAACTCGCAACCCGCATGCGAGTTCCAGTGTGGGGCGGCCTTAAACGTAAATTGTCAGCTAAAATACAAAATTTGATATTTGGTAGAATCAGCACTCCACTTTACGAAACTGAAATCAGATTTTCGAAATTCGGTCTAAGTCACGAGTAATTTAATGTTGAAATTGGGATATCACATACTTTTGTACTATTTTTACATTAAAACCCAATGAACCCAATGTTGAACCCAATGTTGAAATTGGGATATCACATACTTTTTGTACTATTTTTACGTTAAAACCCAACAGATTCCCCAACTATCACTATATTTGAATCGCGTGAAATCGGAGCTTCTCTACGAAACTTCAAATCAAAAGTTAATTTACGATTTCGCCGAATATCAACATAATAATATCATCCTAGGTTATGAACGTTCTGAATGTACTACCAGTTAAATTATTTTCAAAAACCATTGGCGTTTCGCATTTTTCATTTTGCAAAAAGAAAGCAGAAATCGATTCGCCGATGCTGTGGCTTTGGAGATTAGTAAACATTAGTACCATTCACTCAACGTTGGCGCCGGAAATCCCGGCTTTGGACCCGGCGAATCGATACGCCGCAAAAGTAGGTAAACAAAGCCGGGTTGACGAGATTCAACGTTCGGGTATGGTACGAAGGTATCTGGTTGTGTGTTGGCATCATTTTTTCCCTTTTTCTTTAAATGTGGAACGGGCGTGAGGCTTATATTGAAAAAAAATAACGTTGTAGCTTGCCTTCGGAAATTGCGTGATATATGTATAAAGTGCGCCATTCAAGGTGACAATTTCGCCGTCGGCCATCATGAAAATAGTGATGAAGGCTTTTCGCACGTACTATTTTAGACTTGTAAGCGACTCTGGAATCATTTATCGAAAGATCGTGTTTGAAGAATCCGGTAAGTCTGAAACCTGCACAGAACGACTTCTAAAATTCGAATTGTGCAATCTTATAAAAATGAAAAAGGTGATAGTTTCCCTTTAAGGCGCGTGCTCTCTACTAGGCGCCGGCCGCGGCCAAAATCCCGCAAAGATGCGCCCGTCACGTGCAAACCACCGAACCCACCCCTTCCAAAACTTTATACGACAAATGGTTGCACGCGTCCGACTCGGCGCTAAAGTTTCACTCCCGCAGCCCGCACCGTCGCCTCGCAACAGCCCGCCAAAGGGAAATGACGCGTTACGTACATACGTACAGACATTTTGATTTTTATATAAGTGAAATTATGACGTGAACATGGCATTGAGGTGCACTAAGGTGCAGGCTGTAAACGGTTGCTTTAGAGGGGCTCAAGCGGTTTCAGAGGGGCGTCATGCGTTTCCGCACTTCTTCCAAAAAACAAACTTTGGCAACATACCGAAAATCTTCGAAGTTCTAGAGTCATTTACAACAACGCACGTGATTTATTGAATTTGAATTATCGGCCAATAGGACCCTCCGCGATGTCTTTCTTACCGTCTCATTAGAGGGATTTTTTTCATTTGACTCAAGCTATTTTGCCACTAGCTTTTTTGATCACCCTAGCTATTTTTCTTCACTACCGTAAAGTGGGGCTATTTGAGACAGTGGGGCTATTTGAGACAGTAAGGTAATGGTATAGTAAAATCGCTGTAAAATGAAAACCGTTTGATGTTTTTTCGTCATTTTCGCTTAGGCTAATGTGGAATTGAACAGTGGATGCTCTGAATAACCTTTTTGAAAATTTCGAAAAGTTCTGAAAGAAATTTGCAATAAAATACGAAATACAGAGAAACGCACAATTTAAGTTGCTCGAAAAGGACCCCTACCTGCAGCTTAAAAAAGTTGAAGTTTTAACAGCTTCGCCACTGTATCCATCGTTACTACCTTTTTGCTTATAGGCTAAGCACATTTTTCATGAAAATATTATATATTGTTAACGGTACTCCCGATTGCGTAACCCATTGTCTCAGAATCCCGATGATGCCCACCTGGTCAAACCTCAACGGATATGCCAAATAGCTGATGATAACGGTGATGCGATGTACCCGAGAAGACTTACCGCCATCTACCTGAAGTGCATCGAACGTTCGACATAAGCATCACCGGTGAATCGGTCGTGGTCATAAACGTACAGTGGGTTCATGGCAGGTACTTCAAGCAGCAAACAATATTTACATGTTCGTAGTGTAACATAATAACCCTTTAGCTGGTGACCAAACTAGTTACTCTGATGAATATGTGCTTAAAATTTGTTTCATCAGTTACTGACTCAGTCGACAATCAACATATGTCTACCTTGGTTGACCAAAAAACACCATTGAATGTTACTTAACACATGAACGTACTGTTAGGTGAGCCTATTCAAGTATTTGTGGTAGGGTAACCGGCCAATTGATACAGCATGCAGCGATCGAGGAAAATTGGCATAAAATCAAAACCGTTTAACATTTTTCTGTTATTTCTTCGCATGGAGATGTACAATGGAACAAACAATCATGCAGACCATTCACTCAAATGTTTTCGGAAACCTTTTGCCTTGTTTGATTCATTACAGTGTGCTTCATAAGGTAGCGAGACTGTCTCAAATAGCCCCACCGACTTTCGGTATATCTGTTTTCACGTCACCGGGGCTAGATACAAAAACTTACTTTCAAAATTTTACTGTCGATGACTTCGAAATAGTCCTTGATGATCATCCCGTCATTTTGAAAGCTATGGGTCACATCATATTATGATAGCCTTAGCATATAGTGATGCAATTTTATACCCTACCGAAAAGAAGTGTCCTACGAAAAAGGAAAAGCTTGAATATAAAGGTCATATAACAGTCTTTGAAAAAAAACAATTTTTGCCAAAATGATCAAAATTCAATTTCCAAATGCATGGCGTTTAAAAAATTATCTCTAGCATGACCGAGTTTCTTGAATTTCTTTGCAACTAAAACTGTCTCAAATAGCCCCACCCTATGGGGCTATTTGAAACAGGCTTTAACATAAAAATAACCTTAATCATTATTACTAGCTGAACCAAAATGCACCTATATGAAAGAGCTCACAGAGAACTACATTTTTGCAATTTACATGCTATAAGAAATATGAACCGTCTTAAAGGGAGATGCCAACAACTGTAAAATCCGTTTCAAATAGCCCCACTTTACGGTAGCTATTTCGACGATAGCGATTTTGTCACTAGCTGTTTTGAGGTACTATGTCTTTTTACTAGCTGAAAAGTCACTAGCTCAAATATCACTAGCTTGCGCCCTGGTGGGGGGGGGGGCTATTTTATCCCCCCCCCCTCCAGACTTTTCAATGTATCTCCAGAACCGCTTCGCCGATCGTCACCAAACTTTCAGTACCTACCTACCCTCCCGGGCATCAATTTTACGCATTGTGACAAACATTTTCCAAAGGCTATGATAGGTTGTCCGCAAATGACGTCAGAGTGACGTCATGTTCTGCCGTTTTCGGCCCAAAAAAAGGTTTCGCGGGAAGAGCTGTCAGCCTATAGCTTTGAAGATAAAGAAAAACGTTCAATACATGAAAGGTGTAGAATTATTAGGGCTACAAACCTGCAATCTCGAAATTTTGAATTGTTCGAATTTTGACCCCCCAAAAATATGTTTTCTGAATATAACTGCCGACAAATCCGAAAAGCTTTCGATTTTCGAAAAAAACGGAATAGGGTAAGGGCGGGTTAGAGTACGCGGGCGATAAGAGTACGCATCAGCTGTTTCGGTTGCTTAGCAACGCGGGTTCGTCGAGTTCATGAAGTGACATGAAGCCGCCAGTGCGTGCTTGTCACCAACGGAACGTGGGCGTTGAGCGGCGACGCTGTTGAGTTTAAGGCGATGAATATTATTTTTGAGCGTTATGATATTATTATGGTATAGTACAATAATTTTGATACTTGGCAGTTGAGATAAGGTACATTTCCGTGATTGTTGTGGGAAACTTGTGAGGTTTTCTGGGGAAATACTGTGCAGTGCAATATTCTGTTTGCGAAGTTTTGCACTACGTTTCGGGGTTGTTTTTTGCGCGAATTGCATGTACGGTAAGAGCACGCACTGTTCAGGAGGGTAAGAGTACGCAGAATTATACATTAAATCGAATATACAGAAATATAAAGTTATTAATCTATCGCTCAATGACGTTTGTTTTGTAGGTATATCATCAATGGAGCACTGTGAATTGCAGATGCGTACTCGAAATTCTTCCAAATACGAGTTATTCTCCCTTTTGATTGTGCATTTTTTTAAAGAAACAAACGACATGATTATTTCCTGATTTATAGACTTGAAAGATTTATTTTATGTTTTTCTTTTTGGATACTCGAATTAACTTAAATGCCTTCTGAGTTTGAAGTTAAGCATTTGGACAGTACAAGCTGCATAGGTGTGTGTTCATATGCTTGCGTACTCCACCCGCCTGGCGTGCGTACTCTTACACACCCCATATGGTAAGAGTACGCAACTGCAGCGGTTCAGAAAATGTCAGTTTTAGACCACTTCCATTTACGCTGAAGGATCGTTGCCCCATGGGTTGATGGCTAATTCAATGAACTTTAATATTCCCTATTTGCGATTTATTTCTTTCATATATTAAACAAATGAGAGCAAGAAATCCACTAAGTGCGTACTCTTATACGACTTCACCCTATATGTGATAGCCGCTACCGACTTCTATTCACATACGAAATTTCAGATCGATACCTTTTTTTGTCCAAGTAAGCTATCCCGCGCCCCGTAGGGGGGGGGGGGCCGAAACGGCCCCACCCTGTCCTTTTCGGTCGATATCTTCTAAACGGCTGGAGATATCGCCACCAAACTTTCAGGACCCCTCCGGGCATTAATTTTACACATTGTGACCAAAAATTTCTAGAGGCTATGATAGGTTGGCCACAAATGACGTCAGAGTGACGTCATGTTCTGTCATTTTCGACCGAAAAAAGACCTTCGCGAGAAGACCTGTCAGGACTACAGCTTTGAGGATACAGAAAAATGATCAAGACATAAAAGGTGTAGAATTGACAGGGCTACAAAACTGCTATCTCGAATTTTTGAAATTTTTGAGTTTTGGCCCCCAAAAATCAAAAAAACTTTTTTTTGGATATATTCGCCAAAAAATCCAAAAAGTTTTTTGAGTTTCGAAAAAACCGGAATATATGTGATAGTGCCTACCGTCTTCTATCTACATGCCAAATTTCAGATCGATACCTCGTTTTTTGGCCAAGTTATAGCGAAAAAAAACTGTTCAAAAATGATGACGTCAAATTTTCAAACTCAATTTTTGGCAATTCTAGAACTCGTAGAGCAAAACGAAGACCACCATTAGACTCCCCGTGACGAGCTGCATCGAATCGATGCCCATTTTATGCAAAAATATCAACTTTGAAATTTGACCTAATTTGACCTGACCTTGACCTGACCTCCACCAAAACGTGACCTAGGCTGGCCCCAAAGGCTGCCTAACCCACATAATCGCATTTGTCATGTAAAATGGACCATAAAACATGTATCACACGACACATTCATATTGTGATCCCCGGTGACCTGACCTCGCTGTGACCTGACCTGGTATCAGTGACCTCAGATAGCAAAGTATGTGTTTGACGAACAATGTACCATCGATGGTTTTCAATAAATTACCAATTTACTCGCTTTCACAGCACATTTCTTGAATTGCCTGTGAACGGTGAAAATCTGACCTTTGACCTGACCTGTGACGTCATCGGTTTGACCTAGGTCAATGAAATTTGGTCACAAGGTAGTTCCCGGGTGGGGCTATCGAACGCCGTTTGAATTTTGAAAATCGGCCGGTAACTTTCCGAGATCTTAGGGGGGGGGGGGCGAAACGGCCCCCCCCCCCTACGGGTGGTAGGGTCCGCCGGTAGCCCTACGGGGCGCGGGCTATAGCGAAAAACTTCAAAATTGATGACGTCAAATTTTTAAACACAATTCTTAGCAATTCTAGACCACGTAGCGAAAAAAAAGACCACCATTTGACTCGCCGTGACGAGCTGCAACGATTTGATCCCCATTTTATGCAAAAATATCGACTTTGAAATTTGACCTTTTTTGGCCTGACCTTGACCTGACCTCCACCAGAAGGTGACCTAAACCGTTCCTGATGTTCTTATAACCAACACCATTGACTTTGAAATGAAAATTTGGTCATAAAACATGCATCACACAGCCCTGGTGAAATTGGGTTAATGTGCTGACCCTTGGTGACCTGACCTGTGACCTGATCTGGTATTATCAGTGACCTCTAATAGCAACATATGTACTAAGCAACTGGCGCCCTATCGCTGATTTTCGATAAAATGCGTTTTACTCGGTGTTATAGCTCATCCCCAAGAAGACCCGTGGCCGGCAAAACATTTTATCTTTGACCTGACCTTTGACGTCATCGGTGACCCCGAGGTAAATGAAATTATATTTCCCATGACAAATTTGACAGGGCTTTCGAACACCGTTTTAATTTTGCGGATCCGTCCAGTAGTTTCGGAGATACGAGGGGGGGGGGGCAAAAAATAGCCCCCCCCCCCTCCCACCAGGTCGCGTTATAAACAGACTTCACCAGGGCGCGGGCTAGCTATTCTGACGTGCACCCGCCGCATGAGCCTGAAATGGTAGACTATCCCGGTGAACACCTGAGTGCTGCAGTCAGTCTACCTTCCCGTAAATCCTTGGTCTCGGCGCTAACAGCTGGGGTTTCCAATACAGCGGTGCGGCACGGAGAGGATCGAACTTAATTTGGGAGCAATAATACAACACAAAAACATTAAATCGGAGCATATGTTTTCTCATGTTTTTACAATTGCAGCCATTCATGCAAATTTCCTTAGAACTGATCATGGCCTCAATACCTCAGGTCAACCGAATTTGACGAAATGGGCTGCATGAGATGGCACTCGGTGAGCTTAGCATATCCTACAAGTTTGAATCAAATCGATGGACCACTCTATATTTCATTGAAAAGGTGCATTTTTACCTTTTAAAAAGTACCGGTTTTTGGGACTCTATTACTTCCATCGCCGTTAAACTAGTCCAATTTTACTTTGACCTTTTACCGGTTTTTGTGACACCTGACCTAAAATGACTGAGACCTGAAATTTTTAGGACAGGTATGGAATGTTGCCCCAGACGATAGGTATGCCAAATTTTAGAGGGGAGGGTCTGCATTAACCCCCTCAACGGGCGAAGATTCACGAGCGCATTTATTTTTCAGCAAACAAACATCGAGCATCACTTCTAGCCATGCAACGTCGAACTCGACTCCTAGTCTGACTTAGGGTAGAACTATCGACTCCGACCGACTCGGACTCCGAATCTGACTCCGACTTCGGAACCTTATGTTTGATGACGAGCTGCACTGGCGAGTGGCGCTCAGCACCACTTTTGAATAATTAATAAACGTCTTTGACGCCACTTGCTTCAGCCAGTAGCGGCGGAACACCTTCAATTAAGGGGGGGGGGGGGCTGCCGACTTCCATTCTTTCCATGCAACGCCCATAGGGCTAATGTTAAAAGGCCAAAATCAATGGGGGCACGGTGCCCCGGTGCCCCCTCCGTTCCGCCGCCTATGGCTTCAGCACCCAAACGTGCTGCAACCAGTACAACAGAGTTTCATAGAGTGGTGGGGAGCCGGCGGCCCAGAGCGAGGGCGCTGCCGGAATATTAATTTATACGCGCAGTTCATCCCGGCCGCCGGAATGTTACACACAATTATTCACCGTGGCCCGCTACACACAGGTCACTCCAGCCTGTTGCACGCACTCCACGCTGGCCCACCCCGGGGGGGGGGAGGGATGGGGGGCGCCTGGGCCTGCCCTCCACCGCAGCTCGGTCAGCTGGAGCACATAAGTACCAGACTTGGGGTAGGTACCTACTTGTCGGCCGAGCGGGCAGGGAACGCCGCCTGCCCACCTCTGGGTAATTCCCGAGCCAGGGAGCTCGCCGGCCGGCCTGCCCTTCTCTGGGTAATTTCCGAGTCAGGGAGCTCGCCGGCCGGCCTCTGGGTAATTCCCGAGTCAGGGAGCTCGCCTGCCCAGTGCTGGGTAATTCCCGAGTCAGGGAGCTCGCCGGCCGGCCGCCTGCCCACTGCTGAGTGACGGAGGGCCGCGGTGTCCCGTGCCGTGGGCCGCGCGGCCAGACGTGTATAATTGAGGCGCGGCTGACGAGCGGCGGCCGGCCCGTATCGACGGCGGCGCCTTCTCCGAGCGGCGCGGCGGCGCGGCGGCGCGGCGGCCTGTTTTGTGTGTATCGGACCAGACGCAAAGGCCGGCCGTCGTCCCCGCGGACGCTCGGCGCCGCCAGCGGACGATAATGTGAGCGACCTCAGCCGGAAATAACAGTGTGCTGCAGTACTGATGCGTACATACAGGAATTTCCCATTTCAGCTGAGGCATCTTGCCCCAGAATATCTACTAGCAGCTAGGTAGGATCGGCAAAATACCTACCTAGTAAACTTACTTACGTCGATACATTCTGTTGCACCAAGTTCTCAGACGCAAAGCCATCGCTCTGATGTTAATGTTTGCCAGTACTCTGGCGAGGAACATGATCGATACAATTATATGAAAGAAAAACACTGACCTTTTTCCTCGAATATAAAGCAAATTTATTGCCAAGTTACCTTTTATTTACGTGATATTTCGGCCAACAGACCATTATCAAACGAAACTAGAACCAACGATTTCTACATTGTCCTTTCTTTCGTTTGATACTGGTCTGTTGTTATTATCTGTTGGTGTTATGGTCTATTGATCATTATCAAGCGAAAGAAAGAACGATGTAGAAGACATTGTTCTTCTATGGTCTGCTGGCCGAAACACCACGTACCTAAATAAAAAGAAAACTTTGCATTCATTTTGCTATATATTCGAGGAAAAAGTTCAATGTTTTTCTTTCCTATAATTTTACCTCTGTGGTGGGTAAATTGGAGGTTGAGTTGTTTTAACCCGCGCCCTGGTGGGGGGGGGGGGTATTTTTGCCCCCTCCAGACTTTTCGATATATCTCCAGAACCGCTGCGCCGATCGTCACCAAACTTTCAGTGCCCTCCCGGACATCAATTTTACACATTGTGACCAAAAATTTTCCAAAGGCTATGATAGGTTGGCCGGAAATGACGTCAGAGTGACGTCATGTTCTGCCGTTTTCGACCCAAAAAAGGGTTTTGCGGGAAGAGCTGTCAGGCCTATAGCCTTGCAAATACAGAAAAACGATAAAGACATAAAAGCTGTGGAATTGACAGGGCTACAAACTGCTATCTCGGATTTTTGAAATTTTTGGATTTTGACTCCAAAAATCAAAAAATAAATATTTTGAATATAATAGCCGAAAAATAAAAAAAGATGAAGTTCGCAAAAACCGGAACATGTGTGATAGTCCTTACCGCTTTCTATCCACATACCAAATTTGAGATTGATAGGGTAAGGTGCCTAATTAGCGACCCTTTCCGATTTGCGACCTACCTCCCTACAGAAAAACTGGCAGGAGAAAACGGGGTAAAAACATCGTCAAAAGGTCTGCCATACTTTGGTTATCAAATTAAATTGTTTTCCGGTCGTCGATGTTTCTGGTGGGACGTTTCAGGCGAGTTTAAATAAAAATGACGAGTTTCTTATCCAAAATTTGTGTGTTTGGGCCCTCTCTGACGAAAAGTGATGCACATTAGGATGATGCACCTTTTTTATTCTTAATCGACATTCCTTTTTTAATTGATTGCGTTTTCCCATAGTGAATCGCTCAACTGTGCACAGCATGGCGGTTAAAAATGTGTCGCAACTCATATTTCCTATTTGCGCCTGACATGGTCGCAAATAGCTCAAGAAGGGAAAGAAAGGGGAAAAGAGAGAAATGAAAATGAGGTGTTGCTGAAGCTTGCAATGTGTGGCAGGGGATGCCAAATGTTGTCACCGACTGCAGGGGTGCCGAATTCAGCGCGGACCTCGAATATCATACAAGATAGCCCGCAAAATTTGGGTTTCCGCCTTCTTTTCGCCTTCGGTGCATCACGTGATCAGTTTTTACTTACGTAAATGTGTTTTATTAACGTTCCTGTTCGAGTGATTGAGTGCTTTGCGTATAGGTTACCTTTTTTGAGATCATATTTCATTTTTTCAGGCGTCGCATTTTTTGCCATTTTTAATATGGGGAAACCCATAGACTTATTAGCGACCCTCCCCGGTCGCTAATCGGGAAGAGTTCCCTATTAGCGTTTTTTGCAATGGTTTGCCAAAATGCTCACTACAAATAAGTTAGTGAATATTGGGGCAGAAAATGACTATATTTTAATAGAAAAATGAACGATCTCTCCGAAAATCAAGCCAGTAACACAGTGGCACGTACAGAGCGTGAGCAATGACGGTTCAAATTAAGGGGGTCGCTAATTAGGCACCTTACCCTACCTCTTTTTTTTTGGCGAAGTTATAGCGAAAAAACTGTTCAGAATTGATTCAATAACCCAAAAATTGGGAAAATCGGGACCTGTTAGAACGTCGTAAAGCGTGGCTGCCATATGGTTTTTAGGGGGTGCTGGTCACGAATACTGCATGTTAGTTTTGATCACAGATGATGTCTTTATGCATTTGGGCCAGGTCGGGTCAGGTCAGGTCAGGTCAACCAGTAGGGGTCCTGCCGGGTATTCGTAGTCCGTGTCAACAGCCTCTGACAGCTTAGTAACATGTTACGAAGGCACCAGAACTACTTCGTTAATGTTCGTATGATTGCTAAATTCGAATTCAGCTCCAAAAACTAGCCTAGAAACATGTAAAACTCGAAAAGTGATTCCAGGTCATCAAAGGTCAGTGACCTGACCTGACCTTCAGGTGACCTAGACACCCACCCTAATGCATGGGGGCAACATCATATCACACGTTTGAACGCTTGAAACCACGAAAAGACTGCAAACGCGCGGCTAATGCGAGCCGACATACGCCGAATCGAGATTCCGGCCAAACATGATCTCGAAAAGTAGGTCACAGGTCAAAGGTCATTTGGGTCAGGGCATAGACCACTAAGTTGATTAACGCGAGGGTACTGAATATTTCGTCGCGATCAGCTGCTTTATACGCGAGTTATTCGCGAAAGACCGAGGTGGTGTCCGTTCGACCTCCCCCCACCCCTATACGGGCGAGGGTTAATGCTATTTTTTAGTTTAAGCCTGTCTCAAATAACCCCATAGGATGGGGCTATTTGAGACACTTTTGGTTAAAAAGAAATTGAAGAAAATCGGTCACGCTAGAAATGATTTTTAAATCATTCTGGCAAACATTGTTTTGCAAAGACTGTTATCTTGTCCTTTATATTCAATCTTTTCCTTTTTCGTAGGACACTTCATTTCGGTACGTTATAAAATTGCATTCCATGCTAAGGCTGTCATAATATGATCTGACCCTCTACTCTCAAAATGACAGGTGGATCATCAAGGACTATTTTAAAGTCATCGACAGTAAAATTTTGACCCTTCTTTGACATGGCACCCTTCTAACCGGTCTCTAGCAATGTGCCAAATTTGAGCGCTAACCGTTCTCGAAATCTGGAAGCGGCACCCTGCACTTGCGCACGTGCTAAATGGGTCTCAACCAGGGGTCTCAACTGGCTTTTGCACGGCACACTACTAACCGGTCCCTAACCATGTACAGGTCTCGCGAGATTATAAAGCGGTAGGTTTTGCACTTTTACATTTCCGGTTATATCTCAGAAACTAATCGATCTACGATGTAGCCATTTTACACGATCATGGCCGGCTTGTTACCCAACAAGTCGATCGCATCTTCAACACTTAAAAGCTTAAGACGATGAAGATATAGCCTGAAGTACATTAAGTTTTCTAAGTGCAATAAGTCCTTTTTTTTTCAAAAGGCGCACGGCCCGAAAATCGATTTTAGAATTGTCACGTGCAATGTGATGGTTTTTACAGAAATCAACGAACACCGGCTTGGCACGTTTCGAAATCAGACCAGACTGGCCCTTGGACTGGCCGGCTCGATCGGTTAGAGGGCCTTGGCTCGATCGGCCGGTCTCTGACTTGCGATAGTTTGGAAAAAAGTATAGACATACGACTCATAATGAGGAACTGTGAATCGAAAATGCTTTCATACGGGGTCTAGCCATAGGCACTAAACAAATGATTAAACTGCTCACGTGGATGACCTGTTTGCAGACCTACAAAAGTAACACACGGATTGACATTTTGTTTTAGATTTATTTCTGTTGAGTACCAGAAAGAAAAAAACATGAGCCAGCATATCTGCCGATCTAGTACAATGCTGATCGATCGATTTCTGTACTGGGAAGAAATCGGGTATGCGCCAACTAAATCTGGAAAGACTTTGACTTATAAAAAGACGACTGAAGTTTGTAGGTAGCATGCGAGAACACAATGTAAGACAACAATATGGAACGTCACCAGCTTCAGCAGCTAACAATGACATGTTTTCCATGAGCTTGCCGCTCAGAATTTCGGCCCCCGACAGATTCTGTCTTGAATGTTTAAATAGTTGCCGCTTGCTATTTCTCAAGTGATGGGCTGGCTGTGGAATCAAGGTTAATACAGGAGTGACGTTACATTTGCATGCAAAATCAACAGAATGGCTCAAATCTATGAATTTACTAACATTCTGCAATGTGACACGATTTAAAAACTAAATTGAACAACTTGCTCCGTTGCACTGTGCTTACTCGAGGGCAGCGCTTTTCGAGGAGCGCTGTGGCCCGAAGGTTTGAACTTTGAATTGTGAAAAACGCCCGCCCGCCGCAAAACGCAAACACCGCAAAACGCGCAAAACGCACACCCGAAACGCCAACACAAAGGTCGCAAAAATAAACAAACGCCCGCCCGCCGCAAACCGCAAATAAAAAAACGCAAAAACGCCGCAAAACAATAAAACCGCCCGCATCGCACACCCGCTAACCGCCAACCGAAAACGCCTAAAAATCGCCCGCCCGCCGCCAAAAAAAAAAAAAAAAACACCGCAAAAAAACGAAAAAGCGGCCGCCAACCGCAAACAAATGTAACACCGCAAACGACGCAAAAAAAAAGAAAACCGCCCGCATTGCCCGCCCGCCCACCCGCCGCCAAAGACAAACACCGCAAAAAAAAACACAAAACGCCCGCCCGCTGCAAAACGTAAACACCGCAAAACGTGTAAAACGCACGCCCGAAAAGCCAACGCAAGCGGCAAAAAAATCGCCCGACCGCCGCAAACCACACAGAAAAAAACGCCGAAACGCCGAAAAATAAAATCGCCCGCACCGCACCGACGCTAACTGCTAACCGAAAACGACTAAAAGTCGCCCGCCAGCCGCCAAACGCAAACACCGCAAATAAGCGGCCGGCCGCAGCAAGATACTAATTTATCAACGACTGGCATACCGCTAGGCTGGTCATTTTCACAAATCAAAAAGATATCTGCAAAAATCTCCTAGATGAAAGCGCCCGATTAAAAAACGGATGGCACGTGCGTGTTCCTCGCCCCCAACTTCCATCAGGTCAATCGTCATTTGGGTCACCTAACGCATTGACGACCGGCTGGGTGGAATGCACATTGCGCCAAGAAACGTTAGTATATTGTCAAAAAGAATCCCCAGAATGGTGGATCCCAAAAGTTTGAAACTACCACTTTGACCCACTGCACGACACCTTAAACAGTTGCCGACCGGATGACACCCATTGTTTGGTCACCTACGCCATACTTTGCATCATGGGTGCGCCGAAATAACCAAAAGTCCCAATTTCCGGTGTGCAGGGTCATTTTCAACGGCACGTGGCACGTGGTTCTGGACTTTTCCGGCCACTTTGCGACATACCCATGAGTAGTGCACCGAATGGTGGTTGATCCGCATGGAAGAAAATGGGGGGTCGTTTGGATCGTTTTCGAGCAATCTGCCGTGGAACGCATTTTTTCATTTTGCCCATTGGCTTAACACGGGAATTTGCAAAGTCACGTGGCACGTGCACCAGATGGTCCGCGGAGGGGAGACCCATACCAGAACGTAGATCACCTGGCCCACTAGAAATCCTGAAAAAATCAGAATTTTTGGAGCAGCCGTTTTCAAGAGCATCAAGTTGTACTGATCTCAGGCAGCTTTTGCCAAATTGTCAGGGAACTCAGATTTGTTTTCAATAGAAAAACACAATTCTAAAGAATAGTGTTTTAACTATTGACAACAAGCCTTCGGTTATCTTTCAAAAATGGCCGCGAAATTCATCTCGGCTTGCGTTACCCGGCATCTGCGATGCCGGGCTCCGCATCGCGGGACCGCAGGTTGTTTGAGCAAGCACCTTTGTAAACGCAGCAAAAACGCCCGCCACCAAACGAGAGGATGAGCCTTGCACGTGCAGACCGGAGTCGGTGTGCTACGGACTGACGTGCACGGCACCCTATTCGTCGGTCTATAGCGGTGTGCCAAATTTGAGTGCAATCGACCCGGCCGTTTTCGAGATCTGGAAGCGACACCCTGCACGTGCGCACGTGCAGCCTAGGCCCCAAGTGACTTGTGCACGGCACTCTATTCGCCGGTTTCTAGCGGAGTACCAAATTGGAGCTCAATCGGCCCCGTCAATTTCAAGATCTGGAAGCGACCCCTACACGTGCGCTCGTGGAGCTGCACCCCAACCGTGGCACATGAAAATACATACTAACTGACTTGTGCACGGCACCCTACTAACCAGTCTCTAGCGGTATACCAAATTTGAGCACAGTCGGCCCAGCCGTTCTTGAGATCTGGAAGCGTCAGCCTGCACGTGCGCACGTGCATAACGGGTCCCATCTGACTTGTGCACGGCACCCTACTCGCCGAGCCCTAACGGTGTGCCAACTTTGATCACAATCGGCCCAGCCGTTCTCGAGATCTGGAATCGTCACCCTGCCCGTGCGCACGTGCAGCTGCACCCCAACCGTGACACATGGAAATGCATTGCCCGGCGGTTGCCTACATCCATGCCAAGTATTAGTGCAATCGGCAAAGTAACTACAGAGTTATTAGACTTGTTACCGAACTGACACCTCTTCGTTTTGCACGTGGCACGTGCATTAGGGGTCACCCATACGCATCGAGAATAGCACAGTACGTGTAAGAAAGGGAGGAGCTGTCCCACACAAAAGACCGCGAGTGAATCGGTCAAACAGTTGTGGAGATATAAGCTTTGCAAAGGCGCCCCCACGGCGGCCGACTGCTAATATTTAGCAATAATCAATGTCGCGTCCGCACACGGGAGGCATCCCCGTCACCTGTTCGTATACTCTAATGTGGTTGGGTTCAAGTCACAGGCGAGCCCTGCTTTTTTGCAACTTTTCTTAGAAACGGCACATCGTGCAGTGACGTGCTATACATCGTTGGAAAGAGCATCGAAAGTTGTATACTATATTAACTTTTCACTTTGATATATTTGGAACGTAAAAAGTTATTAAGCAACAAAGACGCTCCCATTGACTTTACATGTTAAAAATTTTAAATTTCAAATTAACTTTAAAAGAAAAAATGAGTTTTGCCACCTTAACGAAGCATAACGGCACGTACTATGCTCTTTCCTCTACAAGATATAAGAGTTTGGGCGAAATCTATCTCTAAAAGTTTGTACAAAGATCGAATGAAAATGTCTCTGCAAAGTCTCGACATCGCCGTCCATTGACTTAACATGGAACACAGCAAAATTCCAACTTTGACCTCGTGCAAAGACACGTTCCGAGATTCTGAGGGGTATACAGCGCACACTGGCGTGTACCCAAACGTGTTTGCCATAAAATGCTGGGAAGAAAACCACCTCTTCCTTGGCTCGTTTTTCCGCTATTGGCGATCGCGCAAAAAGTGTCCAAAACCCCGTTCACTTAACATGGGGAAAATGGAATCGCACGTGCCACGCGCAAAAGACTTCTTAGCGAGTAGCGACCGATGCCATCAGGTACACCTCTTTAACGCCGCAAAAACGCCCGCCGCCAAACGAGAGGATGAGCCTTGCACGTGCAGCCCGGAGCGGGTGTGTCACGAACTGACGTGCACTGCACTCTACTAACCGGTCTCTAGCGGTTTGCCAAATTTGAGTGCAATCGACCCGGCCGTTTTCGAGATCTGGAAGTGACACCCTGCACGTGCGCGCGTGCAACCTGGGTCCCAATTGACTTGTGCACGGCACTCTATTCGCCGGTTTCTAGCGATGTACCAAATTTAATCTGAATCGGCCCAGCCGTTTCCAAGATCGGGAAACGACCCCTACCCGTGCGCACGTGCAGCTGCACCCCAACCGTGGCACATGAAAATACATACTAACTGACTTGTGCACGGCACCCTACTAACCAGTCTCTAGCGGTATGCCAATTTTGAGCACAGTCGGCCCAGCCGTTCTTGAGATCTGGAAGCGTCAGGCTGCACGTGCGCACGTGCATAACGGGTCCCATCTGACTTGTGCACGGCACCCTACTAACCAGCCTCTAGCGGTGTGCCAAGTTTGATCACAATCGGCCCAGCCGTTCTCGAGATCTGGAAGCGTCACCCTGCCCGTGCGCACGTGCAGCGGCACCCCAACCGTGACACATGGAAATGCATTGCCGGGTGCGTGCCAACATCCATGCAAAGTACCAGCGCAACGGCAAACTAACTACAGAGTTATTAGACTTGTTACTGAACTGACTTCTCATCGTTTTGCACGTGGCACGTGCATTAGGGGTCACCCATACGCATCGAGAATAGCACACTACGTGTAAGAAAGGAAGAAGCTACCCCACACAAAAGACCGCGAGTGAATTGGTCAAGTAGTTGTGGAGATAGAAGCTTTGCAAGGCGCCCCCAAGGCGGCCGAATGCTAATATTTAGCAATAATCAGTGTCGCATCCGCACACGGGAGGTATCCCCGTCACCTGTTCGTATACTCTAATGTGGTTGGGTTCAAGTCACAGTCGAGCCCTGATTTTTTACAGCTTTTCTTAAAAAACGGCACATCGTGCAGTGACGTCCTATGCATCAGTGGAAAGAGCATCAAAAGTTGTATATTATATTAACTTTTCACCTATATATCTTACTAAAGATAAAAGTTATAGAGGAATAAAGACGCTCCCATTGACTTTCCATGTTAAAAATTTTAAATTTCAAATTAACTTTAAAAGAAAAAATGAGTTTTGCCACCTTAACGAAGCATACCAGCAAGTACTATGCTCTTTCCTCTACAAGATATAACAGTTTGGGCAAAATCTATCTCTAAAATTTTGTACAAAGATCGAATGAAAATGTCTCTGCAAAGTCTCGACATCGCCGTCCATTGACTTAACATGGGACACAGCAAAATTCCAACTTTGACCTCGTGCAAAGACACGTTCCGAGATTCTGAGGGGTATACAGCGCACACTGGCGTGTACCCAAACGTGTTTGCCATAAAATGTTGGGATGAAAACCACCCCTTTCTTGGCTCGTTTTTCCGCCATTCCCGATGGCGCAAAAAGTGTCCAAAACCCCGTTGACTTAACATGGGGAAAATGGAATCGCACGTGCCACGTGCCACGAGGTTTTAAGCGAGTAGCGACCGGTGCCATAAGGTAGATCGCCTCCGGGAGCCCATACACTGAACTTTTTACGAAGATTGTACATTTCGTCTAGGCCCCGCTCAAGTTGCCCCAATCTCAGGCCAACTTTGCAAAACATAGCCCGGTGAACGACTGCTCCGGTTGTTTTTCAATAGAAAAACACAATTCTAACGAATAGTGTTTGTCTTTTCAAACAACCTGCGGTTAGATCGCCTGCGGGAGCCCATACCCTGAACTTTTTACGAAGATTGAGCGATTCGTCTAGGCCCCGCTCAAGTTGCCCCAATCTCAGGCCAACTTTGCAAAACATAGCCCGGTGAACGACTGCTCCGGTTGTTTTTCAATAGAAAAACACAATTCTAACGAATAGTGTTTGTCTTTTCAAACAACCTGCGGTTACCCGGCATCTGCGATGCCGGGCTCCGCATCGCGGGACCGCAGGTTGTTTGAGCAAGCACCTTTGTAAACGCAGCAAAAACGCCCACCGCCAAACGAGAGGATGAGCCTTGCACGTGCAGACCGGAGTCGGTGTGCTACGGACTGACGTGCACGGCTCCCTATTCGCCGGTCTATAGCGGTGTGCCAAATTTGAGTGCAATCGACCCGGCCGTTTTCGAGATCTCGAAGCGGCACCCTGCACGTGCGCACGTGCAAGCTGGGTCCCAATTGCCTTGTGCACGGCACTCCATTCGTCGGTCTCTAGCGGTGTACCAAATTTGAGCTCAATCGGCCCAGACAATTTCAAGATCAGGAGGCGACCCTGCACGTGCGCACGTGCAGCTGTACCCCAACCGTGGGACATGAAAATGCATACTAACTGACTTTTGCACGGCACCCTACTAACCAGTATCTAGCGGTATGCCAAATTTGAGCACAGTCGGTCCAGCCGTTCTTGAGATATGGAAGCGTCAGCCTGCACGTGCGCACGTGCAAACTGGGTCCCATCTGACTTGTGCACGGCACCCTACTCGCCGAGCCCTAACGGTGTGCCAACTTTGATCACAATCGGCCCAGCCGTTCTCGAGATCTGGAAGCGTCACCCTGCCCGTGCGCACGTGCAGCGGCACCCCAACCGTGACACATGGAAATGCATTGCGCGGCAGGTGCCTACAACCATGCCAAGTATCAGCGCAATCGGCAAACTAACTACAGAGTTATTAGACTTGTTACCGAACTGACACCTCTTCGTTTTGCACGTGGCACGTGCATTAGGGGTCACCCATACGCATCGAAAACAGCACACTACGTGTAAGAAAGGAAGAAGCTATCCCACACAAAAGACCGCGAGTGAATCGGTCCAGTGGTTGCAGAGATATAAGGTGTGTAAAGGCACCCCACAGGCGGCCTACTGCTAATATTTAGCAATAATCAGTGTCGCATCCGCACACGGGAGGTATCGCCGTCACCTGTTCGTATACTCTAATGTGGTTGGGTTCAAGTCACAGTCGAGCCCTGATTTTTTACAGCTTTTCTTAAAAACGGCACATCGTGCAGTGACGTCCTATGCATCAGTGGAAAGAGCATCAAAAGTTGTATATTATATTAACTTTTCACCTATATATCTTACTAAAGCTAAAAGTTATAGAGGAATAAAGACGCTCCCATTGACTTTCCATGTTAAAAATTTTAAATTTCAAATTAACTTTAAAAGAAAAAATGAGTTTTGCCACCTTAACGAAGCATACCAGCAAGTACTATGCTCTTTCCTCTACAAGATATAAGAGTTTGGGCGAAATCTATCTCTAAAATTTTGTACAAAGATCGAATGAAAATGTCTCTGCAAAGTCTCGACATCACCGTCCATTGACTTAACATGGGACACAGCAAAATTCCAACTTTGACCTCGTGCAAAGACACGTTCCGAGATTCTGAGGGGTATACAGCGCACACTGGCGTGTACCCAAACGTGTTTGCCATAAAATGCTGGGAAGAAAACAACCTCTTCCTTGGCTCGTTTTCCCGCTATTGGCGATCGCACAAAAACTGTCCAAAACCCCGTTGACTTAACATGGGGAAAATGGAATCGCACGTGCCACGTGCCACGAGGTTTTAAGCGAGTAGCGACCGGTGCCATCAGGTAGATCGCCTGCGGGAGCCCATACACTGAACTTTTTACGGAAATTGAGCGATTCGTCTAGGCCCCACCCAAGTTGCCCCAATCTCAGGCCAACTTTGCAAACATAGCCCGGAGAACGACCGCTCCGGTTGTTTTTCAATAGAAAAACACAATTCTAACGAATAGTGTTTGTCTTTTCAAACAACCTGCGGTTACCGCTCCGGTTGTTTTTCAATAGAAAAACACAATTCTAACGAATAGTGTTTGTCTTTTCAAACAACCTGCGGTTACCCGCCGCAAAACGCAAAACCGCAAAACTCGCAAAACGCACGCTCAAAACGCAACGCAAAAGCCGCAAAAAAACAATCGCCCGCAGGCACAAAACCGCAGAAAAAAAAACGCAAAAAAAGCCGCAAAAACGCCCGTCCGCCGCAAAACACAAACACCGCAAAAACGCAAATACCACCGCCACAAAAAATCGCCCGCATCGCCCGCCGCCAAAGGCAAAACGCCGCGAAACGCGGCCGCCCGCCTAAAACCGCAACACCGCCAATAACGCCCGGCCGCCGGCGACCGCAAAACCCCGCAAAAAACGGCCGCCCGCCGCAAACTACAAAACGCCGCAAAAAACGGCCGCCCGCCGCAAACCGCCGCTTCCAAACGCAAACGCAAACCAAACGCAAACCAAACCAAACGCAAACACCGCAAAACACCCGCATCGCCCGCTCGCCCGCCGCCAAACACAAAAAAACGCAAAAAACGCAAACACCGCGACAAAAAACGCCCGCAACGCACGCCCGCCCGCCGCCAACCGCAAAACCCCGCAAAAAACGGCCGCCCGCCGCCAAACAAAAACACCGCAAAAAACGCAAAAACGGCCGCCCGCCGCCAAACGCAAACACCGAAAAAACACAAACACCGCCGCAAACACGCCCGCCGTAGGCAAAACGCAAACACTGACGCATTAAAGGGACACTCCCACCTTAACATTAGTTTTGAGTTGAGATAGCCAAATTGGTGGCCATGGCCTGCAAATACCGGTTTGGGCACTCACAACATCGAAAAATGCTTTAATTCGAAGATATGGAATTTCAAACTTGCAGTTTTCGGATTCTAAGGGGCTAATGCATTGGAATGCCCCCTTAGAATTTGTGACGTCAGCGGAGATCTAACGATTTTTAAATCTTAGACTAAAACCATCGTTAACACGTGGTGGTATACGCTGCTTTGCGCGCAACGTCTGCCGCACTTTAAGGCTGCCAAATTATTGCTTCCAAATAAAGTCGCTAGTAACAGGGGAGATCCCAAAAAGTAAACAAAAGTAAAAGCCTAATATCTTGAAAACCAGAGAATATTTTTCGGTGAAATTTGGTAGATATTCGTTTTCGCTCTTTCTGAACCAAGGGACATCACTTTCATGCCAATTCATTAACTTTTTTGAAGGTGGGAGGGTCCCTTTAAGACAAATATGGCGCCCTGTGGCAAATGTGGTGCATTCATATCTACCGTTTAAGCAGCCACCGCTTAATTACAGCGCATCCTAATCGTCCAATTTTCGACAAAATAACGCACATTCTGCACTTTGTGGCAAAAATGGCGCTTTGAGACAAACGTGGCGCACTGCAACAAACGTGCCTCATTCGTTCATGTCGCTTAACAATTCATCAACCCACCAAATTCTAGTCCAATCGGACTTAAACTGACAAAGTTATGTACATTTGAATATTTCACTATAAAATATATCCGCAACGGAGGTGCCCAAATTTGCACGTGTGCCACGTGATCGCCGGTGGTGTAAGCAGGACTTGTCTCCTCACTGATTGCACCATTTCAGTATTCCTGGCTTGTGCGGTTTTCGGTCTCTAGCGGTGTACCAAATTTGAACTAAATCGGCCCGGCCGGTCACGAGATCTGGAAGCGCCACCCTGCACGTGCGCACGTGCAGCGGCACCCCTACCGTGGCACATGAAAATGGATCGCCTAGTAGGTGACTACCTCCATGCCAAGTTTCAGCGCAATCGGCCCAGTAATTACCGAGTTATTGCACTTATTACAAAACTGACACCTCTCCGTTTTACACGTGTCACGTGCAGTAGTGGTCACCCGCATGCATCGTCCATAGTAAAATACTTGTAAGAAGGGTATACCCTACCCCACACAAAAAACCGCAAGTGTATCGGTCCCCTGGTTGCGGAGATATAACTCATGCAAAAACGTTCCCACGGCGGCCGGCCGCTAATATTTAGCATTAAATCGCATCCTTCAATGGGAGGTATCCCCGTCACCTGTTCGTATACTGTCTGAGCCAAGACCTTATATAGGTCTGAGCTCAAATCTCGGTAATGTCGTGCTTTTTTACTAAATTTCTCGGCACCCTACTCGCCGATCCCTAATGGTGTGCCAAGTTTGATCACAATCGGCCCAGCCGTTCTCGAGATCTGGAAGCGTCACCCTGCACGTGCGCACGTGCAGTTGCACCCCAGCCGTAGCACATGGAAATGCATGGTCCGGCGGGTGCCTACATCCTTGTGTAGTTTCAGTGCAATCAGCCAAGTAATTACCGTGTTATTGTCATTACAACAAAAGTGACACCTCTCCGTTTTACACGTGTCACGTGCAGTAGGGGTCACCCGGATGCATCATCCATAGTAAATACTTCTAAGAAGGGTATACGCTACCCCAAACAAAAAACCGCAAGTGTATCGGTCCCCTGCTTGCGGAGATACGAGTCGTACGAAAACGTCCCCACGGAGGCCAAACGCTAATATTTAGCATTAAATCGCATCCTTCAATGGGAGGTATCCCCGTCACCTGTTCGTATACTGTCTGAGCCAAGACCATATATAGGTGTGAGCTCAAATCTCGGTAATGTCGTGCTTTTTTACTAAATTTCTCAAAAACGGCACAACGTGCAATAACGCTCTATATATCATTGGAAAGAGCATGAAAAGTTGTATATCCTAGCAACTTTTCACTTAAATATATGTTCAACGTACAAAGTTATTAAGCACCAAAGACTCTCCCATTGACTTTCCATGTTAAAAATTTTCAATTTAAAACGAGCTTAAAAAGAACAAACGAATTTTGACAGCTTAACAAAGCATAACAACATGTTCTATGGTCTTTTCTCAACAAGTCCTGAAAGTTTAAACAAAATCGTATCATATAATTTTGTACAATGAGCGAATGAAAATGTCTCTGCAAAAACGCCCATTGACTTAACATGGGGAGCGAAAAAAGTTCAACTTTGACCTCGTGCAAAGACACGTTACGAAGTTCTGAGGGGTATACGGCGCACACTAGCGTGTACCCAAACGTGTTTGCCATAAAATGCTGGGAAGAAAACCACCCCTTCCTTGGCCCGTTTTCCCGCCATTGGCGATCGCGCAAAAAGTGTCCAAAACCCCGTTGACTTAACATGGAGAAAATGGAATCGCACGTGCCACGTGCCACGAGGTTTTAAGCGAGTAGCGACCGGTGCCATCAGGTAGATCGCCTGCGGGAGTCCATACCCTGAAATTTTTACGAAGATTGAGCGATTCGTCTAGGCCCCAACCAAGTTGTACTGATTCGCTGCCAGACTTGCAAAACATAGCCCGGAGACGGACCGCTCCGGTTGTTTTTCAATAGAAAAACACAATTCTAACGAATAGTGTTTGTCTTTTCAAACAACCTGCGGTTATGCCAATGATCAGCGCAATCGGCAAACTAACTACAGAGTTATTAGACTTGTTACCGAACTGACTTCTCTTCGTTTTGCACGTGGCACGTGCATTAGGGGTCACCCATACGCATCGAGAACAGCACACTACGTGTAAGAAGGGAAGAGGCTATCCCACACAAAAGACCGCGAGTGAATCAGTCCAGTGGTTGCAGAGATATAAGGTTTGTAAAGGCACCCCACAGGCGGCCTACTGCTAATATTTAGCAATAATCAGTGTCGCATCCGCACACGGGAGGTATCGCCGTCACCTGTTCGTATACTCTAATGTGGTTGGGTTCAAGTCACAGTCGAGTCCTGCTTTTTTACAACTTTTCTTAAAAACGGCACATCGTGCAGTGACGTTCTATACATTGTTGGAAAGAGCATCGAAAGTTGTATATTTTATTAACTTTTCACTTTGATACATCTGCAACGTAAAAAGTTATTTAGCAACAAAGACGCTCCCATTGACTTTCCATGTTAAAAATTTTAAATTTCAAATTAACTTTATAAGAAAAAATGAGTTATGCCAGCTTAACGAAACATAACGGCATGTACTATGCTCTTTCCTCTACAAGATATAAGGGTTTGGGCGAAATCTATCTCTAAAATTTTGTACAATGAACGAATGAAAATGTCTCTGCAAAGTCTCGACATCGCCGTCCGTTGACTTAACATGGGACACAGCAAAATTCCAACTTTGACCTCGTGCAAAGACACGTTCCGAGATTCTGAGGGATATACAGCGCACACTGGCGTGTACCCAAACGTGTTTGCCATAAAATGCTGGGAAGAAAACCACCTCTTCCTTGGCTCGTTTTCTCGCTATTGGCGATCGCGCAAAAAGTGTCCAAAACCCCGTTCACTTAACATGGGGAAAATGGAATCGCACGTGCCACGCGCAAAAGACTTTTTAGCGAGTAGCGACCGGTGCCATCAGGTAGATCGCCTCCGGGAGCCCATACACTGAACTTTTTACCAAGATTGAGCGATTCGTCTAGGCCAGACTCAAGTTGCCCCAATTCGCTGCCAGACTTGCAAAACATAGCCCGGAGAACGACCGCCCCGGTTGTTTTTCAATAGAAAAACACAATTCTAACGAATAGTGTTTGTCTTTTCAAACAACCTGCGGTTACCCGGCATCTGCGATGCCGGGCTCCGCATCGCGGGACCGCAGGTTGTTTGAGCAAGCACCTTTGTAAACGCAGCAAAAACGCCCGCCACCAAACGAGAGGATGAGCCTAGTGTTTGTCTTTTCAAACAACCTGCGGTTACCCAGCATCTGCGATGCCGGGCTCCGCATCGCGGGACCGCAGGTTGTTTGAGCAAGCACCTTTGTAAACGCAGCAAAAACGCCCGCCACCAAACGAGAGGATGAGCCTTGCACGTGCAGACCGGAGTGGGTGTGCTACGGACTGACGTGCACGGCACCCTATTCGTCGGTCTATAGCGGTGTGCCAAATTTGAGTGCAATCGACCCGGCCGTTTTCGAGATCTGGAAGCGACACCCTGCACGTGCGCACGTGCAGCCTAGGCCCCAATTGACTTGTGCACGGCACTCTATTCGCCGGTTTCTAGCGGTGTACCAAATTGGAGCTCAATCGGCCCCGTCAATTTCAAGATCTGGAAGCGACCCCTACACGTGCACTCGTGGAGCTGCACCCCAACCGTGGCACATGAAAATACATACTAACTGACTTGTGCACGGCACCCTACTAACCAGTCTCTAGCGGTATACCAAATTTGAGCACAGTCGGCCCAGCCGTTCTTGAGATCTGGAAGCGTCAGCCTGCACGTGCGCACGTGCATACCGGGTCCCATCTGACTTGTGCACGGCACCCTACTTACCAGCCTCTAGCGGTGTGCCAACTTTGATCACAATCGGCCCAGCCGTTCTCGAGATCTGGAAGCGTCACCCTGCCCGTGTGCACGTGCAGCGGCACCCCAACCGTGACACATGGAAATGCATTGCGCGGCAGGTGCCTACAACCATGCCAAGTATCAGCGTAATCGGCAAACTAACTACAGAGTTATTAGACTTGTTACCGAACTGACACCTCTTCGTTTTGCACGTGGCACGTGCATTAGGGGTCACCCATACGCATCGAGAACAGCACACTACGTGTAAGAAAGGAAGAAGCTATCCCACACAAAAGACCGCGAGTGAATCGGTCCAGTGGTTGCAGAGATATAAGGTTTGTAATGGCACCCCACAGGCGGCCTACTGCTAATATTTAGCAATAATCAGTGTCGCATCCGCACACGGGAGGTATCGCCGTCACCTGTTCGTATACTCTAATGTGGTTGGGTTCAAGTCACAGTCGAGCCCTGATTTTTTACAGCTTTTCTTAAAAACGGCACATCGTGCAGTGACGTCCTATGCATCAGTGGAAAGAGCATCAAAAGTTGTATATTATATTAACTTTTCACCTATATATCTTACTAAAGCTAAAAGTTATAGAGGAATAAAGACGCTCCCATTGACTTTCCATGTTAAAAAATTTAAATTTCAAATTAACTTTAAAAGAAAAAATGAGTTTTGCCACCTTAACGAAGCATACCAGCAAGTACTATGCTTTTTCTTCTACAAGATATAAGAGTTTGGGCGAAATCTATCTCTAAAATTTTGTACAAAGATCGAATGAAAATGTCTCTGCTAAGTATCGACATCGCCGTCCATTGACTTAACATGGGACACAGCAAAATTCCAACTTTGACCTCGTGCAAAGCACCGTTCCGAGATTCTGAGGGGTATACAGCGCACACTGGCGTGTACCCAAACGTGTTTGCCATAAAATGCTGGGAAGAAAACCACCTCTTCCTTGGCTCGTTTTCCCGCCATTCGCGATCGCGCAAAAAGTGTCCAAAACCCCGTTCACTTAACCCGCGCCCCGTAGGGCTACCGGCGGACCCTACCACCCGTAGGGGGGGGGGGGGCGTTTCGGCCCCCCCTAAGATCTCGGAAAGTTACCGGCCGATTTTCAAAATTCAAACGGCGTTCGATAGCCCCACCCGGGAACTACCTTGTGACCAAATTTGATTGACCTAGGTCAAACCGATGACGTCACAAGTCAGGTCAAAGGTCAGATTTTCACCGTTCACAGGCAATTCAAGAAATGTGCTGTGAAAGCGAGTAAATTGGTAATTTATTGAAAACCATCGATGGTACATTGTTCGTCAAACACATACTTTGCTATCTGAGGTCACTGATACCAGGTCAGGTCACAGCGAGGTCAGGTCACCGGGGGTCACAATATGAATGTGTCGTGTGATACATGTTTTATGGTCCATTTTACATGACAAATGCGATTATGTGGGTTAGGCAGCCTTTGGGGCCAGCCTAGGTCACGTTTTGGTGAAGGTCAGGTCAAGGTCAGGTCAAATTAGGTCAAATTTCAAAGTTGATATTTTTGCATAAAATGGGTATCGATTCGATGCAGCTCGTCACGGGGAGTCTAATGGTGGTCTTCGTTTTGCTCTACGAGTTCTAGAATTGCCAAAAATTGAGTTTGAAAATTTGACGTCATCATTTTTGAACAGTTTTTTTTTTCGCTATAACTTGGCCAAAAAACGAGGTATCGATCTGAAATTTGGTATGTAGATAGAAGACGGTAGGCACTATCACATATATTCCGGTTTATTTCGAAACTCAAAAAACTTTTTGGATTTTTTGGCGAATATATCCAAAAAATGCTTTTTTGATTTTTGGGGGTCAAAACTCAAAAATTTCAAAAATTCGAGATAGCAGTTTTGTAGCCCTATCAATTCTACACCTTTTATGTCTTGATCATTTTTCTGTATCTTCAAAGCTGTAGTCCTGACAGGTCTTCTCGCGAAGGTCTTTTTTCGGTCGAAAATGACAGAACATGACGTCACTTTGACGTCATTTGTGGCCAACCTATCATAGCCTCTGGAAAAATTTTTGGTCACAATGTGTAAAATTGATGCCCGGAGGGGTCCTGAAAGTTTCGTGGCGATATCTCCAGCCGTTTAGGAGATATCGACCGAAAAGTACAGGGGGGGGGCCGTTTCGGCCCCCCCCCCTACGGGGCGCGGGTTAACATGGGGAAAATGGAATCGCACGTGCCACGCGCAAAAGACTTTTTAGCGAGTAGCGACCGATGCCATCAGGTAGATCGCCTCCGGGAGCCCATACTCTGAACTTTTTACGGAAATTGAGCGATTCGTCTAGGCGCCAATCAAGTTGCCCCAATTCGCTGCCAGACTTGCAAAACATAGCCCGGAGAAGGACCGCTCCGGTTGTTTTTCAATAGAAAAACACAATTCTAACGAATAGTGTTTGTCTTTTCAAACAACCTGCGGTTATTTTCTAGCCTCTCGCACGTGCCAACTCCAAAATAATGCTTCGGGCCATGAGCCTTTTGAAAAAAATGAACTATAGTGCAAACCCCACCGCTAAATCCCCCGAGACCTGTACCAAATTTCAGCGCAATCGCTTCAGCCGTTCTCGAGATCTGGAATCGACCCCTGCACGTGCGCACGTGCAGCAGCACCCCAACTGTGGCATATGGATATGCACTGCCTAGTGGGTGCTTACCTACATGCCAACTTTCAGCGCAATCGGTCCAGTAGTTACCGAGATATTGCAATTGACACCTTTTCGTTTTGCACGTGGCACGTGCATAAGACGTCACCCACATGCATCGGGAGTAGTCCAATTTGAGTCCAATACTTGGTAGAATAAAGCTACCCTACAAACATTACCGCATGTAAGTCGGTCAAGTGGCTGCTGAGATATAAGCCTTGCAAAAGCGTTACAGGCCGGGCCGGGCGGGGCCGCTCATACTGAGATTTTTCCGTTATATGGAAAGACTACGCTCGCTTCGCTTGCTCCGTAATTAACCAGTGGGGGGGGGGACGGCCCCTTCTCCTTTTCTGTCGATATCTCCTAAAGTACTGCAGATATCGCCACCAACCTTTCAAGACCCTCCGGGCGTCAGTTTTACACGTTGTGGCCAATTTTTTACAGCTTTGCGAGAAAAAAAAAAACAGCTTGTTGCCCGTAACGAGAGAAAGCCGATGATACCCAATTTTAACGTCCTATCTGATTGGTTGACTTTCCAGGTCAGTTCAGTAACCCAAATCAGGAAAGTCGGGAGCTCTGTTAGAACTTCGTGAAGTGTGGTTATTTGATTTTGTTCGGGGTGCTGACCAAGAATTTCATGGTAAGCTTGATCGTAGATGGTGTATTCATGCATTTAGGCCAGCTTCAGTCAGGTCAGGTCAGGTCAGGTCAACCAGTAGACGTCCTGACGGTTAACCCGGCACCGCCTGGGCTATTTCCGTGCCCACGACAGCATGGGGGGTCGGATCCGACCCCCCTGTTATCTCGAGAACCAATGGTCGTATCGAGCCCCGCGAGGCGGCGTTCGAAAGGTCTCTACGAGACCTTCCCAAAGCACTCTTAAGATTTTAAGATTGAGGTCAAGGCTCGGGTCAAGGTCAGGTCAAAGGTCAAATTCAGGGGTTTTGCATGATTAGGCTTACGGACAGCGGAATCGATAGCTGCTGCTCGAAACTCACCAAAAATGACCTCAAAGGCCTAGTGAAGGTACCATGTGCGTATAAGGGTCTTACTAAGTACGGGTCAAGGTCAGGTCAGGTCATGAAAGGTCACGGTTTTCACTTTCTGCTACATGGGCGTGCGACACATGTTTTATGGCTTATTTTTCACGCCGAATCCGATGGTAATGGTTATATGTGACCCCAAGTCACTGTGCGGGTGATAAGTGTGCATTGAAAGCATAAACAATCATTTATACCATACATAACTAAACGAGGGCTAAGAAAAAAAAATCAATTTTTCAATTTTTTATTTTTGACATCAAAATGCACTTTTCTAGACGAGCTTTGTCCCAGGAATCTAGTGGTGCCATTTGTTTTCACAAGCGATGTTCAGAAGTGCCTCTAATTCACGAAAATGCTTATGACGTCACCATGCCCTATGCATGTTGGAGCTATTTTTTACAATTTGGGGGTCAAAAATTAAGCTAGAAAGTTGAAATTTGGGACATCTAATTTTCTAATAGAGCTCTATAACATATATTCCGGTTTTTTGAAAATCTCAAAATTTTGGATTTTATTAGCTGTTTTCCAAAAAATGTAGTTTTTTGAACTTTTAGGGATGAAAAACGCATTTTATGGAAAATCAGAGATAGCCATTTTAAAGAACTCGTTGAGCTGCGTCTATTCATGTCCTTAATTTGCAACTTGCTTTAAACCTCGATTTTTGGCGATTTTTTAAACATTTAGCACTTTTTGACTAAAAACGCCATGTAGTTGCATCACTAAAATCGATATATCTAAAAAAAAAATGGAATTTTTTCTTAAAAATTGCACAGGAGACGTCAAATTGATGGGGGAAGGTATGCAAAGTTTCAAGTAGATGGCGTAAGCGGTTCATGAGTTATTCAAGAAAAACGGAGGGGGGGTCGGATCCGACCCCCCCCAGGCGGTCGCGAGTTAACCATAGTAGGTGTCAAGTACCACTGACAGCTTTGTAACATGGTGCGAAGCGAAGACACGAAAACTACTTCGTAAATGTTAATGCGGTTGCTAGATTCGAAATTAGCTAAATACACTACCCTTGAAACATGTAACTAGGAAAAGTTCTCAAAGGTCATCTAAGGTCAATCAGCTTGACCTGACCTTCACATGACCGTCCTGGACACCCACCACAATGCATGGGACTAACACTATTTCACATGTTGGAACGTTTACAACCACAAAAAAAAAGACTGGAAACGCGCGGAAAACTGCGCCGGCATGCGCCGAATCGCGACTCTGGTCGATCATGGTCTCGAGAAACAGGCTTCAGGACAAAGGTCGTTTGGGTCAGGGCACAGACTTCTCTATATATGGACTGCACGTTAATATTGAGCAAAATAGCATTGGAGGCCCAAATTCCTGCAGCCAGTGAACCCACATCAATGATCATATACCGGGTGGCCCAGAAAAAACGTTCCGAACTTTGGAGGCCTATATATCAAATTCGAGTGCAAATTACGAGCCAAAATTTTCACCAAGTTTGCGTCATTACTTTGCGCATTGGTATGCCAAATTATAACACTATACCATCATTTTCAAGCTGGCAATCTTGAGTTGAATTAAGCAAGACGTTTTTGCTTTTTTGCCTCTGTCAAACGATAGTGATGATTGGGTTAGACGTCTCATGTTATAAAAAAGAATAAAAAATAGAGCACGTGAATGAAAACAACATGTATGTTCTTATTTTTAATATTGTCTCACTTATGTGCCAAATATTCAAATACTGAGCCAAAATGGTGCTCATGGATGCCATTCGTTTCAACACCAAATCATGTTTCGAGCAGGAGTGGCACGGTGCATGGATTACTGCTGATCAGTAGATCCTTTCAGTAGATCAAACAGTAAATCGACCGGATAAGGAAAACAAACTAAAGCAGACTGGTTCCTGTGCCAGAAGACCACAGAATAGCTTATGAAAAACAACATTGCCAGCAGATGACCAAAAAAAAAAACTGGTTGAAAAGCTACCTTTCCCCAGGAATGTCAGCCAGGAAAGCATTTGAGCCACAAGATGGTTAGAAAACTGGAAACTTCTTCCGATGCCGCTGGCACAGAGCCATCGTGGTTGCCTGAGGGAATGTGTCATCCTGAGACCCGAACCATCAATGAGACTAGCTGCCAGTAGAAGTCATGGCTCTAGGCCGCGGTGCCGCGGGGTGAAAGTTACCCGTTCACTCACATTATTTAGTAAACATCGGAGCAAAAAAGTAATTTTTACATGGCATGCTTGAGACACGAACCGTTTAAAAAGTAATTTACTGAGCACCATGAAAATCACACCATTTACTGAAAATGTATGCCGCATTGACTATTCGAAGTTTCAATGTTGTATCTTTATCACTTTATGAGAAATATTGATTTAAAGTTGGGAACGTTTTTTCTGGGCCACCCGGTACATTTCTTCATATTTCTTTGTGTGGTTTGCATTTAACTATAGCCTGGAAAACCTAAGAAAGAATGAAGCTAAGGATCCTGAATAATTTTGCCACGTGTGTTGATTACTGGACGTGTATGGTTCGGAGAAAATTTATGTAAAAAGTATAAAATATAAATAAACATTTTACCCGCATACGTGACACGAAGTGCAACATTAAAAGGTTTGCAGCGCACTGTGCACCCAGCACACCTATTTCCACAGCGCCTTAAAACGCTTGTCCGGTACTGTCAGTGTGCCGAATTTGGTGCGCCGAGGTTTAAGATTTCCGGAATCGGAGGGTGCCTCCTCAAAACATGTTTATCGCCCCTAGCAAGTGCATTTCGCACCCCCCCCCCCCGGTACGGAGCATAAAAATGTTAGTGGTCGAACACCGGGACTGCAGATTTGGTGCCTGTACCGCCCTTCGCTTGATTTGAAGCGTCGCTGAAATATTTTTGCCCTTCCTGAGTTTGTCGGCACGTGGCACGCGCCACATGACACCGGGTGACCTGTGGCATGCATCATCACCTGCCTCAAGGCATTACGCGTCAACACCAGCATCTCGATCCGATCATCCGTTTAGACACAATTGCAATTGTATTGACTCGATGACCTTTCAGAGCACGGGTTTTTGGCAACGCAAGATGGCGCCTTGTCGGCTTCACCTGAATGGAGATGGTTGTGGGTCCAGTTTATTTATACCTCCGTGAAGAAGTCGTGAGAGAAATATCTATCTATTCTTCAATATATTTTATTGAACATCGAAAGGTGCATCAATCGTGGTTGCGCTTTGAATCCGTTCTTTCTTAGGTTTGCCAGACTATACATTGCTACATTTTACTACTGCTCTGCTGCTGTAAGACAAAATAAAACTACGGCCCATCAGAATGTGTAGGGGAGAGAAGTCATATTACGCCACCTTAATCCGCGCCCCGCTGGGGGGGAAGGGGCAGAATCTGCCCCCCTCCCGTTTTTCGCCAATAACTTCTAAACGCGTTACGCCAGCGACGTCAAACTTACAGTACCTTATTATACATCAATTTGACACGTTCCCTGAAAATTTGAGCGAAATCTGTCGGAAAAATTTTGAGAAATTGACGTTTTAGTGACGTCATGTTCGCCATTTTCGCCTCAAAAACGGCAAAATTTCAAACGCCGCTAACATCTTCATTTTTAAAGGAATCAAGACGTAACAAAAAAGGCTATACGTGATTCTACTTTGTCTATCAAATGGCTATCTCGGTTTTTTGAAAATTTTGGATTTTGGCCCAAATTTTTTCAAAAAACTGACTTTTTTGGGAAAATAAATATAAAATCCAAAATTTTGAGTGTATCGAAAAAACCGGAATATATGTTAGAGAAGTGGTCTATGTGCACCTACATACCAATTTTTAGAAGAATCGGTTCAAAAATGTGGGAGTTATTCAAAATTTTATGACGTCACGACACACACAAAATTTGAAAAATGAATTTTTTGGAAGTTCTAGACCTCGTACGGAAACAAAAATAGCACCATTCGATTCGCCGTGAAAAACTGCATCAGATAGACACCTTTTTAGGCCTTAACAACCAACTTCAAAATTTGACCTCACTTGACCTGACCTTGACCTGACCTCGACCTGAAATTCATCCAGAGGTGGTCCATATCACTTATTGAGTGTGCCTATTGAATTCTATGAGTAAAATGACCCATAAAACATGTGTCGCACATGCCTATTTCTATATTTTGTTTTTGGTGACCTGACCTGACCTGACCTGACCTTGACCTTGACCTTTGAATGACATTGTATGCAACGAATATTGTCTTGGTAGTCTAAAAACACGTTTTGGGCAATCAGTCTCAGTCCATTCTTCGGCAATTACGGTGCAAGGCCGATACTGTAGAAACTTGCATTTTGTACCCTTGACCTGACCTTGACCTGACCTCTGACCTACTTAAGCAAAAAGATTTGGGCTCTTAAGATCTGCCTTGTTGAGAGCTTTCGATTGCCGTTTTCCCCGTCTTTCTACGACCATCGGTTCGGAAGTTAGACAGGGGGGCAGAATCTGCCCCCCCCCCCCAGCAGGGCGCGTATGGCTGAATAGCCCAGCGGGGCGCGGGTTAAGGATATCGGCCTATTGCGGCTAAAGTTGACCAGCTGTCATGCTTGAGGATATCTCAAATTGTACTTCAGTTATTTTAGCATCAAATAACAACTCCCAATTTGTATCACACCCAGAAAAATTAACAAGAGAAAAGTTTTCCGACACACCTGCAAAGGGCGCATTTACGGACTCCCCCATCAAAAAGCGCCCATGCCTCCCATGTAAAAGCGCCCTATTATGTAAAACAACGGTTTGCCACCTAACTAAGAAGCCTATTTGAACGTGTCAGCCCATTAACCATTTATGCGGTGAAGGCTAAGGTAATGGTAAGATGAGCGCTCTAATGATCAAAGTGTTCAATGAAATGTCTCCCAACCACCAGATGCTGTTTCTCTGGGTTGAAGAATAGGGCGCAAATAGGGTGGGCGCATGGTGTGTCAAAAGTGGAAATAGCCGGTGCGCCGTCTGGCAACCCGGCAGCCCGCCGCCATTGGGAAATTCATGCTTTTTGTCGCTTTTTCGCTCCTTATGAGTCACTTGATCTAATTAGAGCTTAACTAGGAACGAGGCGGGTCACTTGGACGTATTCGGGAGCCGAATACGGTGTTTTGGAGCCAATACCTGGGAAACCCTACCCGCCCAATGCGAGTATTTAAGAGTCTGCATGCCCAAATTAACGCTGAGCGCGGCCGTTTTCGGTCGGTTTTCCGCGACCTTGTAGCGAAATCGCCTTATTTATTCAACCAGGGTGGGCTAATTCGCTTAACTAGGAATGAGGCGTTGAAGAGAATTATTCAAGGAATAGAGTTGTGCAAAAATATTTTTTGTATTGTTAAAACTGTATCCGCCCTCGAACGATAAATATTGTTGACCCATCAGGAACACATCCCCTGGAATGCGTTTGGACTTGGCTGGATCTAATATTAGCGAGTATCTGCTAATGCAGTTTCTTGGCTTACACAGTACGCACACAAGCATACATACTTCCTGCCCTTGGTTATCCCTCACTTGAGTGAAAATTTTGCTATAATAACCATTCCAAGCAGTTAACAGGTTTTAGTGCAGTGCTAAGTCGGAACCGTTCAGCGCCGCCAGTCTCCCAGGCGGCGCGTAACGGCCGCGGCCCGCCGCCGGCCGCGCGCCGCCGCTCTGGCAGGGTGTTTGACTTCATATCTCTGTTGCTAGAAAAGTTGTGGACCGATTTACATGATTCTTGCATGAAAAGATCCGCCATTAAATTCTTAGCAGATAACGAAAATTTGACGTCAATTGCACGATCTGCTGCCCATATTGTGGTACTGCCATCTATTGACAAGGCTGGCGAACTAAAGCCGGGCGGCTATTTCCACTTTTGACACACCATGGCAATTACGAATGGAACACATTTTTCATGAGCTTGAAATATGGCGGCGACAGCGAAGCCAGTGGTGGCAAGCTTTCAAAAGTGCCATAAAACGAACAATTAACAATGATCATTAGTTGAATCACTATCTCTAAGATAAACCATGAGTCATGACACTAGCAAAGGTCGAAATAGACTGTTTCGCGCAAGAAAATAGAGAAAATCCCTAAAAATGGCCTGCGAGAAAGCTGAGACACCTCACCTGCCCCCGTGGACCGGAAGAAGAGCGAGTTATTGGTGGTGAAGTAAATGCACACATTCGAGTACTCGTTCGAATCGTATTTTGGACAGGAGGAAGGTGTGGCGCATTAAAGAACAGGGCGCAATATGACTTCTCTCCCCTACAGGGTGTCCCAAAGATTCTTTACACTCTTTAACGTCCAATAAAATCTATATAAGTGTACTGAGGCCGTTTATTTACACCTTACAAGAACCGCCGTACAATTTAGCATACCATCAAACACACTAGGCATGTTTTTCAAAAGGACACTGGAGCCAATCAACGAAAATGCGCGACGATGTCAATTTTAGCCATACCGCAAACTCAGGCTGGGCGCCGGGTCCCAGATCATTCGAGCTGTGTTCCAGGATAAATCGGAAATTTGTATGGGTTTTTAATTGGGTTCGTCCGTAAACCATGTCTCTTCGTCCTAGTACTCAGGAGTGGCATTTGTGCCATTTTTGGGTACATTTTAACGAGTGCCTGAGTGACGCCCATTGCTGCGAAGCAGGGCCTCTGACCTGCTTTCGAACCTTTTCTTCTCAGTAATACGCATGTTTTCAAACGGTTAACCGCAGCAATGAGTGACATTCACAGTATTTGAGAGGCGCTCTTTTGGGCCTTTACAAAGCACAACCTGTTTTATTGGCATTGTATGAAGTTATGTCACCATATCGGCGTATATTGCGCCCCTGATCATCCCCATTGCTCAGTTCCTCACTGCGTGGACGGAGGACATTTAATCGCATTATTTGACCTAATTACCATTGGATTTACCAGCGTGGCGAATTGCTGCGTGACTTTGGTGTGATGCACTTTCCTGTCTTACACTGTGGAAAACTTCTCATCTGATCTCAGTCGATTTACTCATTTGAAGCTGATCTTTGAATACTGATTCATCTTTCCAAATAACTTATTTTTATTTATAAAAGTCTACTTTTAACTATTTTACAAAGCCTGCAATCTGCAAATACTGCTGATTTTCTATTATTTTCGATTGATTGAGCCATATGTGCGGTTTCTAAATTATACTTATTGATTTAAAAAAAAACAGTATGTTTATAGCTTTGGTACTTGTGATCCCTTCCCTGATAATCGCATTGTAAATTTTTGCACACTGTGTCCCCGCTTGCCCATAACCTCCGAACAAGTGATTTTCACGTTATTCACACCACAGATGGCCGGCCGGACCACCATTTTCTTTTCAGGTTTAATCGTGCAAGAATGTCGTTTCCACCAATAACAATCGTGGTTCGGGGTACACCAAACGTCTTTGCAGCTTTAACCCGCGCACCGACGGGGGGGGGGCGGATATCCGCCCCCCCCCCCTGAGGTTTTTCGCGGATAGCGGGAAAACCGCGGCGCGTAGCGCCGCGAATTTTGGTATGACTATTCTCTCATCAATTTTACACATGGTGTGCAAGTTTGAACCTCCTAACTTTTAAGGTCAGGTCACCAGGTCACTTTGAATAACCCAACCTCAAGTCACTTTTTTGCAACTTTGTCACCGTGCCAGAGCTACAGTAGATGTCGGAGGCCTTTGAAAGTCGCAGGATGTTATTAGGTCATTAGTAGCTACAATTTGTATATCTCGGAATTTTGATGTCGGTGACCTAAGGTCAGGTCAATTTCGCGACCTCCCCATTATAAGTCAATGGGGGAAAAATCAACTCCCTGTTTTTACCACTAAAACGGGTCGGAATGGCCCCATATACCATACATGACTTCACATACGATCAACCTTCACTACCTTGAGGTCTGTTTTGCTGTTGGGCAGCTGTAAGGTCATGTGACGTCATCAAAGGTCACCAAAGGTTTTTTGCCAATAACTCCTTACAGGAACAAGATACAGCCGCGCGGATGGTCTCATTGTGTTCAGCTCGTTAAGACGCATCGAATGATATACATGATGACCTCGAGGTCACGTGACCTGAGGTCAACCTTTGACCTTGACCTTTCGAGGTCAACATATATATCATTCGATGCGGATTGACGAGAGGATCACGATGATGCCCTTAGTTTGTTCCTATCTTGACTACTTCGAAAGTTATTCGAGAAAAACCCTCTCCATATCTAGCGCCGCCATTTTGACTTTTTCGACCCCTGTGACGTCATCTTTGACCTGACCTGAAAATGACCTGTGTAAAAATTGTAGACCTTGTCCGTGCGTATCCGATGCCGTTTACCGCTTGTCGCTATCTTGCTTCGTTCTCGAGATCTCAGGGGGGGCGGTCATCCGCCCCCCCCCCCCCCGTCGGTACTAAGTTGGCGCAGACCCCCGTCGGTGCGCGGGATAACCTCTGTCTTTTACCACCCTCAATTGACCTAATTCCACGTAGTCGGCATACTTGTCCTGTTCTGACCTTCCTCGGCACCTTCACACTTACGATTAAAAATGGGTGTGGGATTGACCACCATGGATCGTCTCTGAGATAGCCTGGGGCGGTAAAATGGTTCCCTCTAATTCGAGACATACTAAGCATGTCAATAGCAATATCATGTTTCTCGCTGTTCTCAAAGTGGTAGGAATGACCAATATGTAATGAAAGGAATGACCAATAATGTGAAAAAATAGGTGTTAAACTTTTGGGGCACCCTGCGTATGTGCATTTCTCCTGAGTTTACGAACAACATTGGTAGCTCGCCTGTGCAGCCCTCTCGTCCAGCTCACCTCGCACCAATTAGCTTACGAATTTTGTCCGAACCCTCACTGCGGTTACCAGTGTGTGATCATAACTCCCTTCTATTCCCGCGATGAAGGAGATAAATTGAATGGTTGTGGAGCCTCACAAAACCATGTTTCAGAAATGACGCGCAACATAAACTGACGCACAAAGACTGTGCTCAAAAGCATGAGTAGCAACCCCGCAAGAACTTGATGACGAATGAATAGCGTATGTACCTACTGCTCGGTCGTCACAGCAACCAGCGAGCGTCACAAATTTCGAACATTATCGAGTGCGTCTACAACGAGATCGACTACAACGAGGACGACAGGTGGTGGCTGCCAGCTGATGAAAATAATGAGAAGCAATAAATGTAGCTTTTGTGCGCGATTGAAGTATTATCGTTTGTTACCTTTAAATATCACTGAATAAGTTTTTGTGAATAAATCAATTAAAAACTCCTCCATACAAAAAGTTTCAACAGTAAATCGAGGCTTATGAAAATCGTGAGCAGGTTTGAGAAAAGCATCACGTGGCTACCACGTGACTGCGGCACCAACGGCAGTCACCAATCTGTAAGAATCTTGCTCTCGGGAATGTCCTCGAACGAGCCGTCGGTCACAGAAGCAGCCGCAGCATATTCTGTTATCTCTATGACGGCCCGCTGTTCATTTTCGACTCGGTGATCGGTGACGGGGTGCATGGCCTCTGCCACGGCATCAGCACCGTAGCCGACAGTCACGGTAGGACTTTGGCACGGATGATCGCCTCTCCGACAAAAAACAGTCAACAAACTGGCCAAGGCTGCCGCTTGAAAGTTTCCTGAGATGCCCAAAGTAACTTTCTATTTTGTCCAGAGTGTACTTTTCCTAAAAGTACATATATTATCTAGGCCACCGTGGCCCAGAAGAAACCTCGCCAGTCCAGCTAGTCCTCGCCATGTTGTGGCGACTCCACTAATCGTGTCAGTAGACGCTTGTTTGTCTCATTTGCCTGCTTTCCCCCCGTCATAATTTTCACGAGCTTTTCGATGCAAGACCTTCTTGCCGTTTGCATTAGAAATGGGCTGCATCATCTCATTATTTCTCCGAATATGCTTCCAGGGTGACTTGACGTTCACGATGTCAAACCACGTTCGAACATGGTGAAGGAACTCCGCTGTTAGGCTGAATGCACTGTACTGGTCCTGCTTGCCATAAACTGTAACGCTGCAATGGACGTTTCGTGTGTAGCTGCGGTCGCGAGCTGCATGTTGATACTCTTGATGCTGATCGGATGAAGCGTACTTTGTGATGCGGTATGCCATTTTAGCGGGAGAACTGTGCTCCGTGGCATGGATCTTCCCTGGATGACTGATGCTCACGTCCAGCACGTGCGTCAAGTGCTTTGATATTCAGATACACTTTCACATGGCACATGAACCTTCCAGGCGGTAGGGGGGGCATTTTTTGCCACCCCCCATTTAGTTTTTTCGATATATCTCGAGAACCGCTGCGCCGATCATCACCAAACTTTCAGTACCCTCCCGTGAATAGCTATTGCACATTGTGACCAAAAAAATTCCAAAGAGTATGATAGGTTGGACGCTAATGACGTCAGAGTGCCGTCATTTCTGCCATTTTCGACCCAAAAAATGGTTTCGCGAGAAGAGCCGTCAGGCTTTAGCTTTAGAGATACAGAAAAATGTTTAGACATAAAAGGTGTAGAATTCAGAGGGGTACAAAACTGCTATCTCGGATTTTTGAAATTTTTTGATTTTGACCCCTAAAAATCAAAAAATATATTTTTTGAATATAATAGCCGCAAAATCCAAAAGTTTTTTTTTGAATTTCGAAAAAAAAACGGAAGATATGTGATAGTCCCTACCGCCTTCTATCTACATATCAAATTTGAGATCGATACCTCTTTTTTTGGCCAAGTTATAGCGAAAAACTGTTCAAAATTGATGACGTCAAATTTTCAAACTCAATTTTGAGCAATTCTAGACCTCGTAGCGCAAAACAAAGACCACCATTAGACTCCCCGTGACGAGCTGCATCGAATCAATACCCATTTTATGCCAAACTATCAATTTTGAAATTTGACCTTTTTTGACCTGACCTTGACCTGACCTCCACCAGAAAGTTACCTAAACCGTACCTGATGGTCTTATAACCAACACCATTGAGTTGGAAATGAAAAACTGGTCATAAAACATGCATCGCACAACCTTAGTAAAGTTGGGTTCATGTGGTGACCCTTGGTGACCTGACCTGCGACCTGACCTGGTATGACCAGTGACCTCTAATAGCAACATATGTACTAGACAACTGACGCCCTATCGCTGATTTTCGACAAAATGCGTTTTACTCGGTGTTATAGCGCTTTCCCTAGAAGCCCGTGAACGGTGAAACATTTTATCTTTGACCTACATGTGACGTCATCGGTGACCCGGAGGTCAATTAAATTTGGTTTCCTTCGACAAATTTTACAGGGCTATCGAGCGCCGTTTGAATTTTCCGTATCTCTCCAGTAGTTTCGGAGATACGGGGGGAGCAAAAAAATGCCCCCCCCCCCCCCCACCGCGCGGAAAGTGGCCGGGAGGCCCACCGCCCGCCGGGTTAAAAAAAACTCACCAAATGCAGTTTTGGCTGCCATCATGCAGCCAGGGAAGCCCTGATTCTGAAAATGTATATCTCAATATATGACACTCACCAGTTTACGAGATATGCCTGTTTTCCCTTTGAAAGTCATTCAAGGTCATATAGTGGCAGGTCTTTAACCCGTGCCCTGCTGGGGGTCCTGGATTTCCACGCCCTGCTGGGGGGGGGGGGGTGTTTGAACACCCCCCTTCTAACTCGGCTCCTGGGCCACGTAGTTATACGCGGAAGGCGGCATTCGAAAGAGCGTCAAAAATAATGAGGAAATCACTTCAGTCAATTTTTGGTCAGGTCAAAGGTCAGGTCACCAGAGGTCATTGAAGGCAAAATTTCACCGATTTCCAGGTCGAATGTCGACAATTTCCAAGAAGCCAGCGCATAACTCGGGAACCAACAGAGCTACAGCGCCGCGGAAAAGCGCATTCGATAGCCCTATTAACGCCCTTTCTGAGCAACTCTCTCAGATTTGACCTAACGTCAACGGTTTTGCCTGCAGGGGGCAAAAACTGCAAAAATAGCCGATTTTTTCGGAAACAGTTTTTCTGCAATAACTTTTGACCCAAGCCTTGTACGAGCTTACTTTTACCGGCATCGTGTTCCTCTCGTCAAGACGCATCGAATGAACTATAACTTGACCTTGAAAGGTCAACTTGAAAATTTGACCTCAGGTCAAGGTCATGACCTGACCGGAAAGGGTCATGTTGCATATCAGTCGATCCGTATCGTCGAGCTGAACACATCTAAGGCGTTTTCGTCGCTCTAGAATGCCTCTATCAAAAGTTATTTGCGAAAAAACTGTTCGATACCATTCGTGACCTAAGATGACCTCAGGGCATAAACAGGGGTCACGGACACCATTTCCATGTTCAGTGTGTCTAAAACACTTGTAATTCAGTGCTTGGGAGTGTTTATAATGTCTTTCGTCCAAAAGAGGCGCATTTCAATTTTCTCCCGTTGACTTATAATGGGAGGTCGCAAAATTGACCTGACCTTAGGTCATCGATATCAAAATTCTGAGATATACATTTTGTACATGCTATTGCTCTTAGCAATCGCTGAAAGTTTCAAAGCGATCGGTCACTCGGTGTAGTTATGACAGACATTGAAACTCTTTATGAGGTGAGGTCACTTTAAGTGACCTGACCTTGAATGACCTTGGTCTGAAATTTTCACAACATGTGTAGAATTGATGTATGATAAGGTGTACCAAAAACGGCGGCGCTCCGCGCCGCCGTTTTTGAGATATTCGTGAAAAACCACAAGGGGGGGGTGTTCAAACACCCCCCAGCAGGGCGCGGGTTAAAAAAAACTCACCAATATAAACCAAAATTACATGATATATAGTCACTGAACTCTATAATATGGAATGCGCATCGGCCGTCAGATGGTGTCCAACGGTGCCGCCATGTTGCGCAGACCAGGAAGCGGCCGCCGCCTGTGTTGGGGAATAGGGAATTCGGGACCTCGATTTACGTTTGCGGTCGCTGCATCCGTTACGTTCAAGCTATGTGGACACGGAACCCGGCATCTTACGCAGAATTGAGTGGAGAATAAGATGAAATCCTAAAAAATTATCAGATACAAGGAACTAATACGTTAAGCCCTTATAAGTCAATGGGGAAATATGAAAATTGCTATTATGGCGCCGAGAATGATCTGAAACTATCTCAAGCATATAAAATCATGATTTCATGCACTCCTTGCAAGGATCTATGCTTCATATTTGCATTGCTGCCCTTGCGTGACGTCATTTGTGACGTCACAAGGGTCACAGTTTTTCTTCAATAACTCCCGATCAAATTGAGCTAGCGAGTCGGGAAAGCCACCAATGGACTCAGGAAGACCTGCCGAATCGAATGATATGCGACATGACCTCTTTCGACCAACTTCGTGACCTGGCGGTACTGACCTGACCTTGACCTGAGGTCAACACCCTAAGTTGACCTGACCCGAACAAAAAGTATATCACTCGATGCGCCTGAGCTAGCTGAACACGATGATGCCATATTCGCGGCTCTACGGCCATTTTTGGCGAAGTTATTTACCAAAAACCGAACCCGTGCCTTAGATCACTTGACCTGACCTCAGAGGTCACCGGTTGACCCGGGACCTTTACAGTGGGTTCCTACCAGTCACTCTGCATTATCCTTTGTCGCAAACGACCAATTTACCGCTTAATTCTAGTTTAATTAGCGGCGCATTAGCGAGGTGGGTTCAATCAACCTCCTCGGCCGGGGCAAATGTAGGTCCAGCGAGTGAATTTCTGAATTCTGAAGATACGATCGTGTTCCCCACTCAATTCTGCGTAAGATGCCGGGTTCCGTATCTACGTAACTTGAACGTAACGGATGCGGCGGCCGCAAACGTAAATCGAGGTCCCGAATTCCCTATTCCTCAACACAGGCGGCAGCCGTTTCTTGGTCTGCGCAATATGGCCGCCACCGTTAGACACTACGGCCAATAGGGTTCAAGCGGCATTGCTCCCCTGTGTATATAGTCTAAAGCAGCCTCCATCAAATGGTGGTAGTCGCTATTCATGACACTTCTGCGTTTTTTTTTTTGTACACAGGCCATTTTCACATTCAAATCACAAATGCCTATCTTGCAAATGTTAACACTGCCTGACTTAAATGCTAGTTTTCGGGACGGGCCCGCACCGTACCCGAACACTCATTTATCGGACGCTCGAGCTCCGAGGATTGACCTCATGACGTCAGGCGGCGCGTGACCTCGGCGGCCGGGTCGAGGCCGGAGGCTCTTTCACTCACTGGACGGCGTACCAAACGGTCGTGTTCTCTGCTGTCTCCGGTCCATCAGGTGAGAGCCTACGCATTACAATTTGGTTTTACGATCGTACTTTGCTATCTATCGCCACATATTCAGTCACATTGATATTCACATATTCACATTCATATCATTCATATGTGTCGGGCAGGTGTATCATTTTATGCTTATTATGCCTTTTGTTATACATTCTATGCATTTTACGCATTTAAGCTCAGCAGATAATACCCACGAAATAAGTTGATGCCCATTAGGCATTTTCTGCCAAATTATGAGTTTCTGCCCTATTTTGAGTATAGTTGCCAACTTCTAAAGCCACTCTTGCAGCCACTTAAGTACACATCCAGCAGCCTGCAGCACTTGGCATGTTTCTCCCAGACCGTGTACACAATACACACGGACTGTGTCGCTTGGTGGCGTGAATCGCTGCAGTCTACGGCATTCGGTATTCATCTCCCAGACCGTGTACACAGCTAACATAGACTGTGTTGTCTGGCAGCATGACTTGCGCCGTTAATTGGACCGTTCGGCTTGTGGGCCGGTTATACGGCGCTGCCGTATTTTCCCCCCTTCTCCGAGGACGGGCGGTTTTCTTGAGGGCATGTTTTGAACCACTATTATTTATAGCTAGTCAGGCGTTGTTCAGTGCGAGCCTTCTGATGCGTCAGTCATGGGTATTATCCCCCGGTTATCGACGCTGACTCGGTCGTGCGCTTCTTCTGGCTAGTTTTTTTTTTTGCCCTGCCGGCCGGCTGCCGACGTTACGGTCTGACGGCATGTGCCAATCTCACAGTATGTGCCCTTTCTGGCGGCATGTTTCATATGCCGCCGCTTTATACCTGGCATGGGTCCCGTCATCTTTCCCGTCATCACCAGTCGGCGAACATTTTCGGCAAAATATTATTTCCATCCCTCACTGATCCACCCAACGAACCATGTCCTGCGGAGGCTTTTTAGCTGACCGGTGGCAGCTTCTCATGTCGCAATGCGCGAGCTCCCGATGGGCGATGGCTTCCTGGAGAGGGACGGCATCCACCCGTCCGAGGACGGTTGGCGGCGCCTCCAAAACCTAGTTCACCATATCGTGACCATCTGCATAACTATTACCTACTTCCCACGGCCTAACCCAGTCCCTAGGCCCGTATTTTTGGCCCTAGGCAGCATACACGCGACAGCAATTCCTGGTTTCATTTCCTTTTTTGCCGTTAATCAGTGTCTAGTTACGCAGAGGGTATCTATGAAATCCGATGTACGGCTCATTGTAGAAGCGATTCAAGCAGCATATTGTATACTCACTTTCGCTAGCACGTTTGTTTTGAATGCTCAACTGTATTCAACTACGTACGTATGCTGCTAATGTTCTCCTTTTTGCCGAGCATCCCGAGTACGAGGCTGCGCCTGCGGTCTCCCAGAGCTGGAATTGAACGACCCTGGACAGCGGCGACGGCACGCATCGCAACCCGCGCGGCGAGACAGTCTGCTCCGCCCGGCAGCCAACAGCAGCCGCGCGGCGCCGAGCAGCGGCCCAAACACCCGAGGCCGCTCTCGCGCTGGGTCCGTATCAAAGCGTCCAAAACCGCAGCATCCAACGTACGCAACATCCAGAACCGCAGCGTCCAAAGTACGCAACGTCCAAAATACGTCCAAAATCGGGTATATAGGGAGCATTCACAACGTCCAAAACCGAAACATCCAAAACCGCAACATCCAAAAACGTATCATCCAAAAACGCAACATCCAAGGACGCAGCATCCAAAGTACGCAACATCCAAAGTACGTAACCTCCAAAACCACAACGTCCAAAACAGCAACATACAAAGTACGCAACATCCAAAACCGCAGCATCCAAAGTACGCAACATCCAAAATACGTCCAAAATCGGGTATATAGGGAGCATTCACAACGTCCAAAACCGCAACATCCAAAACCGCAACATCCAAAAACGTATCGTCCAAGAACGCTACATCCAAGGACGCATCATCCAAAGTACGCAACATCCAAGTACGTAACCTCCAAAACCCACATCCAAAACCGCAACATCCAAAGTACGCAGCGTCCAAAGTACACAGCGTCCAAAGTACGCAACATCCAAGTACGGAACATCCAAGGACGCAACATCCAAAATGGTTTGAAAGCTTCAGTTTATTTAGCACCCACTAGATGGCACTGCCATGAGTAAGTGGTGACGTCACTTCTGCTCCACGGTGGATACAGTCGAATGCCTATAACACCAAGGGAGATCTGGCCAAACTGCACTGCCTCGTACCTCGTGGGTGGAAAATAACCGCTCTTCTGCCGCCGTCGTTCACGGCCAAGCTAGCTCGCACCTGTCTAGGTGGTCAGTCATTCTATAATTTACCTCGTCATTATCCCGCGTCCTGCTAGGGGGGTGTTTGAACACCCCCTTCCTGTGCGGTGTTTTGCGAATATCTCAAAAACGGTTTTTGGCACATCTTATTATGCATCGTTTTCGCCCATGCTGTGAAAATTTTAGCCCAAGGTCACCCAAGGTCAGGTCACAGGTTACTTCAAGTGACGTCATCTCCTAAAAAGTTTCAATGCCTGTCATAGCTATACCGATTGACCGATCACGTTGAAACTTATAGCGATTGATAAATGTAACAATATTCACAAAATGTGTATCTCGAAATTTCGATATCGATTATCGATGACCTAAGGTCAGGTCAATTTTTCGACCTCTCCATTAGGTATAAGTCAATGGGAGAAAATTGAAAAGCGCCTTTTATAGACGAACGGCATTCTCAACATTTTCAAACACTGAACTACGAGTAAACATGACACGCTGAACCGGAAAATGGCACATGTGAGCCCTCGTTATGTCCCCGAGGTCATCTCAGGTCACGAATGGCATCTTTTGAGCGACAAACTGGCATCACGACAGTTTTTCGGTCTTAACTTCTGAAAGAGGCAAGCTAGAGCGATGAAAACGCCTTGGATGTGTTTGGCTCGGCGATACGGATCGACTGATATGCAGCATGACCTTTTCCGGTCAGTTCATGACCTTGACCAAAGGTCAAATTTTGAAGTTGACCTTTCAAGGTCAAATTATAGTTCATTCGACACGTCTCGACAACAGGAACACGATGCTGGCAAAAGTAGTGTCGTGTCTATTGAGTCAAAAGCTATTGAAGAAAAACATTTTTCCTAAAAAGCAGCTATTTTTCGAGTTTTTGCCCTCTGGAGGCTAAACCGTTGACCTGAGGTCAAATCTGAGGGCACGTTAGCGAAAGAGCGTTAAAAGAGCTATCGATTGCGCTTTTACGCGGCGCTGTAGCTCTATTGGTTCCCGGGGTGTCCGTTGGCAGTTGTCGCGGAGGCGCGGATTGAGAGACGACTGCGGGCCGAGACTTGTATTGCAACTATGATCGACTGGTTCACTGGATGATGTTCGCCAGTGCGTCTGCGTTATATGCAAGGTGATTGCGCAATGGAGGACCGGTCCGCTGACCCACTGGGTCGGTGGACGGTGCCGACACGATTGGAAAGTGTCGGCTATTTCAATGTAACGTAGCTTGAACGTGTACTCTCTTTATCATGATATGGAAGAAGGGAATATGTCCCACATTATCTTCCCTCCCCCAGGGAAGCGTAGGGAACCGAAGCGACCATAACAAAGGGAGGAAACGCTTAGCTGACGGAGAAAGAAATTTCAGAAGAGCGTAACACAAAATGGTATGAATCAGATAAGTAAGTTTCGTGACAATTACACCTACTACCTGCCACGGTGGCTTGAATGGCCTTTCATGTCCGTTTGCTCTAATGCATAGCATTGCAAAGGAAAAGGACCATTGCCAGGCCGCATTGCGTACCCGTCAAGGTCGTGGAGCTTATCCCTCCGCACTCTTGGCGGGGACCGTCCCTGGGCATCTCTGGCCCTCGGCATATCTGGCCGAATATCAATACATTATAGTTTCAGTGAATTGACCACGATTAACGTATTTGAATGTTCATACCGTTGAGAACAGGCTCTTTTTCCGTTTACTAGTGTCAAAATGACACGGCAAAGTGCAGGCAAAAATTAAACGCACTTGCAATTTCTCCGTAAATTTTGGGTTGAGCAGCCACAATGATGTGCAACAAACGACAGAGCACTGACGAAAACGGATAACGAAACAGTTTTGAAACACATCGGAGTTGAGGCAAATTTCACAGCACAATTTCACTGTCGCTTTTTGACGAAAATACAGCAAAAGTTCATAATAACACATCGGAGTTGAGGCAAATTTCACAGCACAATTTCACTGTCGCTTTTTGGCGAAAATACAGCAAAAGTTCATAATGGGTGAATTTTCTTGATTTTGGTGCCAAATTGTCTTGAATTTAGCGTTGAAGTTTTTGTTTTATCTTCTCTCCTCCGATCTTGAGTCCTTCAGCGAGGTGGTGTCCATCACTCGATGACGGTGAGTGGGACGGCGCTGGCTGACGAGCCGTGCGCTGTCGGTGGGCTCCGTAGTAGTCCAGGGCAGCTGATGACGTTGCCGCAGGTCAGATGGTATTGCCGGGCAGAGCTACTCACTGGAGTCGGTGCTGCTGGACGATGACGAGTCCAGGATGGTCAGCTCCCTAGTCGATGACGTGACGTAGGGGCGATACACTGTCACGGAGCACGGACTAACCAGTCTGCGATGTCAGTGCAGATGTAGAGGCTGGGGTCCGTGTTGAGGGGCACAAGTCCCCTCGACTGCCGCTGCCACCATTGTCGCGGAGGCGCGGATTGAGAGACAACTGCGGGCCGAGACTTGTATTGCAACTATGATCGACTGGTTCACTGGATGAGGTTTGCCAGTGTGTTTGCGTTATATGCAAGGTGGTTGCGCAATGGAGGACCGGTCCGCTGACCTACTGGGTCGGTGGATGGTGCCGACACGAGGGGAAGTGTCGGGCTATTTCAATGTAACGTAGCTTGAACGTGTACCCTCTTTATCATAATATGGAAGAAGGGAATCTGTCCCACACAGTTTTGAAAAGTGTTGAAATAGCAAAATTTCACCTTTGATGACCTCTGGTGACCTGACCTTTGACCTGACCTAAAAAATGACCGAAGTATTTTCGTCATGGTTTTTGACGTTCTTTTGAATGCCGCTTACCGCGTGTCAACACCCCCCCCCCTTCCCCCAGCAGGGCGTGGAAATCCAGGACCCCCAGCGGGGCGCGGGCTACAGTAGAATCCGCTTAATAAATCCACCTTGGTGACACGTTTTATTGACCCACGCCCTGCTGGGGGGGGGGTAAACACCCCCTGCGGTTTTTCGCGAATATCTGTGAAAATTTTAGCCCAAGATCGCCCATGGTCAGGTCATCAGGTCACTTCAAGTGACCTCACCTCCTAAAAAGTTGCAATGCCTGCCATAGCTATACCGAGTGACCGATCGCGTTGAAACTTTCAGCGATTGATAAAAGTAACAATATGTTCAAAATGTATATCTCAAAATTTGGATATCCATGACCTAGGGTCAGATCAATTTTTCGACCTCTCCATTATCCCGCGCCCCTTGAGGTCTGGCAGGTTCCATGTCCTGTTGTGGGGGGGGGGGGGCAAAGGCCCCCCCGTCGTATCTCCGTAACCAATAGCCGGTTCGAAAAATTCAAACGGCATTCGAAAGAGCCTATTGAGGTGCACAGGATACGATGTCGAGACCTTGATATTTGACCTGTGACGTCACAGGGAGGTCAAACAAGGTCAAATCATTCCAATTTACAATGACAAGATGTCGGTCATAAAAATGAAATCTAGGTTTCCAAAATGAGTCTGGATATGATGTAAATGATAGATCTGGCATGTGGATAGTCACCTGAGTGGATAATGACCTGGGACATCACAACAGAGGTCAGCCTCGACCAATCAGAAAACACTCTCGTGAATCGTAAGGAAAGGCTTGTTAAATTGTGAATACCTATTCGAGTCTTTATGAAGACATGTCATATATATGCAGCCACAGAAACCTTCTTGACCATTTTTCTTGGATCTATGACGTCACAGGAAGGTCAAATAAGGTCAAATTGTACCGGCTTTCAACGAAAAACATTTTTTACGTAAAAGTGACTTTATTCACGCAAAGGATCAAATTCAGTCAGGAAGAGGTTGATAAGTATCATAAATATTACTCCTGACTGATTTCAAGCACAATTATCGAAAATATTGTGACGTCATAAGAACAGTAGCTACGTTTTCAGTCATTCAAATGGCTATATCTCTGGCAGTTTTAGAGATATTTTGCTAATTTTTGGTATGTGTGAGGCTTGTAAGGCTTGTAATGTGTGAGCTCTGACATCTCTTCCGTTTTTTTTTTTTTGAAAATTTCCTCAAATTTCAAAAATATCTCAAGAAATCTAATTTTTGCGTTAGCAAATCCCTAGATCTAGGGTTTTTATATTTTGGAAATTTCGAGATAGCCATTTTACTTGCCATGCTTTTTTATAGTAACGGTAGAATTTTTAAGTTTCTAGATTGAATCTCTGATTTTCTGCGATTTTTCTCCGTGAACAATTTTTCGACGAAAAATCGCCGAACATGACCTCAGTTGGACCTCTATAGATCGTGACCTGAGATGACCTGGGACCTCATTTTTTTCAGGATTTGTGTAAAATTGATGCCCCGAGAGGTACTGAAAGTTTGAAGTCGAAGTTTCAAACTTTGTTTGAAATTCGCAGCCGTTTCTCAGTTATCTGTGAAAAACCACAGGGGGGCCCTTTGCCCCCCCCCCCCAACGGGTCTCGGATTTATAAGTCAATGGGAGAAAATTGAAAAGCGCCTGTTTTAGGCGAACGCCATTCTAAACATTTTCAAACACTGAATTACGAGTAAACATGACACGCTGAACCGGAAAATGGCACCTGTAACCCCTTGTTATGTCCCCGAGGTCATCTCAGGTCACAAATGGTATCTAACAGTTTTCGCTCATAACTTCTGATAGAGGCAAGCTAGAGCAATTAAAACGCCTTAGATGTGTTCGGCTCGACGATACGGATCGACTGATATGCAGCATGACCTTTTCCGGTCAGGTCATGACCTTGACCAAAGGTCAAATTTTGGACCCTTCAAGGCCAAATATAGTTCATGCGACGCGTCTCAACGAGAGGAACAAGATGCTGGCAAAAGTAATGTGTCTCTCTTGAGTCGAAAGTTATTGAAGAAAAACATGTTCCTTAAAAGCGGCTGTTTTTGGAGTGTTTGCCCTCTAGGCTAAACTGTTGACCTGAGGTCAAATATGAGAACATTACTCAGAAAGGCCTGTAAAAGGGCTATCGAATGCGCTTTTTCGCAGCGCTGTAGCTCTTTTTTCACTCTCTTTATTTTTATTTTACCAGACACAAGACAAAAAGCACGTCATACACACACAATGCACATAACGCTCACGCAGTAACCGGACGAAGGTTCGTAAGCGTAAGGTTCGTATGGGGAGAAGTTCGTAAGCGAAGGTTCGTACCAGATAAGGCTCGTATGGGATAAAGTTCGTAATGCCTGAAGTTCGTACCAGAAAGGGTTCGTATCAGCTAAGGTTCGTATGTAGAAAATTCGTACAGGATAAAGTTCGTATGCATAAAGTTCGTATGCCTAGCAGGGTTGTGCTCGACTCAAAAAAAAAATTGCCGACTCGACTCATCATTCAACTTCAGAAAGCCCTGACTCAACTCTGACTCAAACAAGGAGCTGATTTTTTCCCTTGACTCGACTCATGACTCAAGCGGCTCAATGAAAATATGAGTTGACTCAAACTTGACTCAAATTTTTTGTTGAGTCAAGTGTGTTGACTCAAAATTGACTCAGATAAAAAAGTTGTTGAGCGGGGGGGGGGTGTGAAAAAAAATCCGGCAGCCGGGCCAGGCCTAAGTTGTTAAGCGGGGGGGGGGGGAATGAAAAGCTTATATATGTTACAGGGAGTTTGAGAAATCCGTGAGTTTGCAAACTCCCTAGGGAGTTTGCAAACTCCCTGACCCATCAGTGAGTTTGCAAACTCACTAGGGAGTTTACAAATTCACTAGGGAGTTTGCAAACTCACTGACCGGTCAGGGAGTTTGAGAAATTCCAGAGCGATTGGGCCAAAAAAAAATCAAGTGTGTAAGATGACGGTGGCATACGTGCCGTCCCTGATGTTAAAACAAAGACGACTAGTGGCAAGGCCTTGGTTAGGCCCATATAACCGTCACACGCTGACAAAAAGCTTACAGATCCTTAATTGTTTTACCGGAAAAAATGCTACTCGCGGCTATGTAAAGGGGAGGTTCGGAGCAACGTGCTCCTCCGTTCCGTCGTTTCCATCCTCAGGAATCACTAGTATACTGAAATCCTTCTCCTCCATGCCGAAACCCCCACTCCGGGCTGGACAGGCACCTTTATCTCATGCGGGCTGCTCCCTTGGAGCGGCACCGCTGCTCCCGAGGGAGTGCACCCGGTAGCCGGGTGCAGAGAGTGCTTGGGGGACTGGTCGGCCTGTCCATTCGGACGGGCTCAGCCCCGGCGACTCCGTAGGGTGTCTGCCCAGACCAATGTCTCCCCCTAATTCCTATCATTCGTCCGGCTCTGAAATGGTCTTGTCAGACGGAAAGGGCCTAATACAATAAAACAAAAACAAGCAAGCAGCGTGCGCCAGTCGCAGCTGGGCTGGCTGCCAGCAGCGCCGGCTCTCGATGACACGTCTATGGCGGAGTGGGAATGGGCGTGAATTGGTGCGTGTGCCTGTACTTTAGCATAAGTGACCAACAGTGAGCTGTTTCTTCTTTGATATATTGAGCCTGACGCTGCCTGACTCTGGAATAGCCACACTTGAGAGGAACGTATCTATTTGGGACGTGAATTAAATAAATGTATGACTAAATAAAGCGGCGGTACATGCTTGGATATATCACTGAGCAGTTTAAAATAAAAATGGTATTTATTGTGTGCATATGATCTATAAGCTTTAAAAAGCTTATAGATCGCTTATATATAAAAAAGCTTATAGCTTATAAAAAAAGCTTAATTTATAGAAAAGCTTGTCAGCGTGCGAGGCCTTTACAACTAGCCGCATTTGTTTTAACATCACGGACGGCACGTATGCCACCCACATGCTGCACACTTGTTTTTATTTTGCCCAATCGCTCTGGAATTTCTCAAACTCCCTGACCGGTCAGTGAGTTTGCAAACTCCCTAGTGAATTTGTAAACTCCCTAGTGAGTTTGCAAACTCACTGATGGGTCAGGGAGTTTGCAAACTCCCTAGGGAGTTTGCAAACTCGCGGATTTCTCAAACTCCCTGTAACATATATACCGATCGGTATACACTTCATGACTTTGACATTAGGTGAAGTTTTAAAATGACCTTTGAGGTCAAGTAATAGTTCATCCGACGCGTCTCCACAAGAGGAACACGATGCTGGCAAAATAAATATCGTGCCGTTCTTGAGTCAAACGTTATTACCGAAAACAGTTTTAATAAAACGTCTATTTTTGAATATTTGCCCTCTGGAGGCTAGCTAGCCTATTCATCTTAGGTCAGATCTGGAGCTCAATCCAGAAAGAGCATTAAAAGAGCTATCGTATGCGGTTTTCGTAGCGCTGTAGCTTTTCTGGTTCCCTGGTTATGGGCCTGTTTGTTGAAAATGTTGAAATGAGCAAAATTTGACATTTGATGACCTCTGGTGAGCTGACCTTTGACCTTACTTAAAGAAATGAATGAAGTACTTTCGTCATGATTTGTGACACTCTTTCGATTACCGCTTCCCGCGTGTCGTTACGTATCTCAGGAGCCGTCAGCCGAGTTTGTGTTCAAACATCTCGGGGGGGGGGGGGGAATTTCGTACACCCCTCCCGTTTTTCGCAAATATCTGACGCCGTAATCATTATGTTGCCGTCAAAGTTTCAGTACCTGGCCAGAATTAAAATGCACATCTTTCCGTGAAAGAAATAAGTGAATCGGTCGATAACGTTTTAAGTTAAAGGGGTGTTAGGTCAAATCTCTCGTGGGAGCGGCGGCACGGCGCGCCACCGCCGGCCGATTCTCGCTGCCGGCGCCGCACCGCGCGACCCTGCACCGTGCGCGCGTCACATGAGCTGTCGCCTTACCGCCGGCTGAGATCCGATGGCAGAAAGCGGCTGCTTGCCGCTACTAATGGTATAGATTCGCGTCAAAATCTCGGTGAAGTCTAAGAATTGTACAGGCAATATTATGGTGGAAAAAAATATGAAAATTCGCCAGTAAAATTCTGAGTTACGAGTTTGTAAACACAAAATTGTGACTGAAACGCTTCCCACGTCGGCGCTTCCCGGACCAAAGTTCGTTAACATGAAGTCCGTACAGGAAAACGTTCGTATAAAGCAAATGTTTACGAACCTTCGTCCGGTTACCCGCGTCGGCTATCCCCCGCCTCAATCGGATGGCATCTACTCTAGAGATTCTGAATACATGCCCAGAAATGTATGTTCCGTCGTATATATGTCGGCTTAGATTATGGAGGGGCAAAAATATAATTTTCCTCTCTGCCAGTTTCGTAGGAGGAGTAGCTGCCCCTTCTGCCCCCCCCCCCGGAATCCGCCGCCCTTATACACCTACACCTTACTGACGTCAGGCGGCTGGCTATGCCTCTTACGAGCTTTGGCCGTTACGAACCTCAGCACACGAACTTTTTGCATACGAACTTTATCCCGTACGAACTTATTACATACGAACCTAAGCCGATACGAACGTTTTTTTTGTTACGAACTTAACCCGCGCCCCGTAGGGCTACCGGCGGACCCTACCACCCGTAGGGGGGGGGGGGGCGTTTCGGCCCCCCCCCCCCTAAGATCTCGGAAAGTTACCGGCCGATTTTCAAAATTCAAACGGCGTTCGATAGCCCCACCCGGGAACTACCTTGTGACCAAATTTCATTGACCTAGGTCAAACCGATGACGTCACAGGTCAGGTCAAAGGTCAGATTTTCACCGTTCACAGGCAATTCAAGAAATGTGCTGTGAAAGCGAGTAAATTGGTAATTTATTGAAAACCATCGATGGTACATTGTTCGTCAAACACATACTTTGCTATCTGAGGTCACTGATACCAGGTCAGGTCACAGCGAGGTCAGGTCACCGGGGGTCACAATATGAATGTGTCGTGTGATACATGTTTTATGGTCCATTTTACATGACAAATGCGATTATGTGGGTTAGGCAGCCTTTGGGGCCAGCCTAGGTCACGTTTTTGTGAAGGTCAGGTCAAGGTCAGGTCAAATTAGGTCAAATTTCAAAGTTGATATTTTTGCATAAAATGGGTATCAATTCGATGCAGCTCATCACGGGGAGTCTAATGGTGGTCTTCGTTTTGCTCTACGAGTTCTAGAATTGCAAAAAATTGAGTTTGAAAATTTGACGTCATCATTTTTGAACAGTTTTTTCGCTATAACTTGGCCAAAAAACGAGGTATTGATCTGAAATTTGGTATGTAGATAGAAGACGGTAGGCACTATCACATATATTCCGGTTTTTTTCGAAACTCAAAAAACTTTTTGGATATTTTGGCGAATATATCCAAAAAAGTGCTTTTTTGATTTTTGGGGGTCAAAACTCAAAAATTTCAAAAATTCGAGATAGCAGTTTTGTAGCCCTGTCAATTCTACACCTTTTATGCCCTGATCATTTTTCTGTATCTTCAAAGCTGTAGTCCTGACAGGTCTTCTCGCGAAGGTCTTTTTTCGGTCGAAAATGACAGAACATGACGTCACTCTGACGTCATTTGTGGACAACCTATCATAGCCTCTGGAAAAATTTTTGGTCACAATGTGTAAAATTGATGCCCGGAAGGGTCCTGAAAGTTTGGTGGCGATATCTCCAGCCGTTTAGGAGATATCGACCGAAAAGGACAGGGGGGCCGTTTCGGCCCCCCCCCCCTACGGGGCGCGGGTTAAGCCGTTTCGAACCTTAGCCCATACGAACCTTATCTGATACGAACCTTCGCTTACGACCATTTGCTTACGAACTTTTCTCTGTACGATCATTTAATTGTACGAACCTAGGCATCAGGGTTGTGCTTGACTCATGAGTCGAGTCAGAGATTTGACTCAACTCTGACTCAGATGAGTCAGGTTTGAGTCGAGTCGGATAAAATGTTGAGCTGTTGAGTTGAGTCAGAGTTGAGTCAGATGAAAATATTAAGGTGTTGAGTTGAGTCAGGGTTGAGTCAGTAAAATAACTTTTGACATTGAGTTGAGTCAAAAACACTTAGGAACATGAGTCAGCTGACTCATCTTTCTAGAAACAATCTATATGTTACAGGGAGTTTGAGAAATCCGTGAGTTTGCAAACTCCCTAGGGAGTTTGCAAACTCCCTGACCCATCAGTGAGTTTGCAAACTCACTAGGGAGTTTACAAATTCACTAGGGAGTTTGCAAACTCACTGACCGGTCAGGGAGTTTGAGAAATTCCAGAGCGATTGGGCCAAAAAAAAAATCAAGTTTGTAAGATGACGGTGGCATACGTGCCGTCCCTGATGTTAAAACAAAGACGACTAGTGGCAAGGCCTTGGTTAGGCCCATATAACCGTCACACGCTGACAAAAAGCTTACAGATCCTTAATTGTTTTACCGGAAAAAAATGCTACTCGCGGCTATGTAAAGGGGAGGTTCGGAGCAACGTGCTCCTCCGTTCCGTCGTTTCCATCCTCAGGAATCACTAGTATACTGAAATCCTTCTCCTCCATGCCGAAACCCCCACTCCGGGCTGGACCAGGCACCTTTATCTCATGCGGCTGCTCCCTTGGAGCGGCACCGCTGCTCCCGAGGGAGTGCACCGTGTAGCCGGGTGCAGAGAGTGCTTGGGGGACTGGTCGGCCTGTCCATTCGGACGGGCTCAGCCCCGGCGACTCCGTAGGGTGTCTGCCCAGACCAATGTCTCCCCCTAATTCCTATCATTCGTCCGGCTCTGAAATGGTCTTGTCAGACGGAAAGGGCCTAATACAATAAAACAAAAACAAACAAGCAGCGTGCGCCAGTCGCAGCTGGGCTGGCTGCCAGCAGCGCCGGCTCTCGATGACACGTCTATGGCGGAGTGGGAATGGGCGTGAATTGGTGCGTGTGCCTGTACTTTAGCATAAGTGACCAACAGTGAGCTGTTTCTACTTTGATATATTGAGCCTGACGCTGCCTGACTCTGGAATAGCCACACTTGAGAGGAACGTATCTATTTGGGACGTGAATTAAATAAATGTATGACTAAATAAAGCGGCGGTACATGCTTGGATATATCACTGAGCAGTTTAAAATAAAAAAGGTATTTATTGTGTGCATATGATCTATAAGCTTTAAAAAGCTTATAGATCGCTTATATATAAAAAAGCTTATAGCTTATAAAAAAGCTTAATTTATAGAAAAGCTTGTCAGCGTGCGAGGCCTTTACAACTAGCCGCATTTGTTTTAACATCACGGACGGCACGTATGTCACCCACATGCTGCACACTTGTTTTTATTTTGCCCAATCGCTCTGGAATTTCTCAAACTCCCTGACCAGTGAGTTTGCAAACTCCCTACTGAATTTGTAAACTCCCTAGTGAGTTTGCAAACTCACTGATGGGTCAGGGAGTTTGCAAACTCCCTAGGGAGTTTGCAAACTCGCGGATTTCTCAAACTCCCTGTAACATATCTATTATGCAATATGCATATTGTATATTGTATGCGCATATGTATGTATTCATCTATTATGTCAAGTATGTATATTGTAAACATATATGTATTTTTGGCATTATGTACATTATGTATATTTGAAAGCATTACCATTTATAATGTGCAAATGTTGACACGCACCTGAATGCTTGTACGTACTGATCAACCTTATCCAACGAGAACCATATCAAAAGATGCACGTTTTGTATTCCGTTTGAATCGGCTTTGTTTCGCTGCTTAATTGCTATTCTTATTCTGATGACGGTGCAATATCGAAATATATCAATTTAGTTTTAATTATATCAATGTACAACATATAAAATGAGCATAAGGTTTTTCACTCTATTTATATTATTAATCATGCTCAGAAATACCATAGCTTACCTCCAAGTACTCCTTGTAGCATATATAGGGGAGAGTGGGGTAAGATGCCCAGGGTGGGAAAGACGCCCCACCCCCTCTAGCGGCGAAACAAAGAATCGGACCAGGAAATTAATGTTCTTAGCGTAAAGCGGAAGCCTGCCTTGTTAACTGCACAAAAAATTGCGAAGATCAGTTGGGCAACGGCTGGCTGATGATTGCATGTTTTTCATTTGCTGCTTTCAAAAAATATTTTGTTGTCAGAACATTGTAAATATCAAAGAAGGTAAATAATTTTTGCGTCCCTTGCTATAGTCGTGATACATTAGCATGCGTGTACTGTGTCCCAAACAATTTGTTTCAGGGTGTAGTTTTATGGCTAACAAATTGTACTGATTTAATGTTACTTCGGTACCTTGGGGTAAGATGCCCCCTGTCCTAATGGGGAAAGACGCCCCCTAAATCCGTAGGCTGTCCTTCAAACAGCCCGTCAAATCATTTATTACATACTTGTGATGTAGACAAAAGCCGATCTGGGACTATTGAGAGTCCAGTACGGTCGGGTGCTCCCCATGCCGGTCTCTCGGCCCTCACGACGGCCTCTGTGGGCCCCATTATTGGCTCCAGGGCCCCTCACGACATCCTTTGAGGGCTCCCACGTTGGCCCCACGGACCGCGCTGGCACCGGAGGTCCCCACGATGGGCTCGAGGGCCCTCAAACATCATGAAGACCTATAAGAGCCCCACAGTGGTCTCCGAACGCCACCACGGAGGCTTGTTTGGCCGCGCTGGACTATGATAGCCCTAACGATGACCTCTGAAGCCCCTTACGACTACTTTTGAGGGCCCTTATGATGACATTTGGTGTCTACTGCAGGCTCGAAGGGACTACTGATTCGTTCAGGCGATGCACGTGCCCATTTATGTCACTTATAGTGCAGGGGGCATCTTTCCCAACGTCAGGGGGCGTCTTTCCCACCCTCTGGGATAAGATGCCCCCTTTCACTTCTTCAGGAAAATGCTAAATAGCAAAAAAAGTTATAATATTTCAGGCACTTAAGTGTGACATTTTTGGAGAAAAATGATGTCGGCTTCCGTTGAAACTCCATGTTTTTGCTTTCCCATCGTTATTTTCGAATAATATATGGCATAGCAAAACCCTGGGCATCTTTCCCCACTCTCCTCTATATAGGTATGGTTTCACACGGCTATTATTCCTTGCATAAGTGAGGGGAAATTCAGCTTTTCCCGGTTTCTACAGCTTTTCACGGTTGTAGCTGCGGCGTCTCCAGCCCCAGCGGCCCCCTGTCGCCCACTCCTCCCCACCCACGTTTCCGCATTCCTGTGAGCCACGAGGCCTTGGCACGGTTTTTTGTTTTGCGCCAGCTGCAGTTCCCGCCAACACATGCTCCCGCCAACCTCAGTTCCCGCCAAATATGCGGCGGCGCGAGCTAGCTTGGCCGTGAACGACGGCGGCAGAAGAGCGGTTATTTTCCACCCACGAGGTACGAGGCAGTGCAGTTTGGCCGGATCTCCCTTGGTGTTGTAGGCATTCGACTGTATCCACCGTGGAGCAGAAGTGACGTCACCACTTACTCATGGCAGTGCCATCTAGTGGGTGCTAAATAAACTGAAGCTTTCGAACCATTTTGAATGTTGCGTCGTTGGATGTTCCGTACTTGGATGTTGCGTACTTTGGACGCTGCGTTCTTTGGACGCTGCGTACTTTGGATGTTGCGTACTTTGGATGTTGCGGTTTTGGATGTTGTGGGTTTTGGAGGTTACGTACTTGGATGTTGCGTACTTTGGATGATGCGTTCTTGGATGTAGCGTTCTTGGACGATACGTTTTTGGATGTTGCGGTTTTGGATGTTGCGGTTTTGGACGTTGTGAATGCTCCCTATATACCCGATTTTGGACGTATTTTGGATGTTGCGTACTTTGGACGCTGCGGTTTTGGATGTTACGTACTTTGGACGTTGCGGTTTTGGACGTTGTGGTTTTGGAGGTTACGTACTTTGGATGTTGCGTACTTTGGATGCTGCGTCCTTGGATGTTGCGTTTTTGGATGATACGTTTTTGGATGTTGCGGTTTTGGATGTTTCGGTTTTGGACGTTGTGAATGCTCCCTATATACCCGATTTTGGACGTATTTTGGACGTTGCGTACTTTGGACGCTGCGGTTTTGGATGTTGCGTACTTTGGATGCTGCGGCTTTGGACGCTTTGATGGTCCCCCCTCGCGCTACCAGCATCCCGGCCCGCCGCCCCAGGGTTACCACACCGGCTTCGCGACGATCTTCCGGCTGCCATGCTTCCTCGCGTGCCGTTCGCAACAGCCCTGCGGTCCTCGCCCCCGGGTACGATGCCTACATCTCGTCTAGCAGCGGCGGTAGCGTCAGCGCTCCTACCGCTCCAGCAAGCGCCAGCGCAGCCCCCGCTGCACTGATCGACGCCAGCCAGCTACGACAGATGGTACAAGAGCTGGTGGGAGTTCTATAGCCTTGAGCTGGTGCAGGAGACCTTGCCATCCGCCAGCACGGCTTGCTCGGATACGAACGCCGACGGCTTAGCGACGACACGCGCCATCCCGGGCGCCCTGGACGCTGCTGCTCCAGGTACGGCTGCCAACAGTAATCCACCATTAAAAACCTATGCCACTTCTACCGTCTCTGGCACCATGCGCCAAAAAATCTTGGAGCACAAATACGTTGACTTCGGGCACCTATTGGAGCCGAGCGAGCACTACAGCGACGGTTCTATTTCCTCGTTTCAACTGGTGGACGGCATGCTTCGCGCCAAACCCCGTCCCCACGCCCCATCGGCTCGTTCGGCGCATGGAGTGCCGCATTTGCCAAATTTGCGACCATATACACGGAGGTATATCCGTCTGAGGCAGCCGGCCTCTTTAAACACTTGTACCAGGTCAGCCAGCTCAATGCGCCAGGTTTAGGTTTTGCTTGGAGGGACTTCGATCAGACCTTTCGCAAAGCGCGGGGATCGATCCAACTAACCACCTCTGGAGCGAAACGACTGAGTCGTCGCCGATGTGGCTCCAATCCGTAGCCCGTGGGGTCGGAGGAGCGGCCAGCGTTTTTTTCCGGAGCAGAGACACTCTCGGGGCAACTTTCAACCCTGTTTTGCCTTCAATGGCATGCGGGGCTGCAACAGACCACAGTGCAGGTACCAGCACCGATGTCCCTCCTGCAGTGTCCCACTCGAGCAGGACCTTCCCTAGCTGCCAACGAGCGCAAAGCCATCGCCGCCAAGCAGGAGTAACATGCCTGATCCCACGCATACCAGTTCTCAACGCACGGTCCGATTTCGTGACCTGATGGGTGCGGGCTTGGCCGAGTATCTCAGGCTCTGCCCGGCTTGCCTTTCCGCGGACATAGGACAGCATTGACATAGGACCGCGGACAGCATTTCTGCATGCTGCTTTTAGATGCCCTTGTTTTCCGAAGTTAAGGCATCTGACGTAGGGTGGTACCCTACAGAACTTGATGAGGTGGTTCGTTTTCCCACACCTGAAGCACTGTCTCCTTTCAGTTTTCTTCAACTTCCACTTCCCGTTTTCTTCACCGTTTTCATTTTTCCATGGCTTCTTCCCTTCATTACTTTCATTTGCATTCCATGGTTTCCTTCTTTCCTTCAGTGATTCATTTCTTCCTTTGTTTTGCCACTTCACCTTGTTCACTGCTTCTTCTGTACTTCTCCCCATTCTTCTTACTTGTTCATTAACTGTTGCATCAGTTGACCATATCAGAATGGCACGCGATAGGGTCAGCACTCTTTCCTTGAGCATTGACTCCTTGACCTTGGAGGATGGGCACGTGGCCAAGAATATGTCCCTGATCAGATTGTCTATTTCTGACGCTTCGAAATTGCATTTCCTTGCTTGCCGTTTCTGCCACAGCTGCGCCGCCTGCATTTGGTGCTCGCCTCGCAGACCCCAGTCGAGGACGCTTGCTCCTCCGCATCTCGCAAATAAACAAACATATTTGATATAATGATAGCTTAGACCAAAACAAAAAATAAACGTCATAATATATCTAAAACAGATACAAATAGAATACCTATACCGTGACTTAATGTATTGACATAATGACCTCAAATACAAACTCCCAACCGTTCTCCGACAGATGCACTCCATCCCTTCCCACTATCCCTTCGGCATATTCCACCTTTATGTATGTGACCGGGCTCTGCCTGAACCTAGTCTCCCAAATGCGGTAAACCGCCCTCCTCCTCTGCTCATACCGCGCAGGTGTCACGTCCCCCGGCCTGGTCGTGGTTCGGGGCAGGATGGGCAGGATCCAGACCCTGCTTACGCCCAGGGCCTCCAGTGCGAGCCCCAGCAGCGCCAGCTCCTGGGACAGTTACGGGACGTCCATGTCCCGGGCCGCGATATCGTCCCCCCCCCCCAATATCAGCACCACGTGGTCCGGCCGGTGGGCCCGTGCCAGCCGGAGTAGCCGGAGCCGGTGCCGCTCCGAGGAGAGCCGGGCGCCCGGTATGCCCTCCGCGTTGACGTGCCGCAGTCCGCGGCCGTGCTGCAGCCGGCTCCGCATCCTCGCCAGCTTGCTGCTTCCCAGCGCATCTGTTATAATTAACCCATTAGTTTTAAGAGTTTCTTGGCGAATGCCTATAATTTATTTTTATAATTAAAAGGACATCAATGTATAATTTTGCGAACGATGTTTCTTCTTGTATAAAGCGGTCGATGAGGGGTAGGCCGGGTAAATCCGCTAAATCCCTTACATTCCCTTATCTGTACTTCTCATTAATAAAAGTACCGCCTCCCCGCTTGTTAATTTCCCAGACAATATTTATGTGCCATAATATAGCCCCCTGTCCCTGTCATCTCACCCTAATTCAGACAGAAGACCCGCTCCATCCGCGCCCGGGACTCGATAGTTACTTATTATTTCTTCGCTATTACCATCGATTCATAGATTCATGTTATCTATGCTATTACGTATTAATTACAGTAGACTATCCTCATACTATATTCATAGTATGTAATTATTTATTTGTGCAAAACGTTACCTGGTGTCATGGGACTGCATGGCTGCGCCGTTTACCCCCCGGTAATACGGGATTGCGGGGAAGCACCAGACACCGCCCGGTGCCAAAGGACTGCCAGGATGCGCCCGACACCGCCTAGTGTCAAGAGGACTGCAAGAAAGCGCCCGACACCGCCCGGTGCCAAGGGACTGCCAGGAAGCGCAGGTGTCAGAGACTGCAGGATTATGCCAGAACCTTTGTTTTGAAAGATAGGACCGTACCGGACCCCGCCCAGCTGCCGGATATGTATCCTAAGCGCACTTAGTGCTTAAGTATCTTCCAGTGCCTTCCACTCACCTTCGGTACTTCCGCCTGTTGCGAAAAAGGCCCGCTCGTCGTGTTCGCCGTGTCGTGTCCCTGTTCGCCTGTCCCTGTCGCTGTTCGCCGACCAAGTGGCCCGCGCGCGCGCCGCCCAGACCCACGCCGGCCGGCCGGCCTTGGCCCTGGCTTCTGATTGGCTGAGCGGTCCGTGTGACCAGGCGAGCCCGGTCGGCTGGGGTCGCGCCATCACGTGACCAGGGGATCCACGGGACCGGCTTCGAGGGCGCCCAGAGTCGCAGGTTGGCGGAAAAACCGGCTAACACTAGGTTTTAACCGTGCATTTCTGACGCTTCCAAATTGCATTTCCTTGCTTGCGTTTTCAGTTTGGCTACATACTACTCTACCCTACCTCCTTCATATTGCATCATGTTGAAGACATGACGCCCCACCACCATGTTCACTTGAAGCTCGAAATGCTTTTCCAATTGTGCTCTCAGTTTGACGTATGGGTCAGTTTCATCAGCTATATCAGGTGGTGTATCAACGATTTCTTGTACATCCGGTCCAAGAAGATGGAGCACGATGCTCACTTTTTGAGCAGATGATTCGATATTTTGAGCACCCATGTAAATTTCAAGTTATTTAATCCATTTAACAAAATCACCTTTTTCCATTCCTAGTGTCGGTGGCAGACTTTTAGCCATTCTCATTTCTTTTAGCAACTCAAATACGGTATTTCACACCTTTCACTTATTTTCCTGGTTCCTTTTTCACTTTCTTCCCTTTTATCCCTCGCATGTGTGGGGGAGGTCGGATGGACCCCCACCCCCATGGTTTTTCGCGAATAACTCGCGCCAAAAGCGGCCGATCGCGACGAAACTTTCAGTACCCTCGAGTTGATCAATTTTACACACACTGTGAAAATTTCATGACCCTGACCCAAACCTTTGACCTGTGACCTATTTCTCGAGGCCATGATTGGCCGAAATCGCGATTCGGCGTATGTCGGCTCGCATTAGCCGCGCGTTTGCAAGCTTTTCTTGGTTTCAAACGTTCAAACATGTGATTCGATGAAGCTCCCATGCATTAGGGTGGATGTCAAGGTCACCTTAAGGTCAGGTCAGGTCATTGACCTTTGGTGACCTTGGTTCACTTTTTCGAGTTTACATGTTTCTAGGCTAGTTTTTTAGCTGAATTCGAATTTAGAAAACATTTGAACATTAACGAAGTAGTTTTGGTGCCTTCGTAACATGTTACGAAGCTGTCAGAGGCGGTTGACACCTACCAAGATTCCTTTACTTCTCAGCTTGGTAGTTGGTTCACTAGGGAAATGAAGGCGCCGTGGTGACGTCATCAGAGGAAATCCTTCACGTTCAAATGAAGGGGTCATTTGAATTGCTGATTTTGGCTCGACATAGTCCTATTTTTTTTAGTTTCAGCCCCATTTTTCGTAATGAGGCGAACTCATTGTTACATTGGTACAACTTTTGATGACACATAATCCTTGTTTTTTCTCCAGCTCGCTCGAAAGATGATGAAATTTGCATGCATGCATGGGTGAAGGGAGATCCTACCGCCGTGGTGACGTCACGGTAAAGGGATTCTGGAACTCGTAAACGGGGGCTGACACCTACTACGAATACCCGTCACGACTTCTAATGGCTGACCTGACCTGACCCCATCTGGTCTAAATGCTTAAAGACATCATCTGTGATCAAAACTAACACGATATTCGTGATCAGCACCCCGAAAAACCTCATAGCAGCCACACTTTACGACTTCCTAACAGGTCCCGATTTTCCCAACTTTTGGGTCATTGACCTGACCTGGAAGGTCAACCAATGACGTAGGACCTTAAAATTGGGTAGCATCGGCTTTATCTCGTGACGGGCAACAACCTCGTTTTTTCCGCGAAGCTCTAGCTCGATCAGGGGCCAAACGGCAAGGGGTGGGGGTCCAACCGACCCACCCCCTACACTGGCCTACACGTTAGAAGCTGGCAAACGCCGCACACATGTGAGGGTTAACAACTCCCTTTGTCTTCATTTGCATCGTAAATCAACTTTTGTTTCCTTGCGACAATTGTTACGCACTTGTGACATTCCTTCAATATCCTCTCAGCTCTTATTCATTTCATCTCAGCTTGATCTCACTTTTTGACTCTTCTGATCTCACCCTTGTCGCCAATTTTGTTGTGCCGTGAGATTTGTCCACTTATTTCATAGCTGACTTTATCTTCGGTTCGAGCTGTATATTGCGCAGTTGTCGCACTACGGTCGGACACACAACAACAACCAGCCATGAGCCCTATATGGGTAACAGAGAGGCCCCGTGAAAAAGGGGCGACACATGTCCCTAAAATGCTGCCGTTACTTAAGCGCTGCCAGCCAGCTTGGGTAAGGTTAATCCACAACAATTTCATGTTTAAAATTTCAGCTTTTTTACCTGAAAGTGACCTGACCTCAGCTAAATGCAGGTGGAAATGACCGCAAATAACTCAGACGATCCTGTTTTCGAAAACTTTGAAATGGACCATAAAACATGCGTCACGTGACCGATACATGATATAAAATTTGCGTCATCAAGGATGACCTGGCCTTGACCTGAAAATTTCGAAGTACAAGTTCGGTACCCTCAGGGTATCTAAGGCATTTATGAAAAAAAATGCGTAAACCAAAAATTAGCCTCACCGGACTTGTTAAGTGGCGGTCAGAGCCTAAATTGTAAAAGACCAAAATGCTGATATTTTTTTCGAGGTCAACGAAATTAGGTTACGGTCGACAGTTGTTCCAGGGCTATCAGGCGCCCTTTAAATTTTGACGATCGGCTCATAAGTTTCGGAGATAGGAATGGGCTCTGTAGAGCACCCTCGTTAAGCACCCCCTCAGTCACTCGCGTTATGGAAAATACCTCAGTAATGCGCGGATTAGTGGGCCAACATTAGGCTTATTCTTATTGTTATTGGAAGGTGGCTGTGTCGGAATATTGTAGCAGAATAGTTGCGGCATTTGTTGACACGGTTTTACATAGCCTTGGTTGACAAGGGATTCAATAAACGTCACGTGCTGAGACATGGTGCCGAAACCACGTGGGACCTGGATTTGAACGTGGATTTGGATTTCTAGTGGATTTTGAATTTGAATTTTGATCAGCCGTGACTTGGGATATTGACCGCTTGTGATAAAAGCGTTGGAACATGGCCCAGTACGCGCCGCCGGAGAGATTTGACTTTGACCCTAAAGGCTGGTTCAGATGGAGAAAAATGTATATGACATTCAGACTCCTCACAAAACTGGAAAATGAAACAGGAGCAATTCAGGTGGCCTCCCTGAAGTACTGTATGGGCCCGGAAGCTGAAGATATTATGGCGACTTTCAACCTGAGTGCGGAAAGTGATCAGGATTTTGACACTGTGATTGGAAAATTTGATGACTATTTCGAGCCACGTAAAAACGTTCTGAGGCTGCAAAAACAATTCTCAAAAAGAGTTCAAACATCAGGTGAGTCTGTGGAAGAGTTCTCACGAGCTTTGCATGTCCTGGCAGCCGATTGTGAGTTTGGTGGGTCCAAAGAGGAGCGCGTTCGTGATCAGTTCATTCTCGGTGTAGCGAGCTCTGACCTGTCGGAAAAGCTCGAACTCCTTCACCTCACCAAAAGTGATGTCACCCTCGCGACTGTCCTGGACTATGCTAAAAATTACTCTGATGTGAGGCAAGGACGGGCAGCTGAAGCCGCAGTCAATGCTGTGAGGGGGTCACAAGCCCAAGGGCAGAAAAATGATGGTCAAAAGTACCCCCAGTGCAAGTTCTGCAAATTCAGCCATGACAAGGGACGCTGTCCAGCGTATGGGAAGCGCTGTAACAAGTGTGGCATGCTCAATCACTTTGCACGAGCCTGTTTGACCCCACAGCCACAGCAGCAGGAGACGAGAGGGTCACGGAACCCACAGCGTGGAAGAGGCTACAGCAGCCGAGGACGCAGGATCAGAGAAGTGATTGAAGAAGATGGAGATGTTGGAGAAGAGAACACTGGCATATTCCTGGGAGAGGTCATGGAAAAGCCAGGTGAGGCTTGGATGACTTACCTCGAGATGTGTGGAGCTGTCATTCCATTCAAGGTTGACTCAGGTGCCGATGTGAGTCTGATCAGCAGAGAAACGTTCGACAAGATGGTCTCCAAGCCCAGGCTGAAGGCCCCGGAGAAGAAGCTGATGACGCCAGCTGGAAGACTGGAAGTGATCGGTGTCTTCCAAGCTGAAGCACGCAGCAAATCACAGAACACAACTGTCCTGATGGATGTGTATGTGCTTCCAGACACCCCTCGAGGCTGTGGAAATCTGCTGAGCCGTTCCGCAGCCCAGACGCTCCGTCTGATCAAGTTTGTTGGAGCAGTGGAAGATGAAAGCCTGTTTGGCTTCGGGACATGGAACACCGACTCAGTGTCATTCATGATGAAAGAAGACGCAGTGCCATATGCAGTGAGCGCTGCCAGACGGGTGCCCATCCCACTGATGGAAGCTGTGAAAAAGTCTCTGACGGAAATGGAGGAAAAGGGAGTGATCTCTAAAGTAACTGAACCCACGGACTGGTGTGCACCCATGGTGCCAGTGATAAAACCGCAAAGAGAAGAGGGTACAGGCGAAAAGAAGGTCAGGATCTGCGTCGATTACAAGCGACTGAACCAGAGCGTCAAGAGAGAAAAGTTCTCGCTACCCACGTTTGAGGAGCTCACAGGGAAGCTGGCTGGAGCCAGAATCTTCTCGAAGGTCGACGCAGCATCGGGATTCTACCAGATTCCACTGGATGAGAGTGCGCAAGCATGCACGGCCTTCATCACGCCTTTCGGCAGATACAAGTACCACAGGCTGCCGATGGGAATCACGCTCGCCCCCGAACTCTACCAGCGCAAGATGACCGAACTTCTGACAGGGCTGGAGGGCGTCATATGCTCGATGGACGACGTCCTCGTCTTCGGAAGGGACGAGAAGGAACACGACCAAAGACTCAAAGCGGTGCTAGAAAGGATCAAAGCGAGCGGACTGAAGCTCAACAAGGCGAAATGCAGCTTCCAGAAACAAGAAGTAACCTTCCTCGGACATGTGATCACTGGCCAGGGTATCAAGGTCAGTCCGGCGAAGGTTGAAGCTGTGCTGAAGTTGGACCCGCCGACGGACGTCGCAGAACTGAGGAAGGTCCTGGGTATGATAACGTACCTGACGAGATTCATGCCGAACGCCCAAGCTGTCCTGCAGCCACTGAATGCACTGCTGAAGTCTGATGCCGCGTGGACATGGGATGCGGCACAAGAAGACGCTTTCAAGAAAGCCAAGAAGATGCTGGCAGAAGCACCGACGTTGGCATTCTTCGATGTCACGAAGCCGACTGTGGTGTCTGCAGACGCCAGCTCGTATGGGATCGGAGGTGTCCTGCTACAGAAGCACGGAGAGCAATGGCGCCCAGTCGCCTACTGCTCTCGCATGCTGACGAAAGTGGAGCAACGCTGGGCGCAAATAGAAAAGGAGTGCCTGGCAGCTGTCTGGGCGTGCGAGAGGTTCCACACATTCGTGTGTGGCATCGAGTTTGAGCTGCAGACGGACCATCGTCCACTGGTGCCACTGATCAACAAGAAGGACCTGTCGGACACACCGCTGCGGTGCCAGAGACTGCTGATGAGGTTCGCCAGGTATGCCCCTACCGCTGTCTATGTTCCAGGTCGGAAGCTGGTAGTGGCAGACCTCCTGTCGCGCCATCCGCTGCAAGGCCCGCCTGGAGGAGTGGCGGACGAACTGCAGCGTGACGTCGATGCTCACGTCAACTACGTGGCGTCCCACCTGCCAGCGTCTGGAGACATGCTTCAGCTGATCCAGACGAAGCAGCAGGAAGACCCCGAGATCAAGCAAGTGATCTACTACACTCTACATGGGTGGCCAGAAAACCTCGCGGAACTGCAGGATCTCTCGCCGTATTACGAGGTGAGAAGCCATCTCAGTGTCCTGGGCGTGTCTCTTCTGATGTTCGATGGCAGAATAGTGATCCCAGAGTCGTTGAGAGCCCAAATGCTGCAGCGGATCCATGATGACGGGCACACGAGTCTCTCAAAGTCCCGCGAGCGAGCGCACGCCTCGGTGTGGTGGCCTCGCTTGAGTCCTGACCTCAAGAGTTGGATAGAATCATGTAGATTCTGTCAAACGAACCGTCGAGCTCAGCACGCAGAACCCATGGTCTCCAGGGGACTGCCAGAGCGTCCTTGGATGAAGATCGGTGCGGATCTCTGTCAATATGGCTCACAGATGTATCTGATCGTCGTGGATTATTTCAGCCGGTGGATAGAGATTGAACACCTCAGAAGTACCACCAGCGCGCAGGTGATCAACCACATGAAGTCGCTGTTCGCCAGATGGGGCATCCCCGAGGAAGTACGGTCAGACGGTGGACCTCAATTCACTAGTGCCGAGTTTGCTGACTTCGCGCGGCACTACGGGTTCCTCCACACTCTGTCTGACCCGTACTGCCCCCAGGGAAACGGCGCGGCTGAGCGAGGCGTCCAGACGGCGAAGAGAATCATGGCTCAGCCAGACCCGTATCTCGCGCTTCTGACGTACCGGTCAACGCCGCTCGACGTCACAGGATGCACGCCGTCCCAGCTGATCATGGGCCGCCAGCTTCGATCGCGACTACCGACAACTAAGGCCCATCTCGCGCCACGCTGGCCAGACATGGCTCACATCGCTCGCCGGGCGGACGAAGCCAAGCGCAAGAGCACTGCTGACTTCAACAGGAGGCATGGAGTCAGGCCGCTGCCTGCTCTTCGGCCCGGTGATGTCGTCCTCACCCGCCTGCCAGGAGAGCGCTGCTGGACCGATCCCCAGCAGATCATCGGTCGAGCCGGTGAGCGGACGTATCACGTGCGTAACCGCCGACACCTGCAGCCAGTCGACGTTCCGTACGTGCCGGACACCCGCCGACCGCTCGCCCATAACGGAGACGGTCACATGACTCCGACTCCAGCGGCCACAGGGGGAACGGAAGACGAGCGGCCGCAGACCCCGCGGATCCAGAGGTCGCCCGAGCAGCCGTCGCCGCGGTCGCCCGAGCAGCCGTCGCCGCGGACCACAAAGCCAGCTCCGCCCCCGTCGCGTCAGCCCGCGCGCCCAATCCTGACACGATCGGGACGCGCCTCGGTGGCCCCCACGCGTTTGGATCTGTAGAGGGCCGCTGTGTTGTGCCGATGTTTAGTTCAGAGCCGGTGTCGTTTGCGTAGAAAGATGTGTCTCAGTAAAAAGGGGGAGATGTGTCGGAATATTGCAGCAGAATAGTTGCGGCATTTGTTGACACGGTTTTACATAGCCTTGGTTGACAAGGGATTCAATAAGCGTCACGTGCTGAGACAGTGGCACACTACCTTTAAAGGAAATAGTTCACTTTCACGAAATTATTTTTTTGCAATGGATTTATGATTTTTTATGTTCAAAATGATCAGCAAAGAAAATAAAACCTTTTTATAACAAAAGATTATTTTCTATATTTTGATATAGGAAGAACTTTTCAGTTTCTGTAAGGCACACGCGATCCAGTATGAAAAGAGCATGGGTCCCGAAAATTCTTCAGAAACTAGAGAAATTATCGCGGCCACCGGCATTTGGGCGATCTGCTCGTGCTTTTGTTACTGGAGCGCCTCTTTCCCAGAGATTGCGCCGGCCGCCTGCCATGGACGAAAAATACACGACTTTGAAATCCGGCTGATCGTGGGAAAATACCGCCGGAGGTCTCGGCTATATGCAGGAATTCACCGGGATGTATAGTATATACCACTGCCTCGATGTATAGGCTATAGCCTGCAAGCTGGTTTTGGTGCAAACATGTCAAACATGGTATAGGGCGGATTGTCGATTGATGTAAGCGAATCAGACGTTCAATTGACAATTTCCGATTCTTATTCGATAATTACGGCCAATTATATTTTGTTTTAGGAAGTGTTATTAGGAGCGGAGCAATAAAATCTCATTTCTCCCCTGTCTCTTTACCTATCTCTCAAATCCCTTGCTCACTCATCTTTCCTCTCCATAGGCGGCGGAACGGGGAGGGCACCGGGGCACCGTCCCCCCTTTGATTTTGGCATTTTAACATTAGCCCTATGGGCGTTGCATGGAAAGAATGGGACCAAAAGTTGGCAGTGCCCCCCCCCTTAATTGAAGGTGTTCCGCCGCTACTGTTCCTCTCTGTAGATATCAGTCTCCTTGCCGTCCTCCCTGAAGTCTCTGTTAGTCTTTTCCTTCATACTTATCCTCCTTTCTCTCACCACCCTCTCTCTCTCTCTCTCTCTCTCTCTCTCTCTCTCTCTCTCACTCTCTCTCTCTCATCTCTCTCTCTCTCTCACTCTCTCTCTCACTCTCTCTCTCTCACTCTCTCTCACTCTCTCACTCTCTCTCTCACTCTCTCTCTCAATCTCTCTCAGTCTCTCTCAGTCTCTCTCAGTCTCTCTCAGTCTCTCTCAGTCTCTCTCTCTCTCTCTCTCTCTCTCTCTCTCTCTCTCTCTCTCTCAGTCTCTCTCTCTCTCTCTCTCTCTCTCTCTCTCTCTCTCTCTCTCTCAGTCTCTCTTTCTCTCTCTCTCAGTCTCTGAGAAATAAGTGGCCTAAATCCGATGAGAAGACAGGATTTGGGGGGTACCCTATGAGTAGGTTTGGCTCCGTGACCTGGTATGCCCCCCCGCGCTGAAACCCTGGATCCGCCAGTGCGTGAAATAATGCATTGAAGATTAAAGAACCATGCAAAGTTAGCCCTTTTACTAGCTTTACTGGCAAGGGCGATAATGTTCCCCTGAATGTCCTTATTGATCAGTACGAGAATTTCTCTAGAGTTCTCGTAGATAATTTCTCTAGTTTCTGAAGAATTTTCGGGACCCATGCTCTTTTCATACTGGATGCAAATATATGCAAGGCACACATCCTCAACGCAAGACACCTTTTTCGGGACGAGAAATAGAATATCTTTGCCTAGGGTGATCGTTGGGCTGTAAAAGCTCCTGATTTATGCTCGTCTCAGTCCAAGCTACGAAACTGCTATTCCAGCTCAAAACCCATGTTAAAAAGTGAACTATTTCCTTTAAAAGGCTAAGACAATTTGACCGCGGCCCAGCGCCTCGGGCGATCCCGTGCCGTGGCACCCAGCCGGTCGAGCCGGCCGGGGAAGCGACGCGCTGCGGCGGCCAGCGCGCGCGCCGGCCTCTATTGAACGAGACCGGCATTGGCTTCCTAAAATAGGAGCCCACGTCCTACACCATGGCAAATACGTCATTAGCTGGCTCTTAAGAAAGGACGACATGATGCGCATCTTGCTCGACGGTTTCTAGCATCTACCAGCCTGTTGGCGAGCGAACAACGCCGCCTGCACCTTATCTATGTGCCAACTTTCTGGCCATAGCATTGTCCAATAAGCAGTAGATCTGGTCTACTGAGCGGAGAGCAGCAAACAAGCCTGATCCCGACCTTTGGAACTCCGAAAACGGACCGGTGAGCGCCCCGGTCTTTTTACCAGCCCCATCCGTTAGACCAGCCGGCACTCCTAGGAGAGACTGGCTGTCACATTCGTCGTGGCTCTCGACCGAACATAATGAGATCCAGAAACACCGCAACCGTGAGACCTTTTTACCTTAGTTTGACATAATGCGATGAAACTGTCTGTTACACTAAACTGCTTGACTGATGAAGACAGAGAGCCGTGTTCTCGTCCGTTGACTATGCGCTGTCGGAGCCCGGCCTGGGCGTTGTCCGTGCCTTCGAACAAAAACGCCAATGGACGCTACGTTGACGTCATTTATCGTTTTTATCCCATTGCCACATTTTCCAAACGTTTCTTCTAAATTCTGGAAGCCAATATATAGGCTTCTCTTACATGCATGGTGTCCCATAACTAAGTAACGTTATCATTTCTTTTGGTCACAGCTCCGAGAATATACAGCGGATTGAAATTAACTCATTAATTAACGGCGAGTGGCAACTATAGTTGCCAGCTACAAAAACCTACTGATGAAGGCAAGGTAGTAACTTCAGAACAGTAATTGTGGGATGCCTAATCAGCATAGTCATTTCTCATCATGATCAGACGGTTTTGGTCATGTCTTGTGCGCAACATGCTTCACAAATCAAGAAATAGTCAGACGGTGCAGATACGGCCGCCATATTGGCTTGACGGCCCCGAAGAAAACGACGCCGATTTTCCAGAGTGTCCGATATTTCTGAGCATTTTCGGCTTATTTTGATCCAGAAAGGATGTAGGCATGCTACCAGCGTCTCAAAACTTGAAAGCACTTTAGTGATTTGTAATTATTTGTATTATATTTGTTTTGTTTTTTTGGCAACTATAGTTGCCACTCGGCGTTGGCGTAGTCAAAAATATGAGCAGTTATTGTTACATAGATGTATTTATGGATATACTGTGCCAGAACATATGTAATTTAACCAGACTGTCCCCGTGCATCCCTAAAGACACACCTACATGGACTTTTGCAAATAAATTAGTAATTAAGGTAGAAAATTATCAGAAAATGCATGTATGTCTATACATTACCATAGTAAATAGTTTGTTCTCGACGTTGTTCAATCTGTTTATGTTTATCATATACTGAAGATATTTTTGTGCAATGGTATGCAATCTCGCTTTCTCTTTCCTCTCTCTTTCTCTCTCTTTCTCTCTCTCTCTCTCTCTCTCTCTCTCTCTCTCTCCCTCTCTCTCTCTCTCTCTCTCTCTCTCTCTCTCTCTCTGTGTCTCTGTCTCTCTCTCTCTCTTTCTCCCTTTCTCTCACTCTCTCCTCTCTCGCTCTCTTTTCCCTTCTTCCTCCACTGGCGGATGCAGGAAACATTACGGACATTTATAACTCGGGCAAAATCTAACCAAATGCCGTGAATGTGCATTCACGGCATCAGGGTTGTGCTTGACTCATGAGTCGAGTCAGAAATTTGACTCAACTCTGACTCAAATGAGTCAGATTTGAGTCGAGTCGGATAAAATGTTGAGCTGTTGAGTTGAGTCAGAGTTGAGTCGGACAAAAACATTAAGGCGTTGAGTTGAGTCAGAGTTGAGTCAGTAAAATAATTTTGACATCGAGTTGAGTTAAACAATGAGTCAGCTGACTCAACTTTCTAGAAACAAGCTTTTCATCCCCACACCCCGCTTAACAACTTTGCCCTGGCCCTGCTGCCGGAATTTTTTTTTTCACCCCCGGCCCGCTCAACAACTTTTTTATCTGAGTCAATTTTGAGTCAACTTACTTGACTCAACAAAAAATTTGAGTCAAGTTTGAGTCGACTCATATTTTCATTGAGCCGCTTGAGTCATGAGTCGAGTCAAGGGAAAAAATCAGCTCCTTGTTTGAGTCAGAGTTGAGTCAGGGCTTTCTGAAGTTGAATGATGAGTCGAGTCGGCAAATTTTTTTGAGTCGAGCACAACCCTGCACGGCATTTGATAACATTCATAACTATTCAACATGCATTTATTCTTTCGTTCAGGCAACATCTATAAGCATTCACGCTATCAAAATCATTGGACAAGATTAGCTGGATGTAAAAGGATATCATTGATATCAGTGCAGTTAAAGGGACTATCCCACCTTTAACATGGGGTTTGAGTTGAGATAGCCAAGTTTGCGGCGAGGTTCAGAAACCACTATCTATCTAGGTTGCAACCCCCGCGGCCTCTTGGTGTTGAAGAAATTCGTTCCCTTCATTTGAAAATGGGCCTTGTACAAGGCCCTATCTTCAACATGGAGCGACCGTTAGTGTGACGTCACCTCGTTTAGTCATTCTGATTTAAATGGGTTTGTTCGTTGAAAAATCGCTTAAAACTTGGTCTGAACTTTGTTGTGGTGCCTACAGAGTAAAAAGAATCAGCTTTATGACAGTAATGTGGCCTGGGGAAGGAGGTAATTTTGGGCTGTGACGTCACATATTTGAAAGTTTGTGTTTGGAATATGGGAAGCCTAAGATGTTTAATGAAAAATAAATGCCAGAACCGTGTTCCTGGTCATCCAATCTATAAAGTCGGGCACAATTTAACTGGTTTTAACAACATTTTAGAAGGTGGGATAGTCCCTTTAACTCCGGCCAGTGCTGCCAAATCCTATTTACGGCAATGGTAAGATTGGTTCCAGGATCCGACTTTGACGATTTTGTTTCGTTTTCTTCATAAAGAAAGAGAACTAAAACACATCAATTCCACACATGTTGTGAAAATTTCAGACCAAGGTCATTCAAGGTCAGGTCACCAGGTCACTTGAAGTGACCTCACCTCATAAAAAGTTTCAATGTCTGTCATAGCTACACCGAGTGACCGATCGCTTTGAAACTTTCAGCGATTGCTAAGAGCAATAGCATGTACAGAATGTATATCTCAGAATTTTGATATCGATGACCTAAGGTCAGGTCAATTTTGCGACCTCCCCATTATAAGTCAATGGGAGAAAATTGAAATGCGCCTCTTTTGGACGAAAGACACTATAAACACTCCCAAACACCGAATTACAAGTGGTTGAGACACACTGAACATGAAAATGGTGTCCGTGACCCCTGTTTATGCCCTGAGGTCATCTTAGGTCACGAATGGTATCTAACAGTTTTTCGCAAATAACTTTTGATAGAGGCATGCTAGAGCGATGAAAACGCCTTATATGTGTTCAGCTCGACGATACGGATCGACTGATATGCATCATGACCCTTTCCAGTCAGGTCATGACCTTGACCTGAGGTCAAATTTTCAAGTTGACCTTTCAAGGTCAAGTTATAGTTCATTCGATGCGTCTTGACGAGAGGAACACGATGCCGGTAAAAGTAAGCTCGTACAAGGCTTGGGTCAAAAGTTATTGCAGAAAAACTGTTTTCGAAAAAATCGGCTATTTTTGCAGTTTTTGCCCCCTGCAGGCAAAACCGTTGACGTTAGGTCAAATCTGAGAGAATTATTCAGAAAGGGCGTTAATAGGGCTATCGAATGCGCTTTTCCGCGGCGCTGTAGCTCTATTGGTTCCCGAGTTATGCGTTGGCTTCTTGGAAATTGTCGACATTCGACCTGGAAATCGGCGAAATTTTGCCTTCAATGACCTCTGGTGACCTGACCTTTGACCTGACCAAAAAATTGACCGAAGTGATTTCCTCATTATTTTTGACGCTCTTTCGAACGCCGCTTTCCGCGTATCGCTACGTGGCCCAGGAGCCGAGTTAGAAGGGGGTGTTCAAACACCCCCCCACAGCAGGGCGTGGAAATCCAGGACCCCCAGCAGGGCGCGGGTTAAAAGAAAGCGAAATCCGAGGAGTTTAGGTACGAAATTTTTTCAAACTTTTTGCAGGTCCCTGTTGTGTGTGATATCACCCTTCTGGATAAACCAGAGTCGCTCTCACTTTCTATGTCGAAGACTATGCTTTGTTGGTTGTTCATAGCGTTCGTTAGTCGCGCCACTTGCAATATGCATAACCAAACTCAGGCATGCTCATCTGAAGGCACCGTGCCATGATGCTAAATCGTGTGACCAGCTCGCGTTTGAATTTAGTGGGGCACGTAGCTATTAAGCCTATTTGCATCAGCAAATTAGTTTTTTAGCAGCGTAAAGACGCTGTATATGACGTTTACAAACAAGGACCCATAAACGAAAGCTCCTCCACCTCCTCGAAGCTGATCTCCCATTGACGCCGATTATGACCTTGACACAGTCGTGATACCGAATTGATTCCGATGAAGCTGCTTGCTCTTTGACCTTCAACAGCAGATGCTGGTGATTCAGCTGAGTGAGACGGTGGAGGCGGCTTCATGCTCTGGGTTTTGTGCGAGGATAACAGCACAAGAAACTTGAGGTTACGATCACGGAGCTGATGTTGTCCCGTGGGACTGAATGAAAATTGTGAAACAAACGCGAGACATCGCCTGACTTGGGGCAATGCTGGCTGATTCCTGGCACTGCAAGCTGGAAACGAGGAAATGGGAAATCATGTGATAGAAAATATGTGGGCCTGCTAAGTTGTCCTAAACCAGATGAAAGTGAATTTAACTGTATTTTTATGACTCGTGGAATGCGCTCAAGCGCAAGTAGTGGTGGTCACCTTGTACTTGCAACACTTTTACTCGTCAATCAACATATCCCCCTTCTTATTCTGAAGTACAACGCCAGTGTGTACTACTATAAACTAGAGTCGTGATCACGACAGGGATCAAATTTGTCCAGACTCTCGTCCGAACCGGCCCGTACCACACACCGTCCCTGCCCTCTGTACCACACAACGTCCCTGCCCGCACTACACACCGTCCCGGCCCGCTGTACCACACACCGTCCCGGCCCTTTGTACTACACACCGTCCCGGCCCGCTGTACCACACACCGTCCCGGCCCTCTGTACCACACACCGTCCCGGCCCTCTGTAGTCTGTACCACACACCGTCCCGGCCCTCTGTACTACACACCGTCCCGGCCCGCTGTACCACACACCGTCCCTGCCCGCACTACACACCGTCCCGGCCCTCTGTAGTCTGTACCACACACCGTCCCGGCCCTCTGTACTACACACCGTCCCGGCCCGCTGTACCACACACCGTCCCTGCCCGCACTACACACCGTCCCCGCCCGCACTACACACCGTCCCGGCCCTCTGTACCACACACCGTCCCGGCCCTCTGTAGTCTGTACCGCACACCGTCCCGGCCCGCACTACACACCGTCCCGGCCCGCTGTACCACACATCGTCCCGGCCCTCTGTACCACACACCGTCCCGGCCCTCTGTAGTCTGTACCACACACCGTCCCGGCCCGCACTACACACCGTCCCTGCCTGCACTACACACCGTCCCGGCCCTCTGTACCACACACCGTCCCGGCCCTCTGTACCACACACCGTCCCGGCCCTCTGTACCACACTCTGTCCCGGCCCGCTGTACCACACACCGTCCCGGCCCTCTGTACCACACTCTGTCCCGGCCCGCACTACACTCTGTCCCGGCCCGCACTACACACCGTCCCGGCCCGCTGTACTACACACCGTCCCGGTCCGCACTACACTCTGTCCCGGCCCGTACTACACACCGTCCCTGCCCGCACTACACACCGTCCCGGCCTTCTGTACCACACTCTGTCCCGGCCCTCTGTACCACACTCTGTCCCGGCCCTCTGTACCGCAATCTGTCCCGGCCCGCTGGGACCCACCTGTGGTGTCGGCGGCGGGCGCCGCGCCGCGCTGTGCTCGCTGGGGCTGCCGGCGGTCTCCATCCGCCATGTGGTGGCCGGCTGTCTACGGCCGGCCGACACACCGCCGACGCCGCGCCGGCTGCCGAGTGGAGTGGTGGCCGCGCACCTCCGCGCCGGCCGGGACCGCCAGGTAGCAGCACTGCCACCGGCGCACGGCCGCGCGCCGCCGCCCGCCAGCTATTTCTAATAAGGCGCCGCTCCTGAGGATATGAGCTGCAGCTCCCACTAATCACGGCACCGCGAGAGGCGGCCCCCGCCTCCCCCCGCCTCCCCCCGCCCTCCTTCGGCGGCACGCGCACGGCGCACCACCGATACGACAGGACTCCGGCAGCGCAGCCAGCCTCTGTGGGCATAGAGTGTGACTGTGGACGAGTGCACCCGTCAACACTTATCATACTCCTGTCATACCCGAGTGTGACAGAACGAAAGACAGGCACGGCTAGAGACAACATAATCGATCTTCGTTTAGTAATCGAGCAATAGGCGGGCTGTTTGCAAATCATGTGCTATTAAAGCCAGTAAACAGCTTTTGGTGTGTGGCGAGTTCTTACTTGATTCCCTTTACTGGAGGTCTTTGCACCAATTTTACCACGCCTCATTTGATTCACGTTTATTTTCTTGCCTTATATCAGGGGGTGCGCTCCGAACTTTCAACATTACGAAAAGCAAGGCCCTATATACCAGGTAGGGTCGTCCGGCGATTCTACCTTTTCGTGACGTCAGCTCGTGACGTCATTTGGAGTCAAGTCTCGAAGCCCCGTTCAATCCCCATGTAAATGAGCGATTTTCGAAGCACTGTAGAATGAAGTCTGCACAAGATATATCAAACCTAAGCATCTTATCTGAAAGAGCAGACAATTTTCTGCAAGTTATCTATTACGTGTTTTTCGCTAAATCTTTTGCTTTTTTCACAAAAGCGTAAAATGTCCCCCCATGTCTCCGCAGCCTCCCTGCCGCCGGCCGCCGCGCGGTCGCGGTAGTGTAGTGGTTAGCGTGCCCGCGCAGTATTCCAAAGGTCCCGAGTTCGAATCTATGCGGTGCGAAACTTTAATTGCAATTCCAAGCTGAATATACGCACATCCATAAATAATTATTATTCGTATAGCTAAACTGTCACCAAGCTATCCATATAAATTGACTTCACCCAAAATATCGGCAAGATTCTATTAAAATATAAATTCAAATATGGCGGCTTGGACTGCCGCGTGCGTTAGGCTCCGCCCATAGCTCCGCCCACATGCGTGACGTCATTCGTGTTAGTGGACACACACGGAGATAGGGGACGACATGGGCCTGACGAAAAGTGGAAACATCTTCGCTAGCGCTGTCAGCACCGTGAACATTCTAAACAACAAATGCAGTAATCCCACCGATCAGCGTACGTCAATACTCGACGCTCATTGGCTGATAAGCCAGTGACGATTTGGGGGGCCAGAGCGTTAAATGTAACCTATAGCAGCACGGGCCGTTCAGTTAAGGACTTGATTTTGACATTATGTAGGCCAGTCTGATAAAAACTCGGATCGTTTATGAAAACTGCAATTCATTCTTGTAGTGGTCCGACAAGTCTTTTTACTTTTTTCTGAAACAATTCGTTGAAAATGAGTTATTAGATGGGTACTCATGCCAAATTTGCCCCGTTACTATGGCAACCTGAGTTTGTTTGGTCTCCAGAGTCACGGTTCCTAAATTCATTTTTGTCCCCAGTTTTTCGTCGGGAGCGTTCTACCTGGTTTACATAGCCTTGCCTTATATAGGCAAGGCTATGTATGATGAATATGATGAACCAGTATATTGTATAACGTATGGTTAGCGGTCCAGCTCGGGACCTCGAAGTTCTCATCTCGCGCATGGAGGACTCGTTCGCGTCTCTCAACGACTGGTTTTGTGCTAACGCCCTTAAAGTGAACGCAAGTAAAACACAGCTTATTGTATTTGGCAGTCGTCAAAATCTACGTAAATTACCAGACTTTAGAGTACCATTCCGCGATGCAGCGTTGCAGCCGTGCGCACAGGTGGGGAACCTTGGCGTCACTTTCGACAGCACTCTGTCATGGGACGCACACGTCTCTGAACTCTGCCGCCGGTGTACGAGACTGTTGATTGGTCTTTCACACGCGCGCCACTGTCTCCCAGATGGCATCATTCGAACGCTCGTGACGGCACTCGTTGTATCGCGTATCCAGTACTGCCTTTCAGTTTATGGTACCTAATGGGTCCCAAAAAATTTCGATCGACTCCAAAAAATTCTTAATTTCGCCGCTAGAGTTATTTTCGGCCGCCGTAAATTTGACCATGTCTCCGACCTGCGAACAAAACTCGGGTGGTTGTCCCCGCGCGGTATGTCCGATTTCCACACCCTTGTCATCGCACACAAGGTCATACAGCGCCGAGAACCCGAGCAACTAGCAGCCCTGTTCGTCGCAAAATGCGCTATCCGCGAGAGACAATCCAGGCAAGATCGCCTCTTCCATTTTCCCCGTCCGCGGCTGGAAACGGGCAAGCGGCGGTTCGGCTATCGAGCTGCAGCTCTGCTGAACAGCCTGCCACCTCACCTGTCGCAGCTGCCTCCCGCCCGCTTCGCCCGCGCTGTTAAAGCCGCAATCGTGGACGATGAATCAGCACATCGTCGCTGACCAATAGGGCGGGGGTGGATAAGAGCGACGAGGCTGTCCCGAGTGTTTTGTCCGTGTTTTAACGTGAATGAATGTGCAAATGTTTTGAATGATTAGATTAGCAACCGCGGATACGGATTCTGAGCAGTAATCGCCACGCACTTTGTATGTGGATCGCTCTTAAATGTAAATACAATACAATAAATACAACGCCTTTTGGGGCGACTAACGGAGCGAGCGAGAGGGTGGGCCTTGCACGTGTGAAATTGCGAGGGGGTACCTCCAACTGACTTGTGCACGGCACCCTACTAACCGGTCTCTAGCGATGTGCCAAATTTGAGCACAATCGGCCCAGCCGTTCTCGAGATTTGGAAGCGGTACCCTGCACGTGCGCACGTGCAAAATGGGTACCGACTGACTTTTGCACGGCACCCTTCTAACCGGTCCCTAACTGTACCAAATTTGAGCGCAATCGGTCGAGCCGTTCTCGAGATCTGGAAACGACCCCTGCACGTGCGCACGTGCAGCAGCACCCCAACTCTGGCACATGGATATGCAGTGCCTAGTGGGCAGTGGCGTTTTCAGGGGGGGGGCCATGGGGGCCATGGCCTACCCCCTTTCCGCCCAGCCGCCCAGATGGCGCCCCAATTAGCGCCGACTAGGCTGATGCCGTTTTACAGAGGGAACATGAATTAAAGAGTGATGTGAAGGCAGGGATCGAACTCAATATCTCTTTGGGGGTGCCTGGACACCCGAATGTTCTCCAGGACACCCCCAACTAGGACATGAGCCCTCAATTATGAAGGGCGCCCCTCCGGAAACCAGAATATTCCGAACCCCCCAGTGTCGATGGCACCCCTGAAGAGCCGCTGGCACCCAGCTGAACGGAACAGTCGCCCCTTTAAAGGTTGATGGCGCCCCTCTAGAGTAACCGGCGCCCCTCTGAAGTTCACAGCTGCCCCAATCAGCCCCATTCAAGATCGATGGCGCCCCCTGAAACCACTGGCCCCCTCTAAGGCACCCACATTCTTCTCAAGATCACAGCGCCCTATCCGAGATCAATATAGCGCCTCAAGAGCCACTAGCGCCCCCCCCCCCCCTTGAGGCTGAAGTTGTTCCGATTGAGACTAAAGTCGCCATTCAAGCCCAACGACGCCCCTCCAGAGCGTCCGGCGCGCTTCTGAAGATCACAGTCGTCCTCATCCGAGGTCGCCCCATCCGAGACAACGCCCCTTGACACTACAGTCGCCCCACCCAAGCTCAAAGCGCCCCTCCAGAGCGTGCGGCGCCCTGCTAAAGGCAACAGTGGCCCCATTCATGCCCAATGGTGCATTCAACACAGTCTAAAGATCACAGTCGCCCCATCAATCAGAGATCGCTGGCGCCCCTCAAGAGCCACTGGCGCCCATCTGAACCGGGACTTCAGTCGGCCCATCCTAGATCAATGGCGACCCTATGAAACCACTGGCGCCCCTCTGAAAATCCCAGTCGGACCATCCGAGATCAATGGCGCCCCGCCCCATTCAAGATCGATAGCGCCCCCCCCCCCCCCTCCTGAGACCACTGACGCTAGGTAATTATTTGACAATAGGGCTTTCTCATCGACACCAAGGGCCTTTTTCAAGATGCAGCAGCCAGGCGGCGCCGAGCTGGGCTAGGATGTGCCAAGCGTTTCTTATAAGGCACCCTCGTTAGTGCCACCCCTCGTTGCGATACCGCCCCTCAATTTGCGACGCCGCCCCTTCACCGTACAATGCCACTCCTCAATGCAGTGGTACCCCTCAGGCGCAGTGCCGCCCATTATTGCGATGCCGCCCCCGCCTAGCAGTGCGGTACCGCCCCCAGCGTATGCGTTTTTCAGTGGCGTATCCAGGATTTTGAAAAGGGGGAGGCCAAACCTGCTCAAGGGGCCCCACCCTTACATTAGGGGCCCCAGTGGTAGCATCTTAAACCACGCACAGGTGCGGTTCTTTGCCACTTTCGCCATGTGAAGGAGCCTTTTTAGGCACACTTGGCAATCTAAAAACTCTGAAGGCTCATTCTGGCCTCTGAAAGCCCCTCTTCGGCAACAGAGTGAACGACTCTGGCCTCAGCCGGCCCTATAATGGCCCCAGGAGACCCATGCTGACCTCTCAGGGCCCCACGCTGGCTCTTTGGAGCCTTTGAGTCAGTCTGATGGCCCTATGCCGCTCTCGAACCCACGCCGGTCTCTAGAAGCCCATGCTGCCCTCTGAGGGTTCCGCGCCGGCTTCCAAGGACCACTCCTACCTCACGGGCCCTCAGAGCCGCCGATGTAGGCCGTTAAGAGGCACTGGTGTGGGGACCTTAGAGGTGGCGGTGAGGGCCCTCCCAGGCGCCATTGTGAGGGCCCTCAGAAACACTGGTGTGGGACTTGGGGGCATAACAAACAGGTGTGGGGTGGCGCCCTTACAGCTGATCCCTCATTAGCCTTCAAGGACCATCAGAGGCCGGCTAGGTCCTTCAGAACCTGGGGTGGGGCCCCTCTGGAGATAAGTGTGGCTACATAATAGCCCGTGACGTGTTCTCAAAAGCCCCGTAGTGTCCTTTCACTCCTCTTCAGTTGAACCGTGGCCAGCGCGGACCCTCTGAGGTCATTTGGCACCCTAGGGCCCCTCGGGCCCGAGGGGACCCTAAACCATATAACGGACACGTGTCTCCTCGCCCCCTGGCTATGCCATTGAATCCAAGTGATCAGGGGCCCTTAGGTAATCAGGGGCCTCTCAGGTGACTGCACGGGCTTTTCAATTGATCAGGGCCCACCAGGTTACCGTGACCAGGGGACCCTCTGAAAATCAGGTGCCGGTTATACCAGGGGCTCCTCGGGCAACTAAGGGCCTTCATATGACTGCAGAGGCCCTTCAGATAACCAGGTACTCCCCGGGTAAACATGGGCCCCTCAGGTGACCAGGGCTTCTTTAGATGACTGGCCAGGGGCCATCCAGGGGATCAGGGGCCCCTTGCGTAACTAGGGGCCCCTCAGATAACCAGGGGCCCCTCAGGTAACCAGAAGCCCCTCGGGTAACCAGGGGCCCTCGTAACCAGGGGTCCTTTACCAGGAGTCCTTCAGATAACCAGGGGTCCCTCAGGTAACCAGGGGCCCCTCAGGTAAACAGGGTCCCGTGACCAGGGGCCCTCAGGTAACCAGGGCGCCTCAGATACCTAGCCAGGGGCCCCTCAGGTGACCAGGGGCCCCTCGGGTAGCCAGGGGGTCCCTTAGACAACCAGGGGCCCCTCAGATAACCAGGGGCCCCTCAGGTAACTAGGGGCTCGTCAGATAACCAGGGGCTCCTCAGGTGACCAGGGGGACCCTCAGGTAACCAGGGGCCCCTCAGGTAGCCAGGGACTCTCAGGTAGTTAGGGGCGCTCTGTTTTCGTCACTGTGATAGATATCGCTCTTTGATATCAGTTTTTCTTCCGAGTAAAAGACGTTCTGTCTAGTACTGGAATTAAGGCAGGAACACCCAGAACGCCTTCGTCACGCTGGTCCCCCTGAGTCATCCTTGACACCTCAGGGGCCCCCGTGGCCCCCTTTGGGTACGTCACTGCACTCAAGTGACCCAAAGGGCCCACTTGCATGTCTGATCCCAAAGGGGAGGCCATGGCCTCTTGGCCTCCCCCCTGGATACGCCACTGGCGTTTTTTAATTGAACCTGCTGGGGGTGTTTGAACACCCACTTCTAACTCGGCTTGTGGGCCACGTCGAGACACGCAGTAGGCGGCGTTTGAAAGAGCGTCAAAAACTATTATAAAACTACTTAGGTCATTGTTAAAGGGACCCTCCCACCTTCAAAAAAGTTAATGAATTGGCATGAAAGTGATGTCGCTGGGTTCAGAAAGAGCAAAAACGAATATCTACCAAATTTCATCGAAAAATATTCACCGGTTTTCAAGATATTAGACTTTTACTTTTGTTTACTTTTTGGGATCTCCGCTGTTCCTAGCGACTTTATTTGAAAGTGCGGCATTTGTTGCGCGCAAAGCAGCATATACCACCGCGTGCTACAAAACGTTTTAGTCAAACATTTAACGGACGTTCGAAAGCCTGATGACGTCATCAGATTCCCGTAATGGTTAAGAGATAGGGACCACGCTGGTCCCACCCTGCAAGTAAAGGGAAGAAATTTCTTGAACACCATAAAGCTGCGGGGGTTGCGACCAGGATAAATGGTGGTTTCTGAGCCTGGCCGCAAACTTGGCTATCTCAACTCAAAACTAATGTTAAGGTGGGAGGGTCCCTTTAAGGTTAGGTCGAACTGGTCACCAGAGACAGCCAAAAATCAAATTTCGCCGATTTTGGCATTTTTCGACAAAGCGGCACATAAGTCAGGGACAGGATTCATAAAGAGATTGAGCTACAGCGCCGCAGCAAAGCGCAATCGATACCTCTTTTTATGCTCTTTCCCATTAATTATCTCAGATTTGACCTAAGGAAGGTAAACGCTTAAGCCGTAAAATATACGTATTCGCGGGGGACGTTTACCTGTAATACCTTTTGGTTCAGACCTGCACGAGATTAGTTTAACCCGCGCCCTGCTGGGGGGGGGTGTTTGAACACCCCCCCCCCTTGTGGTTTTTTGCGAATATCTCAAAAGCGGCGGCGCGGAGCGCCGCCGTTTTTGGTACACCTTATCATACATCAATTCAGGAGCTCGAATCAGGAGAACAAATCTTGAAAGCCCGGTCGACTAGTGAGATGGCAGTCGTGAGGTCACTAGTGAGATGGCAGTCGTGAGGTCACTAGTCGACCGGGCTTTCAAAATTTGTTCACCAGAACATCTAGAAGACGAGCTCCTGTACATACTTCGAGCCTTAAAAAGAAATGGTTTTCCAGCGAAGACGATACACAAATACATAGCACGAAAACGAAGAACATCAGAGCCGAAACCACAAACGACAGAAAACGGAGAGAACGAACGAACGACGGATCACAGAACGACACGAAACGACAGGAAACCTCGAGCAGTCCTGCCATACTGCGAGGGACTAACTCACAACCTGAAGCGCCTCCTGGAAAAGAACAACATTGAATGTGCCATTTCTTCAAGAAGCCAAACACATAAGAGCAAATTGGGGCATTCCACGATAGATCGTACCAGGCCCGTCACCCTCATCTCTCAGATTTGAATGAAAATTGGTACAAGGGGTAATCATAGGCTCCAAAAACACCTGTCAAAATATCAGACTTCTCAGATCAAAACTTTTTGAGTTACATTGCATAATATTTTCTAAACTTCAGATTGTAAGGGTGAGTTTGATGAGCTATAACTCAAAAACGAGTCAAGCAAGCAACAAACGGTAAACAGCTTTGAACTAACGATGAATCAAAGATTAATAAAGTATTTTTAAAATTGGAAAGAAAAGCTTAACATATTGAAAAAAGTCGTAGTATTTTTTTAAATTGTCTATAATGGCCCTTGGGACCAAAATTTTTGCCATTTTTATTTTTTCAAAATAAACCTCAGGTCCTTTAAAATCGACATGCAAAAAATTAGAAAGGTGATCTTTCTATAAGTTCCTCATTTAAATGTATACAAAATGAGTTTCCGGGGGTCGGTACGACCCCAGCTCGCCGTTTCGCCCCTAATGGACCTAGAACCTTGCGGAAAAAACGAGCATGTGCGCCGTTACAAGATGCATCGAATAATACCACATTTTAAGGTCTCGGGTTCATTGGTGACCCCTGGGGTCATTTCAAGTGACCCAAATTACGGGTCCGGTTTTTGATAGATAACTTCGCAATAAATGGTCGCAGAGCCGCGATTTTAGCATCTTTGTGTTTGCCTAGCTCCGGCGCGTCGAATGGTATACTGTTTGTTCTGGTGAGGTCAGCTTAAGTCGCTGACCTCGGGTCAGCACACTGCCGTGCATTTGGCTCCGCTCCCCGACCGGGCGGCCCAGCCGGCAGCCAGCCGCCGGGCATCACGTGACCGCCCCGAGTCCGCGGCAAAGCCAACCAGCTCGGCGCTGGACAAACAGCGCCGCCATAGCAGATGGTTAACAGTCGGGTCAGGCCACGAAGCTGAGTGAATGAGAGCATATCGCACATCATTCGATTCGCAATGTCTTTCCGAGTCCATTGGTAGCTTTCCCGTCTCTCTAGCTCAATTTGATCGAGAGTTATTGACGAAAAACTCTTATGACCCTAGTGACGTACGAATGACGTCACGAAAGATCAACAATGCAAAAGTGAGGCGAAAATGACTTCAACTGAACTTTCAGTAACCAGTGATGTCACTAGGCAGCTTTACCACACCATTTGTAGGCTCTTTTCCGAAATCACAATTCGAGACCATTACGGTGACGCAAAATAAGTACATTTATAGAAAGAACACCTTCCTAATTTTTTGCATACTACTTAAAAATGATCCAAAAATGTTTTTAAGTAAATAAAAATTCAAAAAAAAATTGGTCCCAAAGGCATAAAAATGCAAATTAAAGGAAACTCGAGGTGTTATATATCAAAAATAGTATATATTTCAAAATTTTGAAAATACATATTATTCTTTGTTTCAATGCAAGTTTAATGCCGTATAGCATTTGGCATTTGGATTATCCGTCTTAGAGTTACAGCCCGCCAAACTTGGGGCTGCAACGCAAGATCCAAAACATATTATACACTATAACTAAAAAAACCAGTCATCTGATAAGCTTGAAATTGTTACAGGAGGATTCAGAGCCCCTGATTACCCCGTAGACCAATTATCGTTAAAATCCGAGATATGAGGGTGTCAAATTCGAAAAAAGTGGTACGATCTATCGTGGAATGCCCCAATTATCAACAGTCAAAGACAAACATCGAGAAGAGAGGAAGAGGAAGAGAAACCTTACGTATACGAAATTCCCTGTCACTGCGGCAAAATCTACATCGGACAAACACGACGGAAGCTGCAAACAAGAATAAAAGAACATCAAAGAGACGTCAAAAACTGCAATCACAACGGAAGTGCCTTCGTAGATCACCTTTTTGAACCAAGAGAACACGCACCGCTTTGGAACAAAACGACAGTCCTCGAAAACGAAAAAATCTCACGAAACGACTCACGAAAGAAGCGCTACAAATACACGTCAAGAAAAACGACACCATCAACCGAGTAGACGGCAGCGCATTCAGTCCTTTATGGGATCAGTGCTGGTAGGGCAACGAGATCCGACGATCAAGCAATCAAAGATTTTAAGCATGTATTTTTAATGTGTCACAGCCTGTTTGTATGTCTCATGTACTGCATTCATTCATTCATTCATTCTTTTATTCATTCAGTCAGTCAGTCAGTCAGTCAGTCAGTCAGTCAGTCAGTCAGTCAGTCAGTCAGTCAGTCAGTCAGTCAGTCAGTCAGTCAGTCAGTCAGTCAGTCAGTCAGTCAGTCAGTCAGTTAGCCATTCATTCATTCTTTAATCTATTCATACACTTTTTTCCTCATTAATTTTGCAACAGATTTTCAGGTCAGAAATAGCTGGAGGGATTACTTGCACGTTTTTAGATATGATGACCGTACTATTTTTCAAACGTGTTCACGATGCATGTCATTGTCATTGTTATATGTTTCTTGACAACGACCTCGATGCGAAGGTGGAAAATTCGAAACGAAAACAATAAACGACTAGTAGCCGAAAAACGTACCTACCTTGAATGAAGATGTCTAGCCGTAAAAGCTTGAAATCATATAGTCCAAGCCAGCCATTTGTCCAAAGATGTCCGACACCTACGCAATAGTTTACACTCAACACTGCTATTTAATTTGCTTTTAATGTACAGGGTGTCCCACAGAAAAGTTTACCCAAACAAACAGCTCGAGCTTTTTTTGTAGCACGTGCGATGTTTCTAAAAATTCACAAGTAGATAGTCAACAGAATGGCACGTCCGAAAAACATATGTTTTGCTGATGAAGATGTGGAATAACCTTGAAAAGACGTTCTGCATTGAGACTTACATTTCTGACAAATCTTACCATTTTACTCGCCGTCAATTCTTAAAAAAGTTTGGTTTCGATCACCGACAACTGGAAAAAGCACCTAGCAAGACTCTTATTTGATATTTCCAAGTGGGTAAGAAAGTTTCAATCGGAACAGCTGGAACGGCGCCGTGGAAGTGGCGCACAGCTTTCAGCAAGAACTGAAGACAACATCAGGAACGCGGAGAGCTCCGTTCTGGAGAGTCCAAAACGGTCGATAAGGCACCGCGGTCAAGCTCTAGGCATATCAAGAAGCTCACTGCACAGAATTCTAAAGGAAGACCTGCGTCTGCACCCATACAGACTGCAGCTCTGCCAAAAGCTGACAATCTATGACCAGAAGAAACGAGTCAAGATGGCGAAATGGCTCACACAGCACCCAGCAGTGATGGACCGAGTATGGTTTTCGGATGAAGCCCATTTTTGGCTCAACGGACATGTGAACAGCCGGAATGATGTGCACTGGGCTTCAGAAAAGCCGGATGAGGTTCTGACAACTCCCCTACACTCGGAGAAGGTGACTGTGTGGATGGCGATGAGGAGAGGCGGAGGAACGATCGGCCCATTCTTCTTCGAAGATGAGAACGGCGATACTGTGACGGTGAACCAAGAGCGATACATGGCACAGGCACTGAGTCCGTTCTGGAAGGAGCTGGGCAAGAAGGCCGGAGCTGACCAACGGATGACGGACTGGTTCCAACAGGATGGTGCCAGTCCACACACCGCCAAGGCCTCGCTCCTGTGGCTCCAGAGGAAGTTCAACGGGCGTCTGATCAGTTTGAAAACTGACGTGGAGTGGGCACCGAACTCCCCTGACCTGAGCCCTCTCGACTTCTTCATGTGGGGCTACTTGAAGGCACGGGTGTACCAGAACAAGCCACGCAGTTCACGTGAACTCAAGACAGCGATCATGTCTGAAGTGAGACAGATTCCAGCTCAGATGATCGACGACGCAGTGACACACCTGGAGACCGTGCGACTTCCAATGGTGCTGCGGCGCAAGGGTAGTCACATCGAGCACCTCCTGTGAGGAGAGACGACTTCGGTGGAGTGACAAATGTGACATGGCTAGTTTTGCCATTTCGTCAGGAGAACAGTGGTGTGCATATCGAGTGTGTCGGATGACTAATATACGAGTTATTGACAATTTACTGGGTAAACTTTTCTGTGGGACGCATGGTACCATTACCAGCTCAAAAGTGTTCATCATATCGAAAGCTGAGCTTTCTAATAGCTAATCAATGTTAAACGCGACTACTTGATAAAAATATTGAGGTGTAGTAAGCGATTGTCCTAAGTTGTCCAAAGCCTGCTGTCATTGTCCAACCGAATTCCGAATTGGACATTGGACAAAATCGGAATTCCGAGGATTCAAGTTCCGATTGACACCACTACTGGAGACCTTTCATGACCTGAGATGACCTCAGTAACATAAAAGTGGTCACATCACGAGTGAAATTTTCCGATGAAAGGTGTCATATATACCTATATCCCGATGTCTGAGGGTGTTTTCGTTTAGAAGGAGAGCATTTCAATTTTCTCCCAATAAACTGCGCCGTGCTGACGGGAGTGCGTTTTTACGCCGTTCCCCTTACGTTTTTAGCGAATATCTCAAAAACGGCGTCGCGAAGCGCCATCGTTTTTGGTACACGTGTTTATACATCTTTTCAAAACAATTTGAGAAAATTTCTGACCCGGGTCGTTCAAGGTCAGGTCACCAGGTCACGTCAAGTCACCTTACCGCAGAAAAAGTTTAAAGACTCGCGATAGCTACACCGACTGAACGATCACCTTTGAAACTTTCAGAGATTGATAAGACTGATTGATTGATAAGAAGATTGATAAGACATTCGATCCAAATGTTTGGATAAAATCGCGCGTTTTTACAAATGAGAGTTTTGCGCTTTTTAAAAGTTTTACGAGTTTTGCATGACACAACTGACGCGTTTTACGAGTTTTGCAGTTTTTTGATTTTATGAAGTCACGCGTTTTTCGATTTTTGACAAATCTCCCGCCGTAGAGATGGCACCATGTAATTTAATGGTACAGATCAACGCCGGATCATGAAAAACTCGCAAAACATAAAAAAGCGCTAAAACGACATTAAAAAACGCGCAAAACATGTACCGTGGAGAACGACCTTAACAATATGTATAACATGTTTCTCGGACTTTTGACAGGCCAATTTTGCGACCTCTCCATTACAAGTCAATGTGAGAAACTATGAAATGCGCCTCTTTTGGACAAATGTTGTTCAATGCCCTCTCAAACATCGGTTCATAGGTAAACAAAACACACTGGATAGGAAAAATGCACCAGTGAGTTGTCACTCTTCTGTATGCTCCTGAGGTCATCTCAGGCCATGAACGGTCACCAGCAGTTTTTTGGCTATAACGTTCGATAAAAATATGCAAGAGCGGTGAATATACGTCAGATGTGTTCAGCTCAACGATACGGATCGACTGATATGCAGCATGACCCTTTCCGCTCAGGTCATGACCTCGACCTGAGGTCAAATTTTTAAAATAACATTTCAATGTCAACGTATAGTTCTTTCGACGCGTCTCGACGGGAGGAACACGATGCTGGCAAAATAAATCTCGTCACTGTCTTGATGCAAAGGTATTGCAGAAAACGTTTTTCTTAAAAACAGATATTTTGGAGTTTTGCCATCTGGAGGCTAAACCGTGGACCCGAGGTCAATTCTGAGGGCAATAATCTGAAAGGTCTGTAAAATGGCTATCGAATGTGCTTTTCCGCGGCACTGTAGCTCTATTGGTTCCCGATTTATCCGTTGGCAGTTTCCAAAATTGTTTAAATGGACTAAATTTGACCTTTGATGACCTCTGGCGACCTGACCTTTGACCTGACCTGAAAAGTAAACAAGTGTTTCAGTCATTATTTTGACGCTCTTTCGATTGCCGCTTACCGCGTGTCGCTACGTGGCCCAGGAGCCAAGTTAGAGTGGGTCGCGTGAAAACGCCCCCCCCCCCCCCAGCATGACACGAAAAACACAGGCCACCAGCATGGCGCGGTTTAACTAATAGGTAATGGAGAGGTCGCAAAATTGACCTGTCCCGCAATGTAGATAGTTTGTCTGGGGATTACGCAAGGCGAATGTTCGGTGAGATCAGCAGGTATCTATGGCGCTTATTCAAAGTCGATCATGCACACTCACATCATCAAAGGTCGTCTTCTATACTACGTCGGCCGAGGACATCCTTTACCTTAGTGCCACTATATGGGACAGACAGTCTCACGCCTCATCCATCTGGCACTCATGCAGTCACCCATGTCCACAAGTAGGGGCTGCGCGCACTATAGACATCGAATTTAAGGTGATTTGTGGAGAAAAAAATCCAGAACGTATGTAAGCGTTCGGTCGCCTGTGACTGCAGTCGCTGCTAGTATGACAAGTAGGGATCTCATGGTGGATCTTATGGTCTGAAATGTTCAAGTCTTCCCTGTATTCCAATTTCGGCAATAAGTCGCAGCGTGAATCCTTCATACTACGTGCGGTCTTAGATTCTAAGCACGGCCACTCCGGTCGACCACAGGTTGCAGCCCACAGGTCACTCTGGATCAGTGAGTGAACCTGTATAATTTTTTTGCAAAGAATAAAAATGTGCTCATCGATTAATGTATGTTTTACCGTTTCGAATTCGCATGAATGCGTTTTTTATAGAATAAAATGTCCGTAGCCTGAGCTCGTTTCCTATATCATGCTAAATATTCATCAAGATCAAGGTTTTTTGATAAAACAACACCGGGCTGCAAATTGCATTAATTGGATTTTATGACAAATCAGCGAAACCTAGTTTTTATACTCGTATTTTGCAGCACCTAGTAAATCATGCATGAACATGACGTTACATTTTAGACTGACGCCGCTGTCGCGAGCTGACAATGGCGCCCCTCTCAAGGGAAAAAAGTCGCCCCCTCGAGCACCATGCCCCCCCCCTTTCGCTGATTTCTGGGTACGCCACTGGTTATAAGCCTCTCAAAAGCGTTACAGGCCGGGCCGTGTTGTAGCTCGTGCTGAGCCTGGCTCCGGATCACTCAAACTCAGCGTAAAATTCAAGTGGACTGTATTAAAATGGGCATAAAATGAGAACAATAGAAGTAAATGGCCGAAAACAGTATGGTTAAATAGCTTAATTAATTTGGCTCACAAAAAGGGCATATAAAAACACACGGGGAGCTCAGATTCTGTCGAGGCCAGCGTGCAATATGTCAGCCTGTAGGCTGGCCCCACTGGCCGAGAGACGTCTATTTGGGGGTGCAAAAGACGGCTGTGTATGCCGAACTTTCCCCAATGGGCCAGGGTGCAGAAAGGCAGCCGTGTACGCTGACCTTTCTTGGCCCAGACGACTCCTTGTGCAGCTCTCCGTGTTACGGCCCTACCCTCAACTCAAGCCCAATAGTCGAGCCACCCGGTCGGCTCCACTGCACCGAATCGACTGACCCTCTCCCGCCGCGACCCCAACACAGGTCAACTCGGCGGCGGGAAGGATCACGTGACAAGCGCGTGATCGCGCGACTCCCGAGCGGGGCGCGGCTCGGACCGGCCGGTACAAGCGTACAGTATGTCTAAAAAGAATGTACCGTCGCCACTACGTGGCGCTGGTGTCGCGAGCCGGTAGTTGGCTGAATCCGCACCAGACCACACATTCCCAAGCGCTAGGTGACAGCATGCGCAGCGGCCGGTAGTAGCGTAAGCCCGAACCTTCGTGACACGACCCCGGGGGGGGGGGGGGGGAGGGAGAGAGGGAGGGGAGCGGGCGGGGCAGCGCGTGCTGGGAGGGGTGCTTCGGCAAGCTGGCAGTTGTCGCGGCCAAAGGTCAAGGGGTCACACACCAAGCGAACGGACGCTGATGTGGGTTCGTGGGGATCGTGAACTTGTGTGTGGTAGGTGCGTCTTGCGATCAGCGATGCACGGGTGATACGCCATGGGTCTAAGCCAAATGATTCGGGGGAGAGCTGAAGAAAAATACCTGGTTAACTACGGCAAATAATGGTGCTGAAAAATGGAAAGTATGGGTCAATGCAAGCCTTCATGACTATAAACTTTTCTGAGGGCGCAAAGGCCAGCATTGAATAACGACATCCGGATCGAAATTAGCAATGATTTATAATTACATGCCGAAGTAATAGCGTTGCAAAACCCACCTAGTAAATTGTCAAGTCGGATTCATACCGACTTGAATTAAACTATCCTAAATTAAATTGTATATAAGATCTCTATGCTTTGACCAGCTTCGTGACCTGACGGGCTGTGACCTGACCTTGACCCGAGGTTAACACCTTAACTTGATCTCACCCGAAGAAAAAGTATACCATTCGAAACGCCTGAGCTAGACAAACACGATGCTGCTAAAATCGCGGATCTGCGATCATGTCTAGCGAAGTTATTTACCAAAAACCGAACCTGTGCCTTGGGCCACTTGACCTAACCTCAGAAGTCATCGGCTGATCCTGGTCCTTAAAATCGGAGACCAATCGCTGCATTTCGTAACGACGCGCACGATCGTTTCTTTCGTGAGGCTCTTGCTCATTAAGGGGCGAATCGGCAAAGGGGGTTGTTCCCTTACTTCCAACCCCCCAACGCCCCCTCGGTATTCAGAAAACCTGAAGGTCCGGTGAGGGTTAAAACGTTGCTCCTGAACGAGGAAGAAATGTAAAAGTCAAAGCTCTATAGACGTCCTGTAAAAGTGGCCATAATAAATAAATTGGTTAGAGATAAGATACTTTTTAAACGACTTCCTCATATACAATCGGGTGCTGGGACCAATCTTATGAACGCTTTAGAATGGACAGGGCGTCACTGGCTAAAGTTTGGGTGCAGGAAACGGCTATTAAATGCAGAATGGTTTTCATGCATTTCAGTCAATTGTATATTGACGGTCCCAGTGGCCGAGCTAAAAAAGTTTGGTAGTGTTTTGCATCTTTTACGCCTTAGGAATTGAAACTACACCATCTATTGAAGTGGGCGGGCTTATTTGAATGGGAGGGCGCATTATGCGTCAATCGTGTGCTTTCCTTTGTTTTGGACTGTATTTTACGACATCCACTGCTGGTATCACTATTAATATTATTTAATGCCGTGAATACGACAGCATTCCATTTATAAGATTGGGCCAATGGAGTCGCGCCCTGCGAGCTCGGTTTTCCGCTCGGCCGCTACGGGCCGAGGAAGTCGGTCTTCGCCTGAGGGCAGGACGGAGGTCAGCGAGGGAGCGCGGGGTCAGCCAAGTATCGCCCAGTGCCGAGCAGATGCCGCTCCCTCCCCTCTCTTCCCCTCTTCTCCCCTCCCCACCTCTGTATAGATGGGGAGGGACCGAGCTGCCAATGACATGCGAGCGGTCAAGGCCGCTCGCGCGGCAGCGACCCTGGCGGCCGGGTGCCGCAACTGGGATTCAGCCAAGTTACCGATTCGCCTCCTGTGGGAGAGCCAAACCAGGGGACATACTTTTTAGACATACTGTACCCTACCCACACAGTGAGCTCAGAGGGGACACAGAACAAAACAGTGTGCTTCTCAACAGGCCGGGCCAGGCCGGGCTGCTCATACTGAGATTTTTTCCGTTAGGTACCTATATTGAACAGACTGCTTCGCTAGCTCGCTCTCTCGTAAAAACCGTTGGCCGGCATTGCGCGATCGGATGACATGGGTCGGCGCCTGCGCAACGAGCTCTGGTTAGCTTTGGCTCCGGCTCTGTCAATCCGTCAATTCAAGTATTCGGGCTATTTTCATGTATGTCCCTGGTCCTGTAAATTTAGTGACATGTTCATTCTTCAAGAGGCGCTGAAAGCAAACGACAGGGTGTCCCGTTGTGCTCTCAGCAGCAAGCGGCAGTGTGGGGGCTCAGAGCTGAGCGCCCACACGCGGGCAGACGGACGGACGGACGCGGCGCCGCCAGTCACTAGTTACTACCCATCTCCATGAGGAAGCCGCCAGAGGCGCGCTGTCAGCGGCACTATTGATCTCGGCCGTGCCCGGCCGGCCGGTCGGCAGCCGGAGGTTCACCTGGGCTGCGGCGGCTGTAGGGCGCACCGTACAGCCACGGCAGAGCAGCGCCCCCCCCCCCCCCTCCCCGGCGCCCGCTCCCGGAGGTCGGAGGCGACACGCCCGCGCCGGCCGGCCGCGTCTCGGACCGGACGCGATTGTCGCCAGGGCTGAAAAAAGTGTTTCGGTGGTTGTCGTCCAAAAGAAAACATGCTTATTTGGTTGTCGCCTCAAGATGTCTAACCCGCACCCCGCTGAGGGTACTTGGTTTCCACGCCCTGCTGGGGGAGGGGGGCATTCCAACACCCCGCCCTTTAAACGCGGATCCTGGGTCACGTAGTGACAAGCAGTAAACGGCATTTGAAAAAATGTCCAAAATAAGGACGAACATATGTCATTCATTTTATAGGTCAACTCAAAGGTCATGTCACCAGAGGTCATTAAATGAAAAAAACTATTGCCCATTTCCACATTTTTTTCGAAACACCGGCACACACCCCGGGAACCAATTACAGAGCTACAAACCCGAGAACCAATTATAGAGCTACACACCCCGGGAACCAATTATAGAGCTACACACCCCGGGAACCAATTATAGAGCTAGACACCCCGGGAACCAATTATAGAGCTATACACTAGGGTGGTTCGAAAAAATCGATTTTTGGAAAGTGCAGCCTACAAGTGCAAAAGTGGCCTCATACCTTTAGAACATCACATGCAAATTTTTAGTACGATTGGAAAAGTGTCTACATGGGCGCTTTGCTGTTGAACAAAGGTCTGCACTCGCCTTTCAGGCGTTGCAGTCTCCCATAGTGGGGCGGGCCGGCGGGTTGTATCTAACACCAGGTGGTGCGGCAACTTCTGTTAACCCTCGCATGTGAAGGGGGGGGGGGGTCGGATGGACCCCACCATGGTTTTTTTGTGAATAACTCGCGTAAAAAGCGGCCGATCCAGACGAAACTTTCAGTACCCTCGCATTGATCAATTTTACACCTACCCTGAAAATTTCATGACCCTGACCCAAATGACCTTTGACCTGTGACCTCTTTTCCGAGACCATGTTTGGCCGGAATCGCGATTTCGCGTATGTCGGCTCGCATTAGCCGCGCGTTTGCAAGCTTTCCGTGGTTTCAAACGTTCAAACATGTGATTTGATGTTGCTCCCATACATTAGGTTGGGTGTCAAGGTCACCTGAAGGTCAGGTCAGGTCATTGACCTTTGGTGACCTCGGGTGACCTCGGCTCACTTTTTCGAGTTTTACATGTTTCTAGGCTAGTTTTTGGAGCTGAATTCGAATTTAGCAACCATTTGAACATTTACAAAGTAGTTTTGAACATGTTACGAAGCTGTCAGAGGCGGTTGACACGTACTACGAATACCCGTCACGACGCCTACTGGTTGACCTGACCTGGCCTGACCCGACCTGGTCTAAATGCTTAAAGACATCATCTGTGATCAAAACTAACACGATATTCGTGATCAGCACCCCGAAAAACCCCTTAGAGCCACACTTTACGACTTTCTAACAGGTCCCGATTTTCCCGACTTTGGGTCATTGACCTGACCTGGAAGGTCAACCAATGACCTAGGACCTGAAAATTGGGTATCATCGGCTTCCTCTCGTCACGGGCAACACGCTCGTTTTTTCCGCGAAGCTCTAGCTCGATCAGGGGCCAAACTTTCAGTACCCTCCCGTAAATAGCTATTGCACATTGTGACCAAATTTTTTTCCAAAGGCTATGATAGGTTGGCCGCTAATGACGTCAGAGTGACGTCATTTCTGCCATTTTCGACCCAAAAAAGGTTTCGCGGGAAGAGTTGTCAGGCCTACAGCTTTAGAGATTGTGGTATCGTGATCCTGTGTTGGGAACTTTCCATCATGCCGTGCCTGTGTGCGCCGGGCGGCGCCGGCCGAGTAGCGCGGGCGCGGACTCGAGCGCGCGGACCAATCGGCAGCCGCCACGGCCGCGGTGACCCCGCCGAGCTGACCGGCGCGGCGGTCGGGTCAGACAGTGCGCGCGGTGCGGCCGGTCGCGGCTGATGTGTTCTTTCTTGGCGCTTATTTGAACTCTTTCGTTACGTATTTCATTCCTGCTTTTACGTTAATATACTACATTGGCGACAAGGATGAGATTTAAGTTAATAGCGCTCAAGATATCAAGATGTATCAGGCACCAGCTCCGCCGGAGTTCTTCTCCAAGCCGGGACAGCGTCCTGGTAACTGGCAGGCGTGGTTCGAGGACTTCATCATGTACGGTGAGGCCAGCGGGTGGTCTGATTGGTCTGACCTCCGCAGGACGGCGTTTCTGTTGACATCTGTCGGTGCAGAGGCACGTTGTCTGTACCGCGCTGCAGTCTCAGTTGACGATGCTGACCTTAAGAGCGAAGGTAGCGTGTCTGATGATCATTCCGGAACGCACCTACGTTTTGATAAGGCCGTAAGCGTTCTCAAGAAACTGTTTGCCAGTGACGCTGATGTTCGTTCGGCACGTTTGCAGTTTCGACAGATTAAGCAGCGTCATGGAGAGTCCAATGTCATTTTTCTGGCAAACCTGAGGGAGGCAGTCGCAAAATGTAATTTTGGGGAACTGACTGATGAAATGCTGCGCGATGCTTTCATTGAAGGATGCATGTCTGATCCGTTACGTGACAAACTGATCATGACTGACCGACTGACCCTCTCCCAACTGGAGGAACTGGCCGCCGCGCACGATCGTGGTCTGCAGCGGAAGGCCTTGCTGCAGGGCACCGTGAGCTTCCAGTCACCAGCACCAGTGGAGGTCGCGTTCGCCGGACGCCGGAACAGCGCCCCAGCGCGGAGGACACCACAGAAACAGCTTGCAGGTGGGAAGTCTGGGACATGTCGAGCATGTGGTGTTGTGTCGTGAGATTTGTCCGTGCTACTTCATAGCTGAGACTTTATCTTGGGTTAGAGCTTGTATTGCGCAGTCAGTCGCACTACGTCGGACACACAACATTCCTTGACAACAACCAGCCATATATGGGCAACAGAAAGGCCCCGTGAAAAAGGAAGACAACAACTGACACGTCCTCTAAAACACTGCAATAGCTAAAGTACTGCCGGCCAGCTTGGTCAAGGCAAATACACAACACTCCTCCCCACTAAATTAAGCTCCAGCTTTTGAAATCACACGAAACCAATTTTTAGAAGCCAGCACACAGATCACATACATACAACTACATAAGCTTCAGCTACAGGTTGAGGCGTTTCACTGGTACCCGTGTCCGGGTGGAGCGCCTCAGCACCACTTCAGGCTCCGGCGCCGGCTGTCGGGTTGATAGCGGCGCTGGACGTCTGGGCGAGTCAGCGGCCTGTTCAGCAGCAGCTCCTTCGCGCACGGGCGTCGGCTCGCGTGCTGGTTCTTGTTGAGCTTCCGGGGGAGATGACAATGGTTCCTGCTCTGCAGACAGCGACTCAGGGCGGGCCGTCTCCGGAACAACGATTTCCCGTCGGATGCCTTCGTCGTCGTCTTCTTGCATAGCCGGACGCAGATGACGAGGAGACGCCATTGGGATTTTCAGCAACTGGTCGATGTGGCGCTTCCAGACCTGGTCATGTACCTGAACCAGGTAGTGCTTGGTCCCTACTACATCCATCACCTCTCCCTCCGCCCATTTTCCGCGACCGCGGTAGTCTCGGGCGAGGACCGCGTCACCGATGGCAACCTGTCGAGGTTGACCATGACGTCGCTCGACTTGCGTTTGCTGCTTGTCCTGGATTTGAGAGGTCAGATCAGGCTTCAGAAGATCTAGCCTCGTACGTAGCTGTCGTCCCAACACCAGTTCGGAGGGCGTTCTTCCTGTAGTAGCCTGTGGAGTGTTTCGATACGCCATCAGGAAGTTTGGCAGGTTCATCTTCTTTCCACTTGTGGCCTTCAGGTAGCCCTTGAGACAGCCAACAGCTCGCTCTGCTGCTCCGTTCGTTGCGGGTTTGAACGGTGCGGTTCGGACATGCCGAATTCCATTCCGCTTCAAGAATCCTTCGAATTCCTTGCTCACGAGTTGCGGTCCATTGTCTGTGACGATTTGGTGAGGTAGGCCAAACCGTGCAAACACATTCAGGAGATACTCAATAGTCTTTTCTGATGTGATGTGCTTCATTGCAGCGATTTCCATCCACTTCGAGAAGCTGTCGATGAGGACAACGTACAGCTTCCCATCAACTGGGCCAGCGAAATCCAGATGGATTCGCTGCCACGGACCCTTTGCAAACTCCCATGGATGCAGGTCCGTACATGGTGGTTCAGCTCTCTTTTGCCAGCATCCTTGGCATCTTCGCACTTCTGCTTCAACTTCTTTGTCCATGTTTGGCCACCAGACGTGCATCCTGGCCAGCTGCTTCATTCTGACCATTCCTTGATGACCTTCATGTAGTTCTTCAAGAACTCTTTCCCTCAGATTCGGTGGAACTACCACTCGACAGCCCCACAGTAGGCATCCTTGCTCCACCGTCAGCTCTGTTTGTCTGACCTTGAACGCATGTAGAGCTTCTCCGACTTTGTCTGGCCATCCTTTGTTTACGAAGTTGACCACTTTTGCGAGCAGCGGGTCTCTTGTCGTCTCACGCTGGATCGCTGCAGCAGTGACTGGGTTGAGAGAACTCAACTGGCCAATCAGGCACACGGTGCATTCATCTTCTGGTGCACTTGAATTCATCACGGAGGTTCCTTTTGGTAGACGCGATAGCCAGTCTGCTACCGGTATCTGTTCAGACCTCCTGACTTCCACGGTGAAGTCGTACTCTGCCATTTTCATCGTCCATCTCTGAATTCGGCTTGCTGCTAACGTTGGCAGTGGCGTTTTGGGACCGATCACCTGAGCCAGTGGCTTGTTATCGGTCACGAGTTTGAAGTGACGTCCGTACAGAAACTGCTTCAGCCTTTCGAATGCCCAAACGATGCAGAGTCCTTCTTTTTCGATTTGTGAGTACTTCTTTTCATGTTCACTGAGTGATCTCGACACGTACAGCACAGGTCTTTCGGGAACACCCTGCACCACAACTGCCCCCAGACCATGTGGACTGGCATCGGTGATGACAGTCACCTGTTCCTTCACGTCAAAGTGTCGGAGCACTTCAGCAGATGCCAGGCGGGCTTTGATTCTCGTGAAACTTTCTTCACATTCCTTTGACCACTTCCATTTCTTGTCCTTCTTCAGGAGTTCATTTAGTGGTTTCGCCATCTTCGACAGATTTTCCAGGAACTTGCTGTAAAACGTTACAGCTCCCAAGAACTCACGTAGTTCTCTTTGATTTGTTGGCGCGTTTGCCTCCAGCACCGGCTTCACTCGCTCGGGATCAGGTCGGATTCCGTTTGCACCCAATCGCACTCCCAGATAGCGAACTTCCTTCGCCATGAACTGACACTTTTCCTTCTTGAGGCGCAGACCGTTTGTTTTCAGGATCTGCAGCACTCCATCCAGCCGCTTCAAGGCTTCTTCTTCAGTTTTTCCTGTGATGAGGATGTCGTCCAGCAGACATTTGACACCTGGTACTTTCTTCAAGATTCGGTCCATCGCTCTCTGAAAGAGCATTGGAGCTGACGCGACTCCATAGGGGAGCCTCAGCATCCGTTTCAGTCCGAACGGCGTGTTCAGGTAGCACAGTTCCTGACTTTCTTTTGACAACTTCATTTGCAGATAGGCTTGCGACAGATCCACCACAGATACGAACTTCGCAGGTCCGATGGTTGCCAGCAAGTCTTCGGTCTTCGGCAGAGGATGTACCGGTACGTTCAGGTACTGGTTCAGCGTCACTTTGAAGTCGCCACAGAGGCGTACGCTTCCATCTGGTTTGGGCACCACAACCAGTGGTGTTGCCCACTTCGGCGTTGGTTCATCATCTCGGAGATCTTCGATTACTCCCAGCGTCTTCCATCTTTCCAACTCTTTTTCCACTGCATCAGTCAGACTGTAAGGTACTGACCTTGCTGGTTTGAAGACGGGCTCTGTGTCTTTCTTCAGTTCCAGATCAGCTTCCTGACCACTCATTGTTCCCAGTTCATCACTGAAGAGTTCTTCATGTTCCTTCAGCACTTCACTCAGCTTCTTCATATTCTTTTGTGGTTCAGGTATTTCTTTCACTTGACCTACCAGACTTGACCAGTTCAGCTTGATTTCATGCAGCCAGTTCCTTCCGAGGAGGCATGGACCATTTCCTCCCACTACATATACTGGCATCTTGTTCTTCATTTGACTTTCGTACTGCACATCCACTTCTGTCATTCCTCTGACAGGTATTTCATGTCCTGTGTACGATGTGAGCTTACATCTGGTATTCTTCAAGTTGAGGCCTTCAGCCTGCGCTTCTGGAATCATGGTTACCGGACAGCCTGTGTCCACAATGAACGTAACGTTCTTCTCGTTGACAGCCATGTTCACTTTGATGGCTTCCTTCCCTTTTGATGTGCTTTGGTACACACACAGATTTTCTTCAACTTCATCATCTTGGTCTTCTTTTTCCACATTCAGCGTTTTTCCATTTCTGCACGCGGCTTCCAGATGTCCTTGTTTCCCACAGTTGTGGCATCTGACGTGGGGTGGTACCCTGCAGAACTTGATCAGGTGGTTCGTTTTCCCACACCTGAAGCAATGTCTCCTTTCAGTTTTCTCCAACTTCCACTTCCTGTTTTCTTCATTGTTTTCATTTTTCCATGTCTTCCCTTGACCATTTGCATTTTTCCATGTCCTCTTATCTTCATGGCTCTTTCTTTCATTTACATTCCATGGTTTCCTTCTTTCCTTCAGTGATTCATTTCTTTCTTTGTTCTGCCACTTCACCTTGTTCACTGCTTCTTCTTCTGCACTTTTTCCCATTCTTCTTACTTGTTCATTCACTGTTGCGTCAGTTGACCATATCATAATGGCACGTGATAGGGTCAGCACTCTTTCCTTGAGCATTGACTCCTTGACCTTGGAGGATGGGCACGTTGCTAAGAGCTTGTCCCTGATCAGATTGTCCATTTCCGAAGCTTCAAAATTGCATTTTCTTGCTTGCGTTTTCAGTTTGGCTACGTACTCCTCTACCCTACCTCCTTCATATTGCATCATGTTGAAGACATGACGCTCCACCACCGTGTTCACTTGAGGCTTGAAATGCTTTTCCAATTGTGCTCTCAGTTTGACGTATGCGTCAGTTACATCAGCTATATCAGGCAGCGTATCAACAATTTCTTGTACATCCGGGCCAAGAAGATGCAGCACGATGTTCACTTTTTGAGCAGATGATTCAATATTTTGAGCACCCATGTAAATTTCAACTGATTTGATCCATTTACCAAAATCCTCACCTTTTTGCATACCCGGTGGCGGTGGCAGACTCGTAGCCATTTTAATTTCTTTTCAAGAGTTCAAATACGGAATTTAACCACTTTCACTTGTTTTTCTGGTTTCTTTTTCACTTTCTTTCCTTTTTAACAACTCCTTATATCTTCATTTGCATCGTAATTCAGCTTTTCTTTCCTTGCGACAATTGTTGCGCACTTGTGACATTCCTTTAATCTCCTTTTAGCTCTTATTCCTTTTATCTCAGCTTGATCTCACTTTTTGATTTCTTGATCTCATCCTCGTCGCCAATTTTGTTGTGTCGTGAGATTTGTCCGTGCTACTTCATAGCTGAGACTTTATCTTGGGTTAGAGCTTGTATTGCGCAGTCAGTCGCACTACGTCGGACACACAACATTCCTTGACAACAACCAGCCATATATGGGCAACAGAAAGGCCCCGTGAAAAAGGAAGACAACAACTGACACGTCCTCTAAAACACTGCAATAGCTAAAGTACTGCCGGCCAGCTTGGTCAAGGCAAATACACAACATGTGGTATGAAAGGCCACTGGGCTAAAGATAAAGTCTGTCGAGCAAAGTCTCAGAAGTGTTGGAAGTGTGGCTCTCTGGGCCACTTCAGCAACTGTTGTCCCAACCAGAGTAAGAGTGTCGATGCTGTACAAATTTTGTCAGTGTCTGCCCAAGATGTCAATGCTGTTCGTGAGGTGCCATGTCCGTACTACACCGTGACCATCAACAGACACCCAGTGAGGATGCTAGTCGACACCGGTTCTGCGGTAAGCATCATTTCAGCTAGGCTCTACCACCAGAACTTCAGCAGCGTTCAGCTGCGGCCAGCAGGTCCGCTGTCTCAGTGGAACGGCAGCGGCATCAACGTCCTGGGGAAGATGACTGTGACCGTCCGTGGATCTGACTCTGGAGAGGTGCTCGCGGACATCTACGTCGCGGTGGGACAGCTGCCACTCATGGGCAGGGACCTACAGCAGCAGCTGGCACTGACCGTGCGCCACGGCAACGTGGTCTGTCAGGTGAGCAGTCAGGTGCTGCCAGCGATCCGAGGGTACGTGCACAAGGTACGTCTTCGACCTGACGCCGTCCCCGTGCAGCTGCCGCTGAGGACAATGCCTTACGCTCTGAGAGATGAGGTAGGTGCCCATCTGGAGGACTTGGAGCGGCAGGGTATCATTGAGCGAGTGGATCGTGCTGCATCTCCATGGCTCTCACCGATCGTAGCCATCCGTAAAAGGGGAGGTAAAGGTCTACGGATTTGCCTCGACTTGTCTGAGGTGAACAGAGCCGTCATCTCAAATGGTCATCCAATTCCTGACATGCAGGAGATGCTGGAGAAGCTGCGTGGTGCGAAGTGCATGTCGACTCTAGACATGAAGTCGGCGTACCACCAGTTGGAGCTCCACGAGTCGTCCAGGGACCTGACGGCGTTCATCCACGACGGCCAGACCTGGAGGTATCGGAGATGCTGCTTTGGGTTGAAGAGCATGCCGCAATGCTTCCAGAAGCTGATGGAGTGTGTGCTGACCGGTGTGCCAGGGGTGCATGTGTACCTCGACGATGTGATCGTCACTGGGTGCAGCCGGCAAGAGCACGATGACCACCTCCAACAGGTTCTTCGGCGACTGGAGGACCACAACATCACGCTGAACCGTCAGAAGTGCAAGATCGGAGTGACGTCGGTGGACTTCCTGGGTTTCACCGTGACTGACGGCAGGATCTCCGTGTCGTCTGAGCGCGTCCAGGGCCTGCGTAGCGTGGCGGTGCCGAAGTCGAAGAAGGAGCTGCAGGCTGTGCTGGGTTCCCTGGGCTTCTACTGTAAGTTTGTTCCAGGTTACAGTACCCGCGTCGAGTCTCTCAGACGCCAGCTGAGGAAGGATGCTCCAGAGTTCGCCTGGACTCCAGAGATGGATGCGGCGTTCAACGACGTCCGGCAGGCGATCCTCGACTCTGACGCCCTGTCGATGTTCGACCCCAGCCTGCCGACCGTTGTCACGACGGACGCCAGTGATGTCGGCTTGGGAGCCGTCTTGAGCCAGGTACATCCTGAGGGCGAGAGAGTCGTCGCCTTCGCTTCGTCCAAGCTCAACGCTGCACAACGGAGGTACAGTGTCACAGAGCGTGAGGGGTTAGCGTGCGTCTGGGCCTGTGAAAAATGGCACAAATATCTGTGGGGTCAAGAGTTTGTGCTACGTACCGATCATGCTGCCTTGAAATCGCTGTTGACTGTCAGGGGTGTTGGTCGTGCCGGCATAAGGATGTCTCGCTGGGCGGTGCGCCTGATGAACTACTCGTTTGCAGTGAAACACGTCAAGGGCCAGCTGAACCCGTCTGACGGCCTCTCCAGACTGCCGGGACCGGAGCAAGAGGTCGAGGATGACGAGTCCGATCTGGTCGCCTGCCTCGCCGACGAGACGTCAGCCGTCAGCCGTGAGGAGCTAGCAGTAGCGGGACGGGAAGACGCTGAGGTAAGGGCCCTGATGGACCAGATCCCTCGGGAGTGGCCCCGTCGCTTCAGTGATGTTGATGACGTCCTCAGGCCGTATTTCCGCTGTAAGCAGGAGCTAGCTATCGACGGTGAGCTGGTTTTGCGTGGTGAACGGATCGTGGTTCCCAGTGTGCTCAGACCTCGGTTGCTGACACTGGCGCATGAATCCCACCAGGGCATCGTCCGGACCAAACAGCGGCTTCGAGCGCTGTTCTGGTGGCCCGGAATGGACGCAGCGGTGGAGACGATCATCAAGGAGTGCCCAGCCTGCATCGTGGCCGACAAGACGGCGAAGACGAGGTTCGCACCACTCAGTCCTGTTCCCCTACCAGCTGCAGCCTGGGATAAGGTGGGACTTGACTTCATCGGCCCGATGACAGGACCACCAAATCAAAGGTATGCGATAGTCCTCGTAGACTATTACTCGAAATGGCCAGAGATGGCGTTTGTCCGTGAACCGTCAAGTGATGCTGTCATTGACTTTCTGCTGACTGTGACGTCACGGGAGGGATGGCCAAGGGAGGTTGTCACTGATAACGGTACTCACTTCACATCTGTGAAGTTTGGACAGTTTCTGAAGAAGCATGGTGTCAAGCATGTCAGAGTGTCACCGTATCACCCTGCAGGTAGCGGTGCTGTAGAGCGTTTGAATCGTGACATCAAATCTGCTCTCCAGATGGCGGACCAGCAGTCGGCGGACCGCCGACAGTACCTGCAGTCCTACCTCCGCACGTACCGAGCGACGCCGCACGGAACGGCCGGCCGGAGCCCGTCCGAGCTGCTCCACGGCCGGCAGATGCGGACGGACCTGGACAGCGCAGTCGCACCGGAAGGTGGCAGTACCGGAGACGCCGCCTTGCGACAACGGGTCAGCCGAAAGCAGCGCCAGATGAAGCGACACTTCGACAACAGGAAGCGGGTCTGTGCACCGACCATCCAGGTGGGAGACTGGGTCCGGTATCGGGTGATGCCGCGGCCACGTAAAGGACGCCCGCGTTTCTCGTCACCGTGTCGTGTAACTGCTCGTCGTGGACCTGCTTCGTATGAGCTGGAGGGTGGAGTGCGTGTCCACGCGGAGCGCCTGACTCGCTGCTCACCACCCGATCTTCCCAGGTCTGCACCGTCGCCTGAGTGCACTGGAGTACCGGAGGCCGAGGTGGACCTGCCCTGTCAGCCAGACTCTGCTGCGTCGTCGACCGTCGGGCTGCGACGGCGAGCGCCAATCGCAGTCGACGCCGCTGCCAGCGCTGCCACTGGTGACGTGACGTCGGAGCAGTCGTCCGTCGCCGGAGCAGCCTCAGCGCCTAGCCTACCTCGCGACGCTGGCGATGGTGCTGTTCATCGTGCTGGGGGAGATCACCAGGCGGAAACCGGGACGACGACGACCGAGCGTGCGGGTGACGAGTCGGCGTCACCCTCGGAGCCGGCTTCGCCGTATCGAACGCGTAGTGGACGTGTCGTACGTGCGCCGGATCGCTTTGTTTAAGGGGGGAGAAAAGTGTGGTATCGTGATCCTGTGTTGGGAACTTTCCATCATGCCGTGCCTGTGTGCGCCGGGCGGCGCCGGCCGAGTAGCGCGGGCGCGGACTCGAGCGCGCGGACCAATCGGCAGCCGCCACGGCCGCGGTGACCCCGCCGAGCTGACCGGCGCGGCGGTCGGGTCAGACAGTGCGCGCGGTGCGGCCGGTCGCGGCTGATGTGTTCTTTCTTGGCGCTTATTTGAACTCTTTCGTTACGTATTTCATTCCTGCTTTTACGTTAATATACTACAGAGATACAGAAAAAATGTTCCGGACATACATAAAAGGTGTAGAATTAACCCGCGCCCTGATGGGGTCTGCCGAGCAACGCGGTCTGATGGGGGGGGGGATTTTGCCCCCCTAAGATCTTGAGAACCACGCAACATAGCGACAAGCGGCAAACGGCGTTGGATAGCCCCAAGAACTACCTTGTAACCCAATTTCATTGACCTCGGTCTAACCGATGACGTCACAGGTCAGGTCAAAGATCGAATTTTCACCGTTTACAGGCATTTCAAGAAATGCTTTGTACAATCGAGTAAAATGCATTTCATTGAAAATCATCGATGGGGAAATTTTCGTCACACACATATTTTGCTATTTGAGGTCACTGATACCAGGCCAGAGGCCTCTTGCACCAAAATACCTAGCTAGGTAGAATCGGCAAAATACCTACCTAGTAAAACTACCTACGGCGGTAACTTCTCTTGCACCATCCTACCTACCTACCTAGGTAAATTTGACAGCTCGCGTTTTTAGGATTTGTTTTGATTGGCTGTTTGGCGACGAATTATTTGTGGGCGCAAACAAATAGTAATTGAAGAAAACAATTAAATGGATATTGTTCTTATTAATATACATTTTGGTATTATGAAATCATTTTTCATTTACGTAAATACCGATAGAAGTTATTTTGATATTAAATTACTTGAACAAATAAGCTTCGTTTCCATGGCAACGAGTGAGTCTTCAACCAGGCTGTTCTGCTACGGAGGTTTATCGCCTTGGTACGGAGAAGCACCTCTGTGGACCCATGGAGCATTTGGTCAATTATATTATTATTGACTCATAAAGCATTGATTTATCATTGTCTAAACATTTTGTAATGCCTAATTTGCACAAAAGTACCCATGGATTATCATGTATTGTGCCTACTGTTACTAATTGAATCATTTTACCTAAGGTTTTGCTAGGTTTTTTTGGAAGCCCGCGTTTACCGTCAAACCGTCTTAAATTCCTCCGCGAGTACTTCTTTCCGGCTTTCGGTGCAAGAGGAAAACAGCCGGTCGGACTTTAACAATTGGTAAGTTCTTATGCCGCTCGGTAGAATTTCTAGGTAAATTTTCACGGTAGCGTTTTTTGGTAGGTAGTTTGGTGCAAGAGAATCTAGGCAAAATCTGAATTTACCTAGGTAGGTAGTTTGGTGCAAGAGGCCTCAGGTCACAGAGGTCAGGTCACTGAGGGTCACAAATTAAAAATATTATGTGATGCATGTTTTATGGTCCATTTTATATGCCAAATGCGATTATGTGGGACAGGCAGCCCTTGGGGTCAGTTGATATTATGTTTTGGTGAAGGTCAGGTAAAGGTCAGGTCAAATTAGGTCAAATTTCAAAGTTGATATTTTTGCATAAAATGGGTATCGATTCGATGCAGCTCGTCCAGGGAAGTTCAATGGTGGTCTTTGTTTTGCGCTACGTGGTCTAGAATTGCTAAAAATTGAGTTAAAAAATTTGACGTTATCACTTTTCGCTATAACTTGGCCAAAAAAGTAGGGGTATCGATCTGAAATTTGGTATGTATATCGAAGAGCGCAGGGGCTATCACATATATTCTAGTTTTTTGAAATTTGATTTTTTGGGGAATTTTTCTGAGTTTTTTTCTAAAAAAATATATTTCTTTATTTCTGAGAGTGAAAATCCCAATCTTTTGCAAATCCGAGATAGCCGTATTGTAGCGCCGTCTTTTCTCTACACAACCACATAAAGAACTTAATTGCTTGTTAACTGTAGATTTAGTGAGTGTTTCAAGATGTCATGTTTTTTGCTCATTTTTACTCGAACATGACCTCAGTTTGACCTCAATAACTCCTGACCCAAGGTGACCTGTGACTTGAAATTTTGTGTGAATGTGTCAAATTGATGCGCAGGAAGGTACTCAAAATTTGGCGGAGCTGCGCGCCGCCGTTTTCTCGCTATTAAAGAAAACACACATGGCGAGGGTTAAAAGGGCTACAAAACTGCGATCTCGGATTTTTGAAATTTTGGATTTTGACCCCAACAAAATCAAAAAATATTGTTTGAATATAACAGCCAGAAAATCCAAAAAGTTTTTTTTTGAATTTCGAAAAACCGGAATATATGTAACAGTTCCTATCGCCTTCTATCCACATACCAAATTTGAGATCGATACCTCTTTTTTGGCCAGGTTATAGCGAAAAAACTGTTCAAAATTGATGACGTCATAATTTCAAATTTTCTTCAAAAAATGGCTGCGCTAGAGCGTTTTACATTTACGCGTTGAAAACGGTCACTTTCACGTCATTTTTGATTTTTTTCAATATGATATTTAAAAAGTGTTTTGGGCAATCTTTCGCGTTAATTGCAAAAATCTGACCCAAAACATGTATCGCACCATCAATGACCCGATACGCCATCAGAGGCCGCGCCGCGGGCAGGTGGGCGCGGCGATACCTAGGCCGCGTGGGGGTTGCACTGGTGCAGGTGTTCGGGAAGGGCTATGTCAACGCGAGGCAGGCCGCGGGGGAACCGGTGGCGGCGCCGGTCCGTATTTGTCAGCGCCTAACAGCGGTGCGTTTATGGCGGAGGGAGGGGAAGCAGTGTATTGTCAGCAAGGCCAACAAGGAGAGGGCACACTGGCCTTCCCCCCATTCGAGTTGGGGCCCATAATCTTTAGACCGCCGAAGACCATGTAAGATGAACTGAAATAATGATTGTAAAGACCGGGAGGGCCCATCTCGTTCCCCAGCAGGCCCATACGAGTCCATAAATGCCCAGTAGCGCAGCCAGGGGTATTGTGGTGAAATTTCAATGGCCCTCAAAAGACCTCAAAGGGCCCACGGATGGGGTCACAGGGTCCTCAGATGGTCTCGAAGGGTCCTCGGTTAGCGTCAAATGGCCCTCATCTGGTGTCAAAGGACCCTCAGATGGCCAAATGAAGGGCCACAAGATGGCCTCAAAGAGCCCTCAGATGGGTTCAAAGGGCTTTCAGCCTACCTCAGAAGACCTTAGAGGGCGTCAAAGAGCCCTAAACCTGCGTCAGAGGGCCCTGAGCTCGCGTCAAACGACCCTCTGAAGGCCTTAAAGAGTCCTTAGCTGGTGTCAGAGGGCCCCCAGCTGGTGTCAGTGAGCTCTTCTCAGCTGGCGCCAAAAGTCCATCTGAATATAACTTGGCCAAAAAAGAGGTATCGATCTCAAATTTGATATGTGGATAGAAGGCGATAGGTACCATCACATACAGTGGCGTAGCCAGAAATCAGCGAAAGGGGGGCCATGGTGCTCGAGGGGGCGACTTTTTCCCTTGAAAGGGGCGCCATTGTGAGCTAGTGACAGGGGGTCAGTCTAAAATGTAACGTCATATATGTATTCATGCATGATTCACTAGGTGTTACTACGGAACCGGCACGAGTATCAGAACGTTTCGCTGATTTTTCATAAAATCAGGGCTGCGGAGTCGATGGATTTTCGGCGACTCCGACTCCGACTCCGACTCCGACTTTAAAAAACCAGCTCCGACTCCGACTCCGACTCCGGGCAGAATTGTCGACTCCGACCGACTCCAACTCCCGACTCCGACTCCGCAGACCTAGCAGGGCTGCGGAGTCGACAGATTTTCGGTGACTCCGACTCCGACTCCGGCTCGGGTTTCTAAAATCGACTCCGACTCCGACTCCGACTCCGGTCACAACTGTCGACTCCGACCGACTCCGACTCCGACTCCGACTCCGACTCCGCAGCCCTGGTGCCAATTAATGCAATTTGCAGCCCAGTGTTTTTTTTTTTATCAAAAGTCTTTATCTTTATGCATATCTAGCACGATATAGGAAACGAGCTCAGGCAACGGACATGTTATTTTCAAAATACACACCCATTCGAATTCGAAACGGCAAAATATGCGTTGATCGCTAGGCACAATCTTTATTCTTTGCAAAAAAAAAACATACAGGTTCATTCACTGAACCAAAGTGACCTGTGGACTGCAGCCTCTGGTCGACCGGGGTGGCCGTGCTTAGAATCTCAGACACTCATGACTGCATGAGTGCCAGATGGGCGAGGCGTGAGACTGTCCCATATAGTGGCACGAAGGTTAAGAATGTCTTCGGCCGGCGTAGTATAGAAGACGACTTTTGATGCTGTGAGTGTGCATGGTCGACTTTGAATAAGTGCCATAGAAACCTGCTGATCTCACCGAACATTCGCCTTGCGTAATCCCCAGACCAAATATCTTCATTGAGGGCCAGGTCAATTTTGCGACCTCTCTATAAGTACCTATAAGTTGCCGATTACCTATAAGTTAACCCGCGCCGTGCTGGTAGCCTGTGCTTTCCGTGTCGTGCTGGGGGGGGGGGTGTTTTCACGTCCCCCCTCTAACTCGGCTCCTGGGCCACGTAGCGACACGCGGTAAGGGGAAATCGAAAGAGCGTCAAAAATAATGACGGAAAGACTTGGTATAAATTTTTAGGTCGGGTCAAAGGTCAGGTCACCAGAGGTCATCAAAGGTAAAATTTAGTCCATTTCAACAATTTTGGAAACTGCAAACGGCTAACTCGGGAATCAATAGAGCTACAGCGCCGCGGAAAAGCGCATTCGATAGCCCTTTTACAGGCTTTTCTAAATATTGCTCTCGGATTTGATCTCAGGTCAATGGTTTAGCCTCCAGAGGGCAAAAATTCCAAAAATAACAGTTTTTATGAAAAGCGTTTGTCTGCAATAACATTTGGTTCAAGACAGTGACGATATTTATTTTGCCTGCCTCGTGTTCCTCTCGTCGAGACGCTTGGAATGAACCTTGAAAGGTTATTTTAAAAATTTGACCGCAGGTCAAGGTAATAACCTGACCGGAAAGGGTCATTCTGCAGATCAGTCGACCCGTATCGTCGAGCTGACAACATCTGACGTGTTTTCACCGCTCTAGCACGTCTCTATCAAAAGTTGAAGCCAAAAAAACCGTTTATGGTGATAAAATAGGTGACCGTTTATGACCTGAGATGACCTCAAGGGCGCATAAAAGGACACAGGTGCATTTTTACGATTCAGTGTGTTATGTTTACCTACGAACCGATGTTTAAGGGGGTTTTAAACGACATTCGTCCAAAAGAGGCGCATTTCACTTTTCTCCCACTGACTTGAGGTCCCAAAATTGACCTGACCTTAGGTCACAGAAATAAAAAGTCCGAGATGAACATTTTATGCATATTGTTAGTCTTATCAATCTCTGAAAGTTTCAAAAGTGATCGTTCACTCGGTGTAGCTATAGCGGGTCTTTTAACTTTTTTGAGGCAAGGTCACTTGACGTGCCCTAGTGACCTGACCTTGAACGACCCTCATCTGAAATTTAACAAGCTGTGTAGAAAAGATGTATGAACAGGTGTACCAAAGACAGCGCAGGCGCTGCGCGACGCCGTTTTCGAGATATTCGCGAGAAAAAAACCTAAGGGGGGGCGTAACCCCCCCCCCCCTTCCAGCACGGCGCGGATTAATGGGAGACAATTAACATGCTCTTCTTCTGAACGAAAACAACCTCAACCATCGGGATGCAGGTTAATATGACACATTTAATCGGTAAATGTCACTCGTGATGTGACCACTTTTATGTTACTGAGGTCATCTCAGGTCATGAAAGGTCTCCAGTAGATTTTTGACAATAACTTTTGATAGAGGTATGGTAGAGCAACGAAACACCCTATATAATTATTTTTCTTCTCGAAAATATGGATCGACTAATATGCAATATGACCTTTACCGGTTAGGTTATGACCTTTTCCTTAGGTCAAATTCTCAAATGCCCTTTTAATGTCAAATTCTAGTTCATTTGACTCGTCTGTCTCGAAAACTGGAACACGATGCTGGTTGAACTAATCTCGTGCAGGTCTGAGCCAAAAGGTATTACAGATGAACGTCCTCTGCGAAAACGTATATTTTGAGGCTAAAACGTTTACCTAGGTCAAATCTGAGATAATCAATAAGAGAGAGCATAAAAAGAGCTATCGAATATGCGCTTTGCTGCGGCGCTGTAGCTGAATCTCTTTCTGAATCCTGACTTATGCGCCGCTTTGTCGAAAAATGTCAACATCGGCGAAATTTGATTTTCGGTTGTCGCTGGTGACCTGACCTTCGACCGGTTCGACCTAACCTTAAAATGATCTTAATAGTTTTGTAATAGTTTTTGACGCTCTTTCGAACGCCGCCTACTGCGTGTCTCGACGTGGGCCACAATCTGACTTAGAAGTGGGTGTTCAAACACCCCCAGCAGGTTCAATAAAAAAAAACGCTTACGCTGGGGGCGGCACCGCACTGCTAGGCGCTGTCGGCATCGCAATAATGGGCGGCACAGCGCTGAGGGGCGCCACTTGCATTGAGGGGTGGCATTGTGCGGTGAAGGGGCAGCGGTCAGTGGTTTCGGGGGGGGGGGGCGCTATCAATCTTGAATGGGGCGGGGCGACCGAAGTATCCATTCAGTTTCGCGTCAGTGACTACTGGAGGGCGTCTGAACGACCTCGGATAGGGCGAATGTGATCTTCAGAAGGGCACCGGGTGCTCTAGATGGGTGCAATGCTTGAATGGCGTCACTGCTGCCTTCAGTAGGGCGTCGAACGCTCTGGAGGGGCACCATTGATCTCGGATGGTCCGACTGGGATTTTCAGAGGAGCATTAGTGGTTTCAGAGGGGCGCCATTGATCAAGGATGGGCCGACTGAAGCCCCGGTTCAGGTGGGAGCCAGTGGCTCTTGAGGGGCGCCAGCGACCTCGGATTGATGGGGTGATTGTGATCTTTAGAACGGCGTTGAGGGGCGCCATTGGGCATGGATGGGGCCACTGTTGCCTTCAGCAGGGCGCCGCAGGGAGGCTCTGGAGGGGCCTGAGCTTGGGTGGGCCGACTGTAGTCTCCAGGGGCGTTGTCTCGGATGGGGTGAATGTGATTTTCAGAGGGGTGCCGGGTAGTCTAGAAGGGCGCCATTGGTTTCAGAGGGCTGTCATCGATCTTAAGATGGGGCAGCTGTAACCTTCGTTTAGATTGGCGTGATCTTCAGAAGCGCGCTGGACGCTCTGGAGGGGTGTCATTGGGCTTGAATGGGGCGACTTTAGTCTCAAGCGGGACGACTTCAGTCTCAAGGGGGTGGGGCGCTAGTGGCTCTTGAGGGCGCTATTGATCTCGGATAGGGCGACTGTGATCTTGAGAAGAATGCAGGTGCTTTAGAGGGGCGCCAGTGGTTTCAGGGATCGATCTTGGATGGTTCGATTGAAGGAGCTGTGAACTTCAGAGGGGCGCCGGGTGCTCTAGAGGGGCGCCATCAAGCTTTAATGGGGCGACTGTTCCGTTTAGGTGGGTGCCAGCGGCTCTTCAGGGGCGCCATTGACCCTGGGGGTTCGGAATATTCTGGTTTCCGGAGGGGCGCCCTTGAACATTTGGGGGCTCAGGTCGTATTTGGGGGTGCCCTGGAGATTATTTAGGTGTCCAGGTACCCCAAAGAGATATTGAGTTCGATCCCTGCCTGCACATCACTTTTTAATTCATGTTCTCTCTGTAAAACGGCATCAGCCTAGTCGGCGCTAATTGGGGCGCCATTTGGGCGGCTGGGCGGAAAGGGGGGGCCATGGCCCCCATGGCCCCCCCTGTCTACGCCACTGATCACATATATTCCGGTTTTTCGAAATTCAAAAAAAAACTTTTTGGATTTTTTGGCTGTTATATTCAAACCATCTATTTTTTTGATTTTGTTGGGGTCAAAATCCAAAAATTTCAAAAATCCGAGATCGCAGTTTTGTAGCCCTTATAACCCTCGCCCTGATGGGGGGGCAATTTTGCCCTCCTGTGTTTTCTTAAATAGCGAGAAAACGGCGGCGCGCAACTCCGCCAAATTTTGAGTACCTTCCTGCGCATCAATTTGACACATTCACACAAAATTTCAAGCCACATGTCACCTTGGGTCAGGAGTTATTGAGGTCAAACTAAGGTCATGTTCGAGTAAAAATGAGCAAAAAACATGACATCTTGAAACACTCACCAAATCTACAGTTAACAAGCAATTAAGTTCTTTATGTGGTTGTGTAGAGAAAAGACGGCGCAACAATACGGCTATCTCGGATTTTCAAAAGTTTGGGATTTTCACCCTCAGAAATGAAAAAATCGATTTTTTTAGAAAAACTAAAAAAATCCCAAAACAATTTCGAATTTTAAAAAACTGGAATATATGTGATAGTCCCTGCGCTCTTCGATAAACATACCAAATTTCAGATCGATACCTACTTTTTTGGCCAAGTTATAGCGAAAAAACTTCAAAAGTGATAACGTTTAATTTTTTAACTCAATTTTTAGAAATTCTAGACCACGTAGCGCAAAACAAAGACAACCATTGAACTTCCCTGGACGAGCTGCATCGAATCGATACCCATTTTATGCAAAAATATCAACTTTGAAATTTGACCTAATTTGACCTGACCTTTACCTGACCTTCACCAAAACATAATATCAACTGACCCCAAGGGCTGCCTGTCCCACATAATCGCATTTGGCATATAAAATGGACCATAAAACATGCATCACATGATATTTTTAATTTGTGACCCTCAGTGACCTGACCTCTGTGACCTGGCCTGGTATCAGTGACCTCAAATAGCAAAATGTGTGTGACGAAAATTTCCCCATCGATGATTTTCAATGAAATGCATTTTACTCAATTGTACGACGCATTTCTTGAAATGCCTGTAAACGGTGAAAATTCAACCTTTGACCTGACCTGTGACGTCATCGGTTAGACCGAGGTCAATGAAACTGGGTCACAAGGTAGTTCCGTTGGGGCTATCCAACGCCGTTTGCCGCTTGTCGCTATGTTGCGTGGTTCTCAAGATCTTAGGGGGGCCAAAATGCCCCCCCCCCATCAGACCGCGTTGCTCGGCAGACCCCATCAGGGCGCGGGTTAATTCTACACCTTTTTATTTATTATTTTTATTTATTTATACATACAACAACATCCACAAGCATCGTGGCTTTTCAGTTGAGGTGATTATGAGGTGATGCGTTAATTTGTTCGGCGAATGCAACAAATTTTATGTTCTCGCCTTTTATGTCCAGAACATTTTTCTGTATCTCTTAAGCTGTATGTCTGACAGCTCTTCCCGCGAAACCTTTTTTGGGTCGAAAATGGCAGAAATGACGTCACTCTGACGTCATTAGCGGCCAACCTATCATAGCCTTTGGAAAAAATTGGTCACAATGTGTAATAGCTATTCACGGGAGGGTACTGAAAGTTTGGTGACGATCGGCATAGCGGTTCTGGAGATATATCGAAAAAACTAAAGGGGGGGGGGCAAAAAATGCCCCCCACCACCGCCTGGAAGGTTAATTCTACACCTTTTATGTCTTAAATAGTTTTCTGTATCTCTAAAGCTGTAGGCCTGACAGCTCTCCCCGCGAAACCTTTTTTGAGTCGAAAATGGCAGAAATGACGTCACTCCGACGTCGTTAGCGGCCAACCTGTCATAGCCTTTGGAAAAAAAATTGATCACAATGTGCAATAGCTATTCACGGGAGGATACTGAAAGTTTGGTGACGATCAGCGAGGCGGTTCTGGAGATATATCGAAAAGACTAAAAGGGGAACAAAAAATACCCCCCCCCCCCCCACCGCCTGGAAGGTTAAGTGCAGGTTCAAATGAACGTTGGGAACAGGCTACGTGGTCTGAACGACAAACTTTCCAGGAATGTTAACCCTTGCCGGACCTATTGGTTTTCTACATACGCGCCGGCGAGAGGTGGTATAACCCCCCGCGTTGCTCCCCCCCCACACACACACACACACGCACACAGATCCGCCGTTTCGCCCCTGTTGGAGCCAGAGTCTCGCCGAAAAAAAACACGACCGTTACGAGATGCAGCGACTGGTACCCGATTCTAAGATCTCAGGTCAACCGGTGACCTCTGAAGTCAGGTCAAGTGTCCGAAGGCACGGGTTCAGTTTTTGGTAAATAACTTCGCAAAAATGGCCGCAGAGCCGGGATTTTGGAACCATCGTGTCCGCCCGTTCAGGCGCGTCGAATGGTATACTTTTTGTTCGCTTGAGGTCAACTTAAGGTGTTGACCTCGGGTCAACTTCAGGTCAGATCCCCCAGATCACGAAGTTGACGACGGAGGTTATATCGAATAGCATTTGATTCGGCAGGTCTTCTTGAGTCCATTAGGTGGCTCTCCCGACTCACTAGCTCAATCTGATCGGGAGTTGCTGACGAAAAGTTCGTATGACCTAAGTGACGACATAAATGACGTCACGCAAGGTCAACAATGCAAAAGTAAAGCATCGTATCTTGCAAGAAGCGCATGAAATCACGGTTCCGTGTGCTTGAGATAGTTTGACATCTTTCCCGGCGCCAAAATAGCAGTTTTCATTTTTCCCTATTGACATAACGGTGAGGGCACGTGACCGACCTGACCTCATGTGACATTTAGGTAAAACAAAATCCGAGATATACAAGCTGTGAGACCTCTGGAGGATACTAGTTCTGAAAGTTCCATCTCCCTGTGAAGGCTGCTCTGGCACCGAGGGCGTCGCGAAGTTACATCTGAGGACCTGCAGAGGTTCACTTATGAGTTATGACGTCATAGGTCAGTGACCTGACCTAACCTGAAAATAAGGCTGGTGTCACAATATCCGGCGTGAAGCGAAGGTCAGGTATGCAGTTTTAGCTCTCTATCGCAGGCGTGCTCGGAGCTATCGTGAAAACAACCCCGGGGGGGGGGGCACCCGCCCCCCCCCCTCTCCTCGGCCGCCGAGGGTTAAAGGGACTATCCCACCTTTAACATGGGGTTTGAGTTGAGATAGTCAAGTTTGCAGCGAGGTTCAGAAACCACTATCTATCTAGGTTGCAACCCCCGCGGCCTCTTGGTGTTGAAGAATTTCTTTCCCTTCGTTTGAAAATGGGCCTTGTGCAAGGCCCTTCTTCAACATGGAGCGACCGTTAGTGTGACGTCACCTCGTTTAGTCATTCTGATTTAAATGGGTTTGTTCGTTGAAAAATCGCTTAAAACTTGGTCTGAACTTTGTTGTGGTGCCTACAGAGTAAAAAGAATCAGCTTTATGACAGTAATGTGGCCTGGGGAAGGAGGTAATTTTGGGCTGTGACGTCACATATTTGAAAGTTTGTGTTTTGAATATGGGAAGCCTAAGATGTTTAATGAAAAATAAATGCCAGAACCGTGTTCCTGGTCATCCAATCTATAAAGTCGGGCACAATTTAACTGGTTTTAACAACATTTTAGAAGGTGGGATAGTCCCTTTAACATACGGGTCCAAGGGCATACGAGTATATGGACCTACATCTCCTCAGTGAACTCAACTGGAACATTGGTCCTCTCTCCCTTTTTCTCAGTGTCATTCAGACTAAGAAAAATCATCAGCATATAATTTCTGTTACCTGCAAACATTTTCACTAAAATGGTGGATATATTAACACGTCATACATGCTAGCGGCCACCCCTAATACGTCAAGCGTTTTTCTGTACACGATTACATAAATTCGTGCCATAACTGCCGTCCGCTGTTCGTAGCGCTCAGCGTCTTGGCAGATATGCACGGCAACGGAGCGTAACAGTGAGTGCGCGACAATGGCCCGATAATTCAGTAGTGCTTTCACGCCGTGCAGCTGTAAGAATCAGGGCACGGTGAAAATTTCTGAGCGCCGATAACACAGCAGCAAAGACAAGTCAGGGACCCATACAATGGCCCATTGCAATATAAAGAGCTGAGAGCGAGAGTGACGGACGGATGCATGAGATCACGCCCCGGGCTCCTTGCCTGGGACCGGACAGCCAGGCTTCAACGACCAAAGTCCATCACTTCTGTGACACGAAGTCCTCTATTAATTGTTCTTGATCCGCCTGCACCTTCAGAAGAGATTCGTACTCCACTCGAAGCCTTTCCATTTCCATCTTCTTTTCAGTGATGAGGCTCTGTGACAACAGAAGATCATATCTGAACGTCCGTGAAGCTGAGTCAGACAAGTGTGGTTAAAGTGTGTGTGTGTGTGTGGGGGGGGGGGGGCAAAACAACACAGCTACCTGTATTTGCAAACCGATACATCTCATGATATGACGCAAAATTTGGAAAAGTTATCGAGTAAACAACTTAACCACACATGAATCGCTTCGGGTCGTAGCTATTCGAAATCACATCTCGAAAGCTTCGATCCAAAACGATTCTTTGCGAAGTGAACTAATTAATTTGTAAATCAATATTATACTTTTTGGAAATTTCTTCCGAATGGATGAATTGGGCTTTGGGCCCGGGTGCCACGCCAAGCTCAGCTTGTTGCGAATGACACCACGGACCCACCATCAGATCTTGCCCGCCACCGCACACTGGGCGGATCGCCAGTTCTAGCACGACATGGGTAAAAAATCGAACTTTGTGGAAGTGCAATGAAACCTATACATTTTGTTCATTAATGATCATACTGCATTGTTTTGGTCTTTGTTTTCCAACACAACTGCAATTTCAGGGCGAAACCTCAGTGTTCCAGAGGAACGTCCGCCATATGTGCGGGTGCAACTCGGCACGCGTTATGAAAATATTTTCGTACTTGAAATGGTGTGGCCGAAAAATTGAAGTTTTTAGGGGGCAGCTAAAAATAAAGCATGTGATGGGAAGTGGTTAAGTTTTTATTATGTTCATGAAGTAATTGAGACAAAGGAATTAAGTCCATTAAGAACACAACGCAAGGTAGATTACCACATTAACAATGGTGCATGTGACCCAAATTAAAACATAGCATTGAGTTTCTGAAGCATTAATAACCCGCGCCCCGATAGGGGGGGGGGGGCAGAATATGCCCCCCTCCCGTTTTTCGACAAGTACCTTATCATACATCAATTTGACACGTTCCCTGAAAATGTGAGCGAAATCTATCGGAATTTTTTGAGAAAATGACGTTTTAATGACGTCATGTCCGCCATTTTCGCCTCAAAAACGTCAAAATTTCAAACGCCGCTATCATCATCATTCTTAAAGGAATCAAGACGTAACAAAAAAAGGTTATACGTGATTTTACTTTGTCTATCAAATGGCTAGCTCGGTTTTTTGAAAATTTTGGATTTTGGCCCAATATTTTACGAAAAAAAGATTTTTGGGAAAATAATTATAAAATCCTGAATTTTGAGTGTATCGAAAAAAACGGAATATATGTCAGAGAAGTGGTCTATGTGCACCTACATACCAATTTTTAGAACAATCGGTTCAAAAATGTGGGAGTTATTCAAAATTTTATGACGTCACGACACACAAAATTTCAGAAAAAAAAATTGGAAGTTCTAGACCTCATAAGGAAACAAAAATAGCACCATTCGATTCGCCGTGAAAAACTGCATCAGATAGACACCTTTTTAGGTCTTAACAACCAACTTAAAAATTTGACCTCACTTGCAAGACCTTGACCTGACCTCGGCCTGAAATTCATCCAGATGTGGTCCATATCACTTATGGAGCGTGCCTATTGAATTCTATGAATAAAATGACCCATACAACATGTGTACACATGCCCTTTTCTATATGTTGTTTTTTGGTGACCATGACCTGACCTGACCTTGACCTTTGAATGATATTTTATGCAACGAATATTGTCTTGGTAGCCTAAGAACACGTTTTGGGCAATCAGTCTCCGTCCATTCTTCGGCAACCACGGTGCAAGGCCGATAATGTAGAAACTTGCATTTTGTACCCTTGACCTGACCTTGAACTGACCTCTGACCTAATAAAGCAAAAAAAATTGGGCTCTAAAGATCTGCCTTGTTGAGAGCTTCCGATTGTCGTTTTCCCCGTCTTTCTACGACCATCGGTTCGGAAGTTAGACAGGGGGCAGAATCTGCCCCCCCCCCCCCCCAGCAGGGCGCGTATGGCTGAATAGCCCCGCCCAGCGGGGCGCGGGTTAAGTGTGACTTGACATTGCCTTTGAACCTTGCCTGAGTAGTTGATGTGAATGTGCCTGAGTAGCTGATATGAATGTGACTCTGAAGTTTGAGTTGAATTAAAGTAAGCAGTAAGTTGTCACTTATTGGAGAGCTTAAGATTCAATATTCATATTCACTATTCAGCAAGATTTAAGGATGGCAGGGAAGAAAAGGAAAGGAACGGAACTTTCCGGGGACTCTGGTGCCGCGGAAGAAACCGAAATGTCTCTGAAGAAGAAGATGGCAATGACAGTGAGAGAGCATCATAGGGCTCAGAGGAGGTTAAACTCACTGGTAGAAAGTGCAGAAATAACGGCAGAAAAAGCAGATGACATCTTTGAGTCTCTAGATCAGCTGACTGAGCAATTGAACGAAATTGGAGAAACTTTAAAGGAAAAGGGCCACCTTCGTGAAATATGAAGATATCGTTGTTTTTCATTTTGACATTATTATTTTTCATTTTCTTTTTAAAACTGGTGCCAGAAGTGCACAATTTGCGAAAAAGTATGTAGCGGCGCTGCTCCACCGCTGGTCAAGTAATATTTAGTGGTTGCGACTCACTGAAGTCGCGGCGTCAGCTGCGCGGCAGAGACGTATTTGCTTTTCACCGGCGGCGTGGTCGAGGACGCCATTTTCGCTTTGGCAGTCATCATGCCATGAACAGAGTTTGGCACCCGGCCAGATTCGGGACAGAGTATGTATGAATCAAAGAATATTGTCGTTTTGTTACCTATGTATCAGCTTATATTGTTACCTATGGATAAAATCTGTGATATCGTTTCCATACGTTGATTTATCAAGTTGATAACCGATTTACCTAATTTACCTATATTTCGGATGTTTTTCATGCTCATAAGTCACTTAGTGTTACGATTTATGTTCATATTTATGATGTGCGTTTCTTTCTGTGTGTTTCTCAGGTTTTCTACGTTACACCTGCGTTACACCTCTGTTACACCTGTCACCTACGCAGTTACCCAATAGAATCTGAAAACTAACAACTTGTTTACCTGCCAAAGCCGTATCAGTAGAAAACTCTCCTTGTATCGGCCCAATGTAGTTTTTAACCAGTGTCATTTTTCCTGTACTAAATAATGCTGAAACCTGTTCCAATTCTCATGTAGAATTTGTAGTTCGTAGATGTTGTCCCACTAACCAGTCCCAGAACATGGCGGACACAAATAAAGGCAACATTGACACGACAAGAGTGAGAAAGATGACAGAGGCTGGCAAAGCCTATCAGCTGAGCTTGAAACAAGATGTCTACAAGAAATGTGAAAGGAGTCTAATCAAGGTGGGAAATGAGATTGTAAAGGCACTAGAAGAAACACAAACAAGTGGCACAAGACAAGAAGAAGATCTTCGAACCGCCTACATCTCATGGAAAAGGAACTATGTCATGTTCGTGCAAACAGAAGCAGATCTACGAGCTCTATTAGATGAAGACGCCAAGGAACCACACACAGAAGAGCACAGGCAAGTCATCTGCAAGTTCAACGAGATGAAACTGAAGATGGAAAACAAACTGGAACCAACAGACCCAACACACAAGGCAGCTGTTGCTCCGTCAGCATCAGGCAGATCCTCAGGCTCTGTTCGCTCCCGAATAGGTCTTCTGCGTCTGGAGGAGGGACAGAGAAGAGCAGAGTTGATGGCAAAGGAAGCAGCTACGAAGCAACGCCTAGCCATCGAACGACAGCAACAGGAGTTGAAGTGGAAGATGGAGCAGCTGCAAGTAGAAGAGGAAAAGAGCATCCTGGAGGCTAAGAGTGCAGCACTGCTGAAGTTCGAGGAAGGTGAGGGGATGTGCGCTCAGGAGTCAACACAGCTGCTGCCAGCAACCCGTCTCATCTCCTCCACTGGTGAGACAGCACAGCTGCTGTCGGCAGGCCACTTCGACGCCTGCACCGATGAGACAGCACAGCTGCTGTCAGCAGGCCGCTTCAACACCTGCACTGATGAGACAACACAGCTGCTGTCAGCGACTCGCTTCAACGCCTCCACTGATGCGACAGCACAGCTGCCGCCAGCAACCCACCTCAATGTCTCATCTGATGCTGCAAGGGATGTTACTGCATCCATGCCCATGCTTCCTCCCTACCCTGTTCCACAGGCTGGAGCTGTTGCAGGGCCTGGAGACATCAGTAATCAGCAACCTGCAAGAGACCAACTCAACCAGTCATCCTCAGCAGTTGACGTTCTGTCAACCCTGGCGAAGCTCCTCACTGAGAAGAACAACGAGAACCGCCTGCCAGTCTTGGAGCCTGAACTGTTCACTGGTAACATCGAGAAGTTTCCAGTCTGGATCAAAGGGTTTGAAACCTACGTGGAACACAGAACTTCATGCCCCATAGAACGGCTCCACTTCTTGGGAAGATATACTGACGGCGTCGCCCACAGTGCAATCGCCGGGTTCTTACATCTAAGAACAAGCGACGCCTACACCAAGGCCAAAGAGAAATTGGTCAGTCGGTATGGCAACGACTACCTGCTGGCGAACTCGTACTCCAAGCGACTGCGAGACTGGCCGGTGATCAGAGGAGGAGACAACAAGGGACTTCAACAGTTGGCAGACTTCCTGGAACACTGTCTGATGGCCTCAAGTGCCATTGCTGGTATGAGGACGCTGGACGACCCGTACACAGTGCAACTGGTGCTGAAGAAATTGCCATACTACGTCTCCGACAGGTGGAAACGCGTCGTGGACAGTAGCGTGTTCGGGCGCTCTCCTCGGTACCCAACGTTTGCAGCGTTCGTGGACTTCATAACCACCGAAGCTCGGATCGCGTGCGGTCCTGTCAGCATGCAGATGGAAGGTGAAGCTGACACCAGGGGAGCAAGACCTCGAGGAAAGGTGCACACCTTCTCATCGTCCGCTGAGGTCTGCAACGCGTGTGGTCATCAGAGTAACCCAGCGAGAGAGAAGTCTGTCACCAGAAGCAGACAGTGTGTCATCTGTGGTGCTGACCACTCAGTGACTGCATGCAGCAAGTTCATCAAGATGACGCTCACAGACAGAAGACACGCAGTTGAAGAGAAGAGGCTGTGCCGAGGCTGCCTGCGACCCGGCCACATGTGGCGTGACTGCCGCAGGAAAGAGAGGTGTTCAGTCTGTCAGCGTCTCCACCCATCTCTGCTGCACGATGACGTCATCCAAATCAAGACAAAGGAAGACACACGGAAGACATCGCAAGCAAGAGAGTCGCAACAGCGTGCGTCCCCGGAGACGTCAGCAAAAGCGACAACATTGCGATCCAGTCTAGGCGACATGCAGGAGCACAACTCATCTCACTGTCACACTATGATCGTGCCAGTGAAGGTCTTCCACAGGCACCGTCCGGAGCGCGCGCTCATCACGTACGCGCTACTGGACGCCCAGTCGGACGCCAGCTTCATGACTGACTCAGTCTGCAAGACGCTACAAGTCAGCGGCTCAGAAGTAGAGCTGGAACTCAGTACCATGGCCGGCACGACATCATTCTCAAGTCAGTTAGTGAAGGATCTTCGCATCGAGAGTCTGGCTGACGGCAGTGTAACAGATCTTCCAGACATGTACACTCGTGCTCACATACCAGCTGATCGCAGTCTGATACCGCAACCCAAAACCTGCGAGAAGTGGCCCCATCTCCGCCAGCTTGCAGACGACATCCGCGACGAGTTCGCGGATGCGGAGATCGGTCTACTGCTCGGCATTAACTGTGCCAGAGCCATCAAGCCCAGAGAGATCATCCCTGGAGACAACGACGACCCGTGGGCGGTGAGAACGATGCTCGGCTGGGGAATAGTGGGACTCGTCGCCAACAGGGTGCAAGAGATACGACAGTCAACCAACCCAGAACAGTGGCTCTACATAGAGTCCAAGATGAACCCAGCAGACCTCGCCTCTAGAGGTGCAACAGTCGCCGAGCTGATTGAGAGCAGTCTCTGGTGGCACGGACCACCATTCCTGACAGCCCAGCAGAACCTGCCAGTAACGAAGGAACAGTTCGGCGTAGCGGACGAAGATCCAGAAGTCAAGCGGTCCACGTTCCAGACAGTGACCAGCCAGAAGCAAGAGAAGAAGAAGAAGATGACTAAACAAGAGGCAAAGGAGAAGAAGATGACGAAGGAAGAGGAGAAGGAGAAGAAGATGACGAAGGAGAATGAGGAGAAGATGCCAAAAGAGAAGACGATGATGAAGGAAGTCAACGAGCTCTGCGCATCCAGTGAAGGAGATGAGAACCTGACGCCTGTCACACCACAAGATGAAAGCCACAAGGTGACGGGTGAACGGTCTAAGGACAAGCAAGATGCCGCAGAAGCTCCAATGTCCGACCTACCGAGAAGAATGACGTACTTCTCCAACTGGCACCGAGCCAAGAAGTCTGTAGCGCTCTGCGTACGCTACAAGCATGTACTAGCAGCAAAAGTGAACGCCGGTCGGTGCACAACAGCAAAAGTCTACAGTCAGGATCTACGAGTCGGCAAGCCCCTCACGGTGGAGGAGCTCCATCGCGGAGAAACCGAGATCCTGAAAGCAACACAGAAGGAGGCGTTTCAAGATGAGTACGCGCTCCTTAGCACAGCAAAAAATGAAAAGAAGTTCTCCAAGAAGTCGCGTCTCTTCCGCCTGGATCCGTATTTGGACAAGGACGGAGTTATTCGCGTCGGTGGCCGGATCAGCAGAAGCGCGATGCCACCAGAAGTCAGTCACCCAGCGATTCTACCTGGGCACAGTCACGTCACAGAGCTGCTAGTGAAGCACTACCACGAGAAGACGGGCCACTCTGGCCGAGGTTCGACGCTCAATGAACTCCGAGCGGCCGGCTACTGGATTGTCGGCGGCCGTTCTGCTGTGAGCAGCCACATTCTGAGCTGCGTCACATGCAAGCGGCTACGAGGCAATCGTCAACAGCCGCCCACTAACATACGTGTCAAGCTCTCCAGACGAAACGCTTACGCCCCTCAACCCCAATCAGATACTAACTCTCAAAGGTCGAGTAGCAACCCCCTATCCAGGGTCCTTCACCCCCGTAGACTTGTACGTCCGACAACGCTGGCGGCGGGTCCAGTTCCTCGCGAACCAGTTCTGGACGAGGTGGAGGAGGGAGATCTTAACGACAGCGGCGATGCAAGAGCGCCAGAAATGGCAGCACCGGCGGCCTAACCTACGTCCGGGCGACGTCGTCTCGGTGATGGACGACGCAGAGCCGCGGCCGCGCTGGCCGCTCGGTCAGATTGTCAACGTGCACCCGGGCGCGGACGGCCTTGTCCGCAAGGTCTCGGTGCAGATCGGTGGAAGCTTGAAGATTCGGCCAGTGAGCCGGGTGATCCTCCTCATGCGGACTGATTCACAGCCAGAGCCCAGCTGCCTGCATACCGAGAGTGATTCCCGGTCGAGGAGCCCTGAGTGAATACTCGCGTGTGAGCGACGATAGCCGTCGTAGCAGAAGTGCCGTTTTTTGTTGTTGGATGTTCGTAGTGTGTTAAGGAATTTGCAACTTGCAAATTGGGGAGCCATGTAGCGGCGCTGCTCCACCGCTGGTCAAGTAATATTTAGTGGTTGCGACTCACTGAAGTCGCGGCGTCAGCTGCGCGGCAGAGACGTATTTGCTTTTCACCGGCGGCGTGGTCGAGGACGCCATTTTCGCTTTGGCAGTCATCATGCCATGAACAGAGTTTGGCACCCGGCCAGATTCGGGACAGAGTATGTATGAATCAAAGAATATTGTCGTTTTGTTACCTATGTATCAGCTTATATTGTTACCTATGGATAAAATCTGTGATATCGTTTCCATACATTGATTTATCACGTTGATAACCGATTTACCTAATTTACCTATATTTCGGATGTTTTTCATGCTCATAAGTCACTTAGTGTTACGATTTATGTTCATATTTATGATGTGCGTTTCTTTCTGTGTGTTTCTCAGGTTTTCTACGTTACACCTGCGTTACACCTCTGTTACACCTGTCACCTACGCAGTTACCCAATAGAATCTGAAAACTAACAACTTGTTTACCTGCCAAAGCCGTATCAAAGTATTTAAAACTATTTAACATATTGGTACTATGTTGAATGTTGATACTCTCTACGGCACCTACTGTATGATGGCATAGCGATGACGTCACACTCAAGCCAATCAGCGTTCAGAAGACAGACTCGTCGGATTGTGTCAGATAAGCTGATTGGTTAAAGCTGAGCTGGTTGGAGCTGATTGGTAAAAAACCAAAGCCTCGCCGCGAGTGGCTGTATTGTCGGATAAGAACGCATTCCTTGGATAAGGACGCATTCCTGGCGTATTTTCTTTTAAAATTGCCGATAACTACGAATGGAGGCCGAAATCGGCCGTAAGGAGGTAGACAGATAGGTTTTCGGACACGGGCTACAAGATGGCTATCTCAGTTTCAATCCCCATGTTAAAGGTGGCCCTTTTCCTTTAAGTGAGAAGATGAGCGATCAAACGGAAAGAGAGGAGCTGATGACTGAAGTTGAACAAATGGAGAAGGATGCAAGGGAATCGGTCCGTTTTGCAAACAAAATGATTCGTGATAAACTGAGTTTAGCTTCTGCGAATGCCCAGAGATGTGATGAAGTGCCGGAAACATCGACGAAAGCACCGACGGGAGAAAAGCAAGACGCAGATCGTATAGACTGGAGCGCTCATGGCTTGAAGTGTCCGTCTCTGCCGGTGTTCTCTGGGGATAAACGCAAATATGAAGACTGGAAAAACACATTTGATGCGTTTGTTGGCAATGAAAAGATCCCGGACAAATTTAAAATGATTCAACTTCGCACTTGTCTAGCAGGAGATCCCCTGAAGATGGTTCAAAGATACAGCCCCAATGAAACTGGGTACAGCAAGGCCAGAAGCGAGCTAGACCGGAAGTATGGAGGAGTGGGACGGCGGATTCGGTACCAACTTGATGAAATCCGTCAGCTAAAGCCAGTCCGTCACGGCTCATACAGAGATCTGGAAGATTTAGCCGACCGAGTGCAGAGTACAAACCTGGAAGAACATGGCTATGCCGGAGATTTGTCACATATTTCTGCATATTACATCCTTGTTCAGGAAAAGCTGCCCGCCAGCTACCTAAAAGCTACAAGCGATGGGTTCAACACCAGAAGGAAACGGACAGCTTCACACTTTTTGCCAGCTGGCTGGCAGATGAAGCAGTATGCGAGAGAGACGCCCAAGAGATGAGTGGCTCCGGAAGTGGCACCGGAAGTGGCACCGGAAGTGGCAACAGTCAGTTCGAAGAAAGAAAACAATGAAAAAGATCAAAACATGATGAAAGACAGTCTTTCAACAAGACTTTCAATGCCAGAAGCACAGCCTCCGACAAGGAAAGTAGACAGAAACAGTGTACCTGTTATGATGTCTTGTCGGTGCTAGCGCATGTGTCGCTTAGCATGCTGGCTGTAAATGCTTGGTTATGTGTGTTGCATGTGCTTGCCGTCGGTTGTCCCTTTTGCTGCATGAGCTGTCGCCTGACAGTGCATGTATTTTCCTTTCAGTGTGTCTCTATCATTTCTTCACTTCTACGGAATAAGCTCAAGCTGAGCCAAACGCTGATTTGCTAAAAGCTCTGAAAGCTTTCCAACATATACTGCAGTGGAGAACACATGTTGGAGGTGTGTCCAATGTTCCGTCAGTGGACAGTCGGCAGCAGGTACCATTTCTGCAAGGCAAAAGGTGTCTGCTTCCGCTGTTTGTCAGGGATTCACCACGGGCGCAATTGCCGCGGATATCCCGGCTGCTCAGTCTCGACGTGTGGCGGCAATCATCATACGCTATTGCATGCTGAAACGAATGTAACGTCACAGCCAGAGGCACCAGCTGCCGAGACTTCCGCTGTTCTGGAGACACCACAGAGGACAAACGCGAATGTTTCTCAAGTCTTCAGCACAGAACATACATCTGAAGAAGCCAGCTCCGTAGCATTCCAAACAGTGCCGGTGAAGTTGAGCTGGGCAGGCCGATCTGTGGTGGTCAACGCGCTCCTAGACTCCTGTTCAGACGCCAGTTTTGTCACGGAAGCTGTTACTGAAGAACTTGGCCTCAGTGGGTTCAAAGAGAAGCTCGAACTGGGAACAGTGCAAGGAAACAAGCACGTGACCATGCAGAAATCGAAAGTGAAGATGAGTTCTCTTGACGACAGCTTTAGGACCGAGGTCAACATGTTCATCATTGACGACCTCTCCAGCGCTTCTACGACAGCGGACTGGAACGGCATAAGTTCAAGTGGGAGCATCTGAAGTCCCTGCCATTTCCAGCGGGCACGGAGAAGAATGATGCGGATGTGCTCATCGGGCTGACACAGAACACGACGTCCCTCTTTGTTCCATTCGAGACAGTAAGAGGTGGCGAATGTGATCCAGTGGGAACCAAGACGCTGCTGGGGTAGACGGCATTCGGCCCGCTGCGTGATGTGAAGCAGGGGAGCAACAGCAAGACGATGAGAACGCATCTAAAGATGCACATACCTGATGATGTACGAGCTCCGCTGAAACTGGAAAAAAAAACAAAGAAGAAATCGAAGCCATGAAAGCCATGAACAGCTTGGATCTTCTTAGGGTGCACACTGCACAATGCAGATGAAGAAGCTCTGTCACATGAAGGAAAAACAAGAAGAAAAGAAGGTAAAGGATTCCATGAAGTTTGATGGCGAACGATACGAGGTGGCTGTGCCATGGCGAGCTGACAGACCAAACCTGAGCGGAAACTATGACCAAGCAGTAAAAAAAGGCTAACCAAGACAGAACAGTCTCTGAAGAGAGCCGACCTGCTGACGGAGTATGACGCCATATTTGAAGACTATCTGTCCAAAGGATACATGAAGAAGCTTGAAGGCGAGGAACGACAGGCAGCTGAACTGGACGGCTGGTTTTTGCCCCCCATTTCCCGGTCGTTAGGAACGATCGTTCCACGACAAAAGTCAGAATGGTGTACGATGCTGTCGCCAGATTTAACCCGTGCACCGACGGGGGTCTGCGCCAACTTAGAACCGACGGGGGGCCGGATGGAGATCTCGAGAACGAAGCAAGATAGCGACAAGTGGTAAACGGCATCGGATACGCACGGACAAGGTCTACAATTTTTACAAAGGTCATTTTCAGGTCAGGTCAAAGATGACGTCACAGGGGTCAACAAGTCCAAATGGCGGCGCTAGATATGGAGTTTTTTCTCAAATAACTTTCGAATTACTGAAGATAGGAAAAAACTAAGGGCATCATCGTGATCCTCTCGTCAATCCGCATTGAATGACATATATGTTGACCTCGAAAGGTCAAGGTCAAAGGTTGACCTCAGGTCACGTGACCTCGAGGTCATCATGTATATCATTCGATGCGTCTTGACGATCTGAACACAATGAGACCATCCGCGCAGCTGTATCTTGTTCCTGTACGGTGTTATTGGCAAAAAACCGCTGGTACCTTTGATGACGTCACATGACCTTACAGCTGACCAACAGCAAAACAGACCTCAAGGTAGTGAAGGTTGATCGTATATGAAGTCATGTATGGTATATGGGGCAATTCCGACGCGGTTTAGGGGTAAAAACAGGGAGTTGATTTTTCCCCCATTGACTTATAATGAGGAGGTCGAGAACTTGACCTGACCTTAGGTCATCGATATCAAGATTCCGAGATAAACAACTTGTAGCTACTAATGACCTAATAACATCCTGCGACTTTCAAAGGCCTCCGGCATCTACTGTAGCTCTGGCACGGTGACAAAGCTGCAAAAAAGTGACTTGAGGTTGGGTCATTCAAAGTGACCTGGTGACCTGACCTTAAAAGTTAGGAGGTTCAAACTTGCACACCATGTGTAAAATTGATGAGAGAATAGTCGTACCAAATTTCGCGGCGCGGTTTTCCGCTATTCGCAAAAAACCTCAGGGGGGACGCATATCCGCCCCCCCCCCCCCCGGTCGGTGCGCGGGTTAAGGGAAGAAGCCTGAACAGCGAACTCTACGCAGGTCCATCAATATGCAACGATCTCATTGAAGTTGATTGCTGGACGTGGAGGAGAGCGGAGTGATGTGTGGTGCTCCGCGTTCCATACGTGAATTATTGCGGAGGGAACTCTTGGTGTACGGCAAGTAAATCGTTAATGTTGTGGTTAATACTGTGTTCCTCTCTGCTTACCTGCTTGAGGAGCTGGACTTGCTTTACTCTTGTTGTGGCAAAATTACCAGTCCCAGGCTGTGCGCCAGGATCGTCGCGACTGTTTCTTCACCTGACCTTGACCGGGTGGGGTCACGCTCGATCGTTGGGATACCAGCGACATCTATTGCGCGCTCCAAGCACCTGAATTTCCATCGCGCGATGCGCGCGGCGCTGCAGCTGCTGGTGGCGCTCCTGGTGGTGATCGGCCGCACTGATGACAGCACAGGCCGACCGTCGCTCGGCGTGGTGGTCGGTGCCACCCGCCCGTCGGTCCGCGTCGACGCCGTCTACCTGCTCACCATGTCACGGTGCCGGCGGCCCGTTCGACCCTCATGGAATGGTCTGTTGCTGGTGACCTTCCTGTTATCTGGAGACGTGCACCCCAACCCCGGCCCGACCTCAGACGTCACCATTCTAGTCCAGAACGTACAGAGTATTAACAACAAGCTGGGAGACCTGCGACAGTGCGCCGCTGAGCTGGACAGATTCTCTCAGGTGGCATGGACTGAGACCTGGCTCAGTGATGCCGTCGCTTCCTCCGAGCTGGAGGCGGCCCTGCCCGGCCACATACTGTTCCGGCGGGACCGGACCGGTCGTGTCGGCGGCGGCGTGTCCTGCTTCGCCAGCCGCGCTCTATGTCCGGAACGAAAAGAGACTCTGGAACCCAAAGGAGCCGAGATGCTGGTGGTTTCGGTGCAGACGAAGCCGCCGATGCTGCTCGCCGTCTGCTACTGCCCCCCGGACGACACGGCTGCCCTAGCGGCGACTATGACAGGACTTTACGACCTTGTTGGAGCGGCCGCGGGGAGAACTGTCGTTGCTATCGGCGATTTCAACGTGCCGGACATCACCTGGATGGAAGACGGCGCCGGGGGGAGCGGCAGTGCGGCGCCGGTGCTCAGGCGTCGCTCCCGTCGCACTCTGGAGCTGTTGGACGGATGCCATCTGGCCGGTCTAGTCCAGCACGTGCATCGTCCGAGCCGAGGCACGAATTTCCTAGACCTAGTTCTCTCCAACGACCAAAGGATCGTGACAACTGTAAGAGACGGCGTCTTTCCGTCGGACCACAGTGAGGTGGTGTGTGAGATCAGCACGGTCCGCGTGCCGGCGCCTACGGTGTCCCGCAGCTCCGCCTTCAACTACAAGCGCGCGGACTGGGAGGGACTGCGCACCACTCTGCGGCTGGCTCCGTGGAACGTGCTGGACGGCCTGCCTGTCGACGAGGCAGTGGACTTGTTCTACGACCTGCTGACGGCGGCCATCAACGACCACATCCCTGTGGTGCAGCTGAAGCGCCGCCAGCCACCCTGGTTTGACCGGGAGCTGCGCGCGGCGCTGCGGGAGAAGGAGGCGGCTCACCGGAGGATGAGAAGAGCAGAAACAGCCGACAACCAGCAGATGTTCAGAGAAAAACGTCGTGTGTTTAAGCGTCTCGCCAGTGATAAGTTTTATTCGTACCTTACTGGTCTTGTAGACGACCTTAACACTAACCCAAAGCGATTCTGGTCATTTGTGAAATGTATAAAGGGGAAAAACGGCCAGCTGACGCATCTGTATGATAGAGACAGAAAAGTGACTGATAACCTGGAAAAGGCCAACCTTTTGAACAAAACGTTTACTTTTAAGTTCAGTGATCCTTCTGTGGCATTTTTTCCACCAGTCACCGCCTATGAGTTAGATCCGCTGCGCTCGTTTCACGTTGGAGAGGACACTGTTCGAAACGTGTTGACTAGCATCGACCCGCATAAGGCGTGTGGCCCAGATAACGTCAGTGCTCGAGTGATACGAGAATGTGCGGCTGAGCTGTCGATGCCCGTCACACTACTCTGTAAACTGTCACTGGAACAGGGAACTTTCCCGCGAGCCTGGAAATGTGCAAACATCGTTCCAGTTCACAAGAAGGGATCCAAAGCGTGTCCTAGCAACTACCGTTCGGTGTCACTTTTACCACTTTTTGGAAAAGTATTGGAGCGGATCGTCTTTAACGAGCTTTTTGCACACGTAAAACCGGTCGTGTCTGAACGGCAGCATGGTTTCATGCCTGGCCGTTCATGTTCTACCAATCTTTGTACGCTATTGCACGCAGCCTGGACCAACATCTCTGCCGGATCACAAACAGACGTGATATATACAGATTATAGTTCGGCCTTTCAATCCGTCAACCACAGTTTACTGATTCACAAGCTCAAATCATCGTATCAAATTTCAGACAAAGCTTTAAATTGGATTTCCTCATACCTGTCTGAAAGAAAGCAGAGAGTGGTGGTTCAGGGGAAGTGTTCAGACTGGGTAAATGTGAGCTCAGGAACTCCAGAAGGCGGTCTACTTTCACCTCTGCTCTTTGCTTGTTTTATAAACGATCTACCCGATGTGATTGAGACCGATGTCCTTATGTTTGCGGATGATGTAAAACTGTACAGAAGAGTTGATAGTCTGACGGACGCGCACTTCTTGCAGACTCAGCTGGACTCCCTATGCTCGTGGTCGGATATGTGGAAACTGACTCTGAACCCGGACAAGTGTAAGGTTCTGAGTCTGACACTGAGGCGCAATCCTGTAATGGCAGCTTACGCGATGGGAGGTGTAGTGCTTGAGCGCGTTACAGTGATGCGAGATCTGGGTGTATTTTTAGACCAGAAGCTCACGTTTGGCGAGCATGTAGACCGCACTGTTCGGAAGGCCAACATGGCTCTGGGACTACTCATGCGCACGTACGCGACAGGAAAGCGCGGTCGATCTTTCAGTTTGGCGAACCATCGTGCCATCATGTCAACTTACTTTGCAAATGTCCGTTCAATTCTGGAATATTGCAGCGTGGTGTGGGCTGGAACGGCTCAAACACATATGAAAAGGATCGAACGTGTCCAGGAAAAGTTTCTAGTTTGGCTCTGTGCCCGCTGCCGTGTAGATGCAGCAGTTTCCTTGGACTATGATGAACTCGTCACATACTTTAAGGTCAACACCATTGCTGCCCGACACAAGCAGCATGATATCATGTTTATACGAAATGTCCACAGGCACCGGATAGACTCGCAGTTTTTGGTAGAGAAGTTCCCCATCGCTGTACCCTCCCGCCAACTACGTACTCAGGCCTTGTTCGCTGTGTCATTTGCAAGAGTTTAAACGGTTCGTTCTTGCGCCTTCAACCGCATACCAAAGGCATGCAACGCTTTTCTTGATGTAAACAGAGATGTGGATGTATGGGAGAGCGGCGCAATGGAATTCAGAACTAGAGTGAAACGGCATGTGATGGGAGTCTGACAGATGACTGAATTCTCGTAACCGTGTCCTTCAAGGTGGTATCAGTCATCAGATTTTACTGTGTTTGCGGTTGTATTATTTTCTGTGTTGTGTTATGTGTATGTCTATTTATTGAGTTTTATGAAATGACTGCACCTGTTACTGGGTATGCTGCCCGTTGGTGTTGAATTGAAATAAAGAAATAAAAAAATAAAGAAGTTCTGCTTGCATTCCGTCACCACCCGGTGGCGCTGGTAGGGGGTGTGAAGGAGATGTTTCTCCAAGTGAAGCTTCCAGCTAAAGATCGAAGGTGTACCACAGGGTGCTGTGGCGGAATGGAGATCCAGAACATCAAGTCGACATCTATGAAGCAAACAGATGGCTATTCGGAAACGCAGCAGCTCCGTTCGCGGCGCAGTTTGTCGTCAAGGGAAATGCCAGGATCCATGAAGAGAAGCTACCAATCACTTCAAAAGTCGTGACAGACTCCTTCTACATGGATGACGCAATCACTTCCTCTGAAAACGTAGAGATGGCGCCTGGCGGTGGAGGCTCGGACGCAGCTGACAGAGCTCATGGAAGAGGCGGGAATGGAGATTCGAAGATGGATGAGCAGCCATACAGATGTCATGGAGAGTATACCGTCTGAAGACAGGGCTCAGCGGCCAGCAGTTACGATTGAACACGATTCCTCTCCAAACAAGACGTTGGGAGTCATCTGGATGGCTCAAGAAGACACACTCGGCGTCAGTTCCGGTCTGAAGACGAATGAAGCCAGCTCGAAGACAAATGAAGATGGAGAAAATAGGGAGACAAAAAGAAACTGTCTCAAAAAAACTGGCATCCGTATTCCATCCTCTCTGTCTCTGTTCTCCATTTACGATCACCGCAAGGCTTTTGTTTCAAGAGACTTGGTAGCTGAACTTGGGATAGGATGATGACCTCACAGCAGAGCTGGAGCACAGATGGAGGAAATGGAAAGCCGACATTAAAAAACGCGTTAACCGTGCCACGCTGCCTCCAACCGTTCGAAAATGTCAGCATACAGGAAATTCATGTGTTTTCTGATGCATCTGAGTCAGCTTACGCCGCTGCGATATATGTGGTGAGTCAGCAGGGCGACATAAGGTCATCAAGACTGGCCATGTCAAGAGCCAGGGTAGCACCGAAGTCGAGAGAAGTGAGCATACCGCGCCTTGAGCTGATGGGGAGCACTTCTTGGTGCTCGATTGGTGAAGAAAGTGTGCAAGATGATGCACATCCCAATGGCTGGAGTCTTCTTCTGGTCAGATTCAGTCAATGTGCTGTGCTGGGTTCGCAACGAGGTCAGCCGAATTCAGAGTTTTGTGGCACATCGTGTGTCAGAAATCAGAGCGATGACGGAACCAAGACAGTGGCAGCACGTTCTTGGGGCCAGCAAGTTGCTGGCCCCAAGCAACCCAGCTGATCTGCCAACCAGAGGTCAGTCTTTGGACGAAATGACAGCCAGCGAGTTGTGGTGGAAAGGTCCCAGCTTTCTGTGCGAGACGGCCGACAGATGGCCTGCAAGACTGGGCTTCTTGAAGAACTTCGACAAAAGTGAAGATCGACGAACGAAATGTGTCGTGAAGAACACGCAGGTGAAGACGATGGACGAGGACTGCCGCTTGCAGTCTTCTCGCTTCTCATCCTCGAAGAAGTTGCTGCGAATCACTGGTTACGTGCTCAGGTTCGTGGCAAATCTGAAGCGACGGTCAGGCCATGAGCATCAGAAGACCTCAAGCGCTTCATCTGTACCTCCGCTGGACCCTTCAGAGGTGAAGACTGCAGAAGTATTCTGGATTAAGCAGGCTCAAAGTGAGTTTGAACCGGAAAGGCAGCAGCTCATCACTCGGCGGGAAAACTCAAGTCAGATAAAGCTGAAGGACAGTAGCATCAGGCGACTGTCACCGTTCATTGATGAAGATGGCATCATTCGTGTTGGCGGTCGTATGCAGCGGTCAGACTTACCATTTGAAGCCAAACACCCGGCGCTACTACCCAAGCGGCATGATGTAACGCGTCTCATCGTTGGACAGACACAAAAGGACGGAGACCACGAGATGGGAGTGGAGCACACCGTGTCTCAGCTGAGACAGCAGTTCTGGATAGTCGCTGCCAGAGAGACGGTGAAGCGTGCCATACGCACCTGTCCAGAGTGCGTGAGAAGACGGAGCCCGCCAGTGGTGCAGAAGGTGGGCTCGAAGCTGCAGTGTCACGTGCAGCCGACCTACCCAGCATTTAAACACATATCAGTGGATTTTGCTGGACCATTCGAGACCCGACAAGGACGCGGAAAAACAAGACAGAACCGCTACCTGTGCGTGTTCTACTGCTTACACACGAAGGCCATTCATTTAGAGATGGCATATGGCCTACAGGGTGTCTCAAAAGTTCGCTTACACATTTCCCATGTCAATAAAGCATATAAGAACCGGCTGTTACGAAACTAATTCGCCTGATTGGTTTAGTCACTCTGAATGTTGCTCTGGTTACAATAAATTGAGCTATATCTGCGAGTTTCAAAATCATGCGGCTAAATCGGCGCACCTCCACGGCCCAAACACGATGACCGTCAACTGGTTTATTGCGGCGATCAGCTGATGCAAAACTGGGTCAGTGTGCCACGTGTGCCCTGTGGTTCACACCTTCCTCACCAGAGGCGCGCCACCGTCCACAGAATCTGACACGCAATCTGCTCCATCCTAAAACAAAGCCAATAGGTGGCGCTGGGGAGGTGACCAAACAAGCACCAGGTAGCGCTGGGGGGCGGCCGGCACTAAATATGGTCCACATTTCACAACATTCTCCGCCCCGTTGGAGTATAGAGAACATCGATACGTGATACTCCAACACACTTTAGGCCTAGCAACAATCATGGCACAGAGATCAAATAGCGAAACACATCAGCTTGGCCAGAAATGACGAGTGCATCAGCAAACAACTGATCAACAAACCCGGTCAGTATACACACACAAGGATACACTTAACTACAACGAAAGAGAGACAACTCTGTCTGAAAGCCTAACCAGACGCTCCACTCTCTAATCGCACTCTAGATCGTGGAGACACTGAATCGCGCGAGTACGGACACCCTTCGCAGTACGTAGGTCCGCGGATCGTACGACACCATCAGACCCTTTATACAGCCGCACAACCACACCAACCGGCCACATCAAGCGCGGAACGTTCTTCTCATGAATCAAAACGACTGAGCCTACCCTCAAGCTACCGTGATGGCGGAATTGGCGAACGGAAGTGGGTAACTGGCGCAAGTAGGCGGACGACCAAACTTCCCAAAACCGATCCATGCGCTCCTTACGAAGTCTGGCGCGAGCCGGCAGCGACTGTCGCGCTGCTGCAGCTGGATCTAACTGCTCTCCCGGCTGAAAGCCGGACCCCTTGCCTATCAGAAAGTGACTGGGAGTCAAGGGTTCGGTCGCATCCGCATCATCACCAGCATAGACCAATGGACGCGAGTTTATGCAGGACTCGACCTCGCTGAGAAGCGTCTCCAACTCAATCCTCGTCAGGCAGCGCTTACCTAGCGCCTTTCTCAGTCCCGACTTAACCGACCTAATCAGTCTTTCCCACCATCCTCCCCACCAGGGGGACAGTGGGACGATAAACTTCCAAGCCGGTGCCAAATGTCCGAACTGTCTCTGCAAGAGAGAATCAGCGCCCTTCAGCGTCGCAGCATTATCGGAGTAAATCTCAGTGGGCATTCCCCTCCTGGCTGCAAAACGCCTGAGCGCCAGCATGAAGTCCTCTAAAGACAGGGAGTCTACCAGCTCTACATGCACTGCCCTGGTTACCGCACATGTGAACAGGCACACGTACAACTTTTTGCGCGGCTCATCTACACAGAACACCGGCCCTGCGAAGTCTATGCCGGTGACAGCAAACGGGGGTGCCTCAGTCACCCTCGACTTCGGAAGCGGCGCCACTGGCGCGTTGCATGCTCGAGTATCCTGCCTTTGACATGGAACACATCCCCTTTTCACTCTCTTTGCGAGGCGTCGCAGTCCGAAAATCCAATACGACCCTCTGAGTGAGCTGATCAGGGCAGACACGCCAGCGTGTCGCATCAGCAAGTGCTGCTCACGGACTAGCAGCTCCGACACGTGACAGGTCGGCAGAACGACGGGATGAACCTCGTCGTAGGACAGATCAGACATCTGCAGTCTGCTGTTCACCCTGATCAGTCCGTCATCATCAACAAATGGCACGAGACGGTACAGGCACGACCCTTTCGCAACGTCTCTGCCCGATCGCAGCGCTCTCAGCTCGTCCGGGTAGGCCTCACCCTGTACCAGGACTAGCAGCTGACGTCTCGCTTGCACAATCTCGTCAGGGTCTAACTCCAGCTGAAGCCGTTTAGCGGCACTCTGCCGCGTTCTGGGCCCCTTACCTCGAGCGCCTGCACCAGGCGTCCTGGCGTTCCGAATGAACCTCCTCACCCAGGCTGTGACGCGCACCGCCTTGGAGAAGGATCCACAGCGCTGGAAGTCGAGCGAACACGGGGCCGGAGTAGTCGCTGTCAGAACAGCCTCCTCACCCAGTAGCCGTGGCGCCTCTGGCTCCGGCTCCGCAGCTGCGACAGGTAGACCTGTTGGGCTGGAGAGCCACTGCGGACCAGACAACCACAGATCAGAACCGACCAGCTCTTCGGCCGACACCCCTCTGGTGGTCAAATCAGCCGGGTTATCCACACCTGCACAGTGTTGCCAACACGCTGGGCTGGTCAGGCTCTGGATTTCAGAGACCCTGTTCGCTATAAACTGCTTCCACTTTAGTGGATTTGCTCGAATCCACCCTAGCGCTATCATAGAGTCTGTCCAACATGAAATGCGCGTGTCCTCCGGGAGGCGGAGAGCTCGTCTGACAAACACAACCAGACGGGCACCCACCAGGCACCCCAAAAGCTCAAGTCTAGGAAGCGTGAGCTTCTTGAGAGGCGACACGCGACTTTTTGCCATCACCAGGGTCACATCAAACGAGCCGTCATCCAGGGGCACACGGATATAGACGGCTGCACCATACCCTTTTGGCGAGGCATCGCAGAAAGCCAGCAGCTCCACTCGCTGGGTGCCCTTCCACGCCCTCTCGAAGTAGCGGCGCGGCACTTGGAACTCTTTCAACAGCTCCAGCTCCCTCAGCCACCGGCTGAAGGTCTCAGAGAAGATCTCAGGAAGCGGCTCGTCCCAGTGTAGACCCAACTGCCAGAGCTCTTGAAACAAACATTTCAAGGTCATCACAAACGGGCCGACGAAGCCGAGAGGGTCAAACATACGAGCTACAAAACTGAGCACCACTCGCTTCGTGGGCACGATATCATCAGGCAGTGTTACGCCCTGAAACGTAAACACATCATCTGTGGGCTGCCACATCACACCAAGCACTTTGCAGCTCTCGTTCAGACCTGTCCCCATCACAGTCTGAGCCTTTTCGAACAGCACTGGGCTATTCGTCCTACACTTAGTGAGCGTCATACCGGCGTCTGACATCACCTCCTGAGCCTTTGACAGAAGCTCAGCGGCCTCCTGCTCTGTGTCTGCTCCTGACAGCAGGTCGTCTACATAGAAGTTTTCACGCATTTCTGTGATCACTGCAGAGTCTGGGTAGTGAGACAGGTGGTGGCGTATGGTAGCGTTCAATAGAAATGGAGAGCTGCACACACCAAAAATCACTCTCTGTGCCCTCATCACGCGCACAACCCCGTCACGCTCCCACAGAAACCTGTGTGTGTCCTGATCCTCTTTGCAGAGGGATATCTGCAGAAAGGCCTTTGTGATGTCACCTGTCACAGCCACAGGCCACCTCCTAAACCTTAGAAGCACTTCTACCAGGTCAGGGAGCAAGCATGGCCCTATCTCTAAACAATCATTCAAGGACACGCCATTTGGTCCACACGACGATGCGTCAAAAACAGGTCGGACTTTCGTAGAGCTACTACTCTCCTTGACCACCGGTCTGTGTGGCAGGTAGAAAGTCGGCTTTGAGGTACACATCTCCTCAGCAGGCACCTCCGCGATCACACCAGCCTCCTCCATATCTCGCAGAGCGCTGTTATACCGGTCACACAGTCCAGGGTCCTTTGACAGTTTACGTGTGAGACTCGCTAACCGAGCCTTGGCAGACGCGAGGTTGTCCTGAAGCTTACCCACTGCACCAGGTTTCCAGGGTAACTTTACCTCATAGCGTCCCTCCCTCATGTGAACAGACGATTCGAACTCGGCGAGAACATCAGGCATGGCATCATCATCTTTAGCAATGCCTACCCCTTCCAGAGACCAGAGGTTCCTGAGTGAAGTGCTGTGCACATCACCTAACGTCAGAAGCTGGCAGCCCACACCAGACAGTGAGCCGCCACTGCCAGCCACAGCTCCAGAAATGACCCAGCCAAACACAGTCATCTGAGCTACCAGGCCATCTACAGCACGAACAATGCCAGGTTTCACTAGGCTCCAGTACACATCCAATCCTATCAGGATATCAATAGACACTTCACGGTCACTCTGGTACACATCAGCCATCTCAATGCCAGCTAAGCCCAGCTGCTGCAATACGTCCTGAGTCACACGAGGTCTCTGTAGGGGCTGACAGATCACAGGAACTGACACAGCTTTGACAGACACCTTTTCACCACAGGCACTCTGCATTGTCACATCATAAGTGTTCTGCTGTGAGACACATGACTTCTTACCACCAAAAGCCACATACGATGTGTCCTCAGACCCAGTCCACTTCGGTGAGGCACGCTGTACAAGTGACTCTGACACATAAGTCCTATCAGATCCGCTATCAAACAGAACTGTGGCCTCTACTGGCCCCCGAGACCCAATGACAGTGACCCTAGCAGTAGGCAGCACAATACAGTCTTTCTTTTGCACAGTGTTGCATGAGAGTGACACATCAGACACTCCTCTACTCACAGCTCCCACATCAGCACTGTTGCTCATCTGACGGTGGGATTCAGTAGAACCCTGATCACCCTGAGTCTGGCCTTGCTGCTTGTAGCAGCACAAAACATGATGGCGGCCACCACCACTCACATCTGACTGAGCAATCTCTGGCTCTATGACCAGCACTGAAGCACTGAAAGCACAGCCCTGACTGTTTTACTCTCATGAGCCTTTTCCCCACTCCTAGCTTCAGAAATCCCCTGCACTTAGCTGAGACATGGTGGGGTTTCTGGCAGAATCCACATCTGTCCACTGGAGCTGTCGTCGCCTGCAGGGCTGCTGCCGATGGCACAGCACCTGCTGCAGCTGTCGTCGCCTGCAGGGCTGCTGCCGATGGCACAGCACCTGCTGCTGACCTGTTGCCTCTCCTCCCTGGGGTGATCCGAGTCTGTGCCCCAGACTGCACAGGAACACTGTTGCCCTCCAGTACTTGAGATCTCTCCTTGCGGCTTATTTCATTCTTCAGACACTGCAGAAGGTAGTCCAAGTCACTTTCTCTTCCTTCGCAGTCCCGTGCCCATTCCATCCGGAAGTCCTCGGGCAGACGGCTCAGTACCAGTGGGGTAAGTATTACACCGTACCTCTCACCACCGACACCAAGCCTCTCAAGGCTTCGAATATGCACCAAGAGTTCATCTTGAATGGGCTTAAGATCAGAACCACTGCCCAGATTGAGAAGCTTCTCGATATGAGCAAAAATAACCTTAGCAGGTCTGGCAAATCTTGCTTTGAGAATGTCACAGGCCACCGCATAGTTGGTGGCAGTCACCGCAAGACCATCTATCGCCTGCTTAGCTTCACCATAGAGCAAAGATCTCAAATACACGAGCTTCGAGACTGTTGCCAAGTCAGACTGATCAACAGTGGCGCTGAACTGGTCCCAGAATGTCGACCAATCTACCACATCGCCACCAAACTTTGGCAACTCGATCTTAGGCAGCTTTACTTGAGAAGTACAGCTACTGCCATTGTCACTTTGAGCTGAGTCTCTCTCACGAGCTACTTTAAGCCTTACAGCTTGGACCCTAATGCCAAGCGCAGCATCACGGATCTCAGCTGCTTTCTCAAAGTCACTGGCAAGCTCGTCATCATGAAGCACTAGCTCTAGCTTTTCTTGAGCAGAGTCCAAGTTAGCCAGACGCTGATCAAAATCATCCAGGTAGCTCTGAATAGCTACCCCATCACTGTCTTCATCAGCAATGACAGATTCAAGCTTTACTGTGGCCCTTTTTAGCCAGCCACGCGCCGCTGTCCTCGCCCGCTTTAGCTCTTCCAGAGACATACCGATCACTCAAAGCACTTTTCCCGGCGGTTTCGGCACCAATGTTACGAAACTAATTCGCCTGATTGGTTTAGTCACTCTGAATGTTGCTCTGGTTACAATAAATTGAGCTATATCTGCGAGTTTCAAAATCATGCGGCTAAATCGGCGCACCTCCACGGCCCAAACACGATGACCGTCAACTGGTTTATTGCGGCGATCAGCTGATGCAAAACTGGGTCAGTGTGCCACGTGTGCCCTGTGGTTCACACCTTCCTCACCAGAGGCGCGCCACCGTCCACAGAATCTGACACGCAATCTGCTCCATCCTAAAACAAAGCCAATAGGTGGCGCTGGGGAGGTGACCAAACAAGCACCAGGTAGCGCTGGGGGGCGGCCGGCACTAAATATGGTCCACATTTCACAACACCGGCCAAAAATCTAAGGTTTTGGTGTCCGTGTGTACACTAGACAAATATGCATGCTTTGACAACTGATTCGGAAGGTTGGAAACCAAACCCTTTGCTGTATCTCCAAAAATATTTGCCCATACCGATATTCGTCACTCCGTCAGCTGCCGGAGGCTGATGAAAGGTTACCAGCTTTCAAGCTCTTGTAGGGGAATCCCCTGCAGTTTCTGCGTCGGATTTAGGTTTGACGAGCTCCCAGGCAACATCCGCTTCTCCCTGAAAGCCGACAGCTTGCATCGACACCATCCGTGAGTATTTTGTAGGTCTTCTCTGGCGCTAACTCCTTCATGAATGACTGGCGCCGACTTCCCAAGCACCATTTTTCTTTTCAAAACAACCCCATTCCTGAACAAATGGGAAGTACCAGGGGCAAATTTTTCGCAGCATATCGTAGCAGAATGTGTCGGCCATCTGTTTCTTAGACACATTTTGCAAATTTTGCAAATCCCGAACGCTCGTCATTCCCAATGCCAAGACCTTCGCTGGGTTCCGGAGTGTTTTCCTCAAGAGAGGTTCTACTTTGTAAACGGCCAAAACCTGTCCATCGTGCGGTTTTGTCCGGATTTTGTGTGTAAAAGAAAGCTATTTGCTCCACATCTGCCTCTTGAAACTTCGTTAGATAAAACTTTACATTAATTGACACTTTTGGAGGGTCACTTGTCCTCGGCATTGACGATTTTCGCATTATTTTCCCTCAAAATTTAGCGTTATAGATATTGTAAACAATTTTAATTGATATTTTGTCTTTATTTTATGATGACCTGCAATTTTTGAAACTGGGTAACCTCTGTCTGTGAGCTTCTAGTCAGTTTTCAATAGTAAGGACTGCATTTTCAGCTGCTTTCCGGAGCACGAGTCTGCTGCGGTACAAGGGTCGTTCAAAGCGCTGTTAGTCTCGCATGGTTTTGTCCTTCAAAAATTTTAGCCACCGTTTTTATTAGATGACCAACATGTTGTACTCATCCTCGCCGACACTTTGCCATGTGTCATTTCCGACCTAACCATTCCCATTACTCGTGAAGCAGAGAGTTTCTCAGCCGACCCGAGTATGCGACATCCATTTTCATGCCTGATCCATGGTCAGAGGTGAACCCTTTTTGTGAGCTCATGAAGGATCGAATGCGCTTGAAAACAATGAAGCTGCTTGAGGAAGGTTGTTACCAATGCCCATGCAAAATTTCGACTGTTAATTTCTTGTTGATTCAGAATTATTGACAAAAAAGCATGGCTGGTACCTGTAAGCGAACTTTTGAGACACCCTGTAGACACAGACAGCTTTCTTCGCGCCTTCATGCGATTCATCGCGAGAAGAGGAAAGCCGAGCCATGTGACATCCGACAATGCCACCAACTTCGTGGGCGCCGACAGGGAGATACGCCGACTTCTACGTCAGCTGGAGGAAGATGAAATCCAGGACAAGACGGCACATCTCTAAATCAAGTGGCAATTCATCCCTCCCGGAGCACCACACTTCAGTGGCGGCTGTGAAGCTATGGTGAAGTGCGCTAAAACAGCGCTGCGCAAAACGCTACAAAGCGCTGATCTGACTGATGAAGAGCTGCAGACTGCCTTCTGTCGTGCTGAGGCGCTGCTGAACACTCGGCCGATAACAGTGGTCTCGTCCGACCCATCAGATGACCCTCCGCTGACTTCAGCTTCATGAACACCCCCCCCCCCTGTGGTTTTTCGCGAATATCTAAAAAAAAAAACGGCGGCGCGGATCGCCGCCGTTTTTGGTACACCTTATCATACATCAAATTTACACATGTTGTGAAAATTTCAGACCAAGGTCATTCAAGGTCAGGCCACCAGGTCACTTAAAGTGACCTCACCTCATAAACAGTTTCAATGTCTGTCATAGTAACACCGAGTGACCGATCACTTTGAAACTTTCAGCGATTGCTAAGAGCAATAGCATGTACAAAATGTATACCTCAAACATTTTGATATCGATGACCTAAGCAGAGCGATGCTAGAGCGATGAAAACGCCTTTAATGTGTTCAGCTCGACGAGACGGATCGATTGATATGCAACATGACCTTTTCCGGTTTTCAAGCTGACCTTTCAAGGTCAAGTTATAGTTCATTCGATGCGTCTTGACGAGAGGAACACGATGCCGGTGAAAGTAAGCTCGTACAAGGCTTGGGACAAGGCTTGGGTCAAAAGTTATTGCAAAATAACTGTTTCCGAAAAAATCGGCTATTTTGCAGTTTTTGCCCCTGCAGGCAAAACGGTTCACGTTAGGTCAAATCTGAGAGAATTACTCAGAAAGGGCGTTAAAAGGGCTATCGAATGCGCTTTTCCGCAGCGCTGTAGCTCTATTGGTTCCCGAGTTATGCGTTGGCTTCTGGAAAATTGTCGACATTCGACCTGGAAATCGGCGAAATTTTGCCTTCAATGACCTCTGGTGACCTGACCTTTGACCTGACCAAAAAAGTGACCGAAGTGATTTCGTCATTATTTTTGGCGCCCTTTCGCAAAAATGGAGATTACCAACCTGAAGCTGTTGTTGTTGAGCTTCTCTTTGTTTGCTCATTGACTTCAGGAGATTTCTGGCTCCAATTGCTTTGATTTTTTCTTCTTCCACTGCTTTTGAGAGTCCATCAACCATTGTAATAAATCCATCAACAATTGTTTTGAAGTCTTTGATCCCTGTGAAAAAGAATGGTATGTATTTTGGTAAATATTTACTTTACAAATAGTACAATTTTCAAACAAATTACACAATCTCACATTATTTGATGTCCTGACATAGGCGTCGCCAGAGATTGTCGGTTGGGGGGCAAAATCAACTTTTGTGTCAAAACTTGCCTTTCCCCAGTCTTTACTCACTCGTTTTACATATCATTCGACGCGCAATGGTGCGAGGAATCCGATGGTGACAAAGGTTTCCTTCTAGCTATGACATGTAATTTTTTACAGAAAAATTCGAAATTTTGAAATTTCATAACAAAACGACTGGTAGAATTATAGTGGCTGCGATTGCCGACGCACTGCAGAGGGCCCCTGTGCAGACGCTCGACGCTCATGATCATTACCCATTAAGAGGTGAAAAACGCTCCATTTAATCGGATCACCCTGCTAGAACCTCCATTCACGCATGCATGCAGAGGTTTTACGTGAAATGCATAGGGCTTATCCCAGCCGCCGATTGTAGCTAAGTTGGGCATTCGGCGGAGAGTGAATGTCGGAAGTGTGAATCGGAATTCGGAAGTAATTCATCTTTGCTTCAGTGAGATGAAGTGTTTTGTTCACTCGAGTGTGAACAAAAGTTTCTCGTTTTTCGTGTGAAGGGAAGCGCTGCAAACGCGAACAAAAACTGTTAAACGGAACCAAAAGTAACGCACGGCATAGCGGCAAGGGATCCCGTAGAGATAGGTTTGTGATTTCCAGGCCATTTCAGGCCACTCAGGGTCAGTGCTGACTCTCAGAAGCCTGCTTAGGATCCCGGAGATCGACGTGGGTCACCTCAAATATTTACGTGTACGTGGTGCTTTAGGGCTTTCCGAGCCCAAGGTGGGGCCCTCAGAAGCAGTGTGGGCGGCGGGCGCTAAGAGACTAGGCCCAGGGTGAGCCTGGAGCCCTCGGATAGCAGTGTGAACCCTCGGGGTCTGTGTCGAATCCCTAAGGACCCTACGTAGGGACATAATAAACATGTGTTGCGGACCTCAGAGGGACACGTGGGCTGTGACCCCTCAGATGCCGGCTTGGGGTTGGCAAAGTCTGTCGCCTCAAAAATTTGGCTGAACTATCAGAGGCCAGTTAAGGTTCTCAGAAATGTTCGAAGGCTCAAATATCCCTGTATGGGCCCTCAGAGAACATGAACACCAGTGGGACTTTCAGAGGCCGGTTTGGGCCCTCTGAAAGCTTCTTTAGGGCTCACTGGAGCTCCTTAGGAGCCTTTGTTTAAAGCAAGCTCATGAGCCCTGCGACACTTGTACGGTAGGTACTTGAGCCTGTCGCAGACATTTGACGAGTTGAGAAAGGCCCCGAAGATTTCGTTTCACGCTTTGAACGAAAATTGTGTCAGCACTCCAAAACTTATGAAAATCAGCTGTAAAATGTAATAAAGAACGAACTAGGAACATGTAATGAATCACAGCATTGACATTTCCGAGTCTGGACTCGGAGTCTTGAAGATTTTGGCGACTGCGAGTTAGACTCTGGTTTGAACTGCACGCTCAAACCGAGTCTGACCTCACAGGCATTCTCAGAAAGGTAGGGGAAGCCGGGGGAAGCCCGGGCGCGGGGGAAGCCCGGCCACCCCGTTTCCGGCTAAATTATTCACAATAGAATGTTCAAGTGTTTGTCCTTTCAGCGTGGCAGCTAAGGTAACGCCAGCAAAAAAGTTAAGGCTAACAAAAATTGCATATTGTTAAAGTTATAGAGCAAAAATGATATTTTAAGGGTTTTTAGCTAGAAAGTGAGATATGTTGCACTGTTAATGTTATACCATACAGTACTAATATTTATACGAATGTTATGTAAGGACCATTTAAGTGTTTGTAGTGAGGGGTGACGAGGCAGGCTGGCTTAAGTATGACATTTTTCGAACATCGCTGTTCTAAAATAAAAATTATCACATTGGGGTAACCCCGGGCGAGTGGCCAAGCCTACCCCCAACCGAGAGCAATGCCACTAAACCACTGTTTTCCATGAGATAATAGGTACTGAGCAGGTTTGGTTTACACCTAGATCAAAGATAAATTTCGAAAATAAACATGTTATCATAGACAAAGCCAGTCATGTCACTTAAGGTCAACTAGGGTCAAACTATGTTTTTGCAGATAACGCGACAGACAATGAAGCTAGAGCTTCAAAAATGGTGTCGTTGTGTTCTTCTTCATCAGCCGAGTCGAATGATATGCAATATGATGCATTAAGGTAAAAAGAAAAATAAATTTTAAGGAATTTTGAAATTCACATTTTTTGTCAATTTTGCATCACGATTTTCATCGACCTGTACTGTATATGTGGTAGACGCTAGCTAAAATACCAGTAGTGACATAAACTCTAAGATGTCCAGAGCTAATGCGTACCTTAATATTTCACTTTCCGTTAATATTTGGAAGACACATAATGGTTTCATCAACTCGTTGTAAAGCGCTGGGAAGGTGGCCGGCGTTACCCCTATGCCGGGCTTACCCCAGAAAAATCAACACTTTTTTAAAACTCGATTTTCTCAGCCTTATACTTATTCCACGAAACCGACTTTTTGGGAAGACACGGCCAATGAACTTAGCTAGCTAACAGGATATCAACATTTTATACAGCACGTATGGTATGTAATAAAAATGAAAAAGAGCTTACTATGCCGGGCTTCCCCCGGCTTCCCCTACCCCCATTTTTTCCCGACTCCAAAATCTCATCGGATCTGTATCGATCTCAGGGGGTGCCCGGTCCGAGGTTGGGGGGGGCAAGCTGCCCCGCTTGCCCCCCCCCCCCCCGTGGCGACGCTAATGTGTCCTGAATCCAGATATGATGCTTAGATGTCGCGTAAATTTACAAAGACACGAAAATAGTAACCCGTTAAACCACTGATATTACTATAGGTACCAGCTATTATAGGTACCTACCACACATGTGCACCCACACAACAACGTGAATGCAACCATGGTGGTGTTTCACTGATGATGCAGCACACTGCTATTACACAAGTCAAATTGGGTTTCCATGGAGATGTCAGTCTTGAAATTGTGTCTTGAAAAATTAACATATGATGATGACCTCACTGGTGGCAGCAGGCGCCCAATGTCCGTTCAATGGAACAAAGTGTCAACAAACTTGGGGAAAACTGTTTTTCACTGTTGCTGAGGTTATAATGGAGTAAGCGGTTCCGTCCATAATATTTAGACATTAGTAGAGCAGACGTCACATGAAGGTTTTCCAACTGAGCAGAGGCGCTGTAGGTTTCTGGGTTGTAGGGTAGGTTTGTAGGTTGTAGGTTAGGTTAGGTCAGGTTAAGTTAGGATTGTTTACAGGGTGTTTCACTAAAAATGTCAAAAAGTAAAAGGTCATAATGCACATAATAACAATGTTTTCTAAGGAAATTTGCATATCATTTCATCCGCAATTGTTGGACATTTGAATATATAAAAACGATATCACCGTCACTCAAACCTATTCCACACATCTGCCCCTTCTTTTGATGCACCGTTTCGGCACGTGTCCGGAGGTGCCTCACAGCCCGTTTTCATCTTCAGCGTCCAGACTGTCGGCAAAGCCTTGAATTGTGCTCTTCAGCTCCCGAAGTGATGCGACTTGAGTCTTCCTCAGCTCTGCGAGAGCTACTGAGTCACTGACCAAACCAGAGGCTTAGCGGTGACAGATCGGGGCTTCGCGCTGGCCAGGGGCGGGCGGCAAGGCAGCTGATTATTCGGCCCAGGAGCTTCTGGTCCAGTCAGTTCCTGGTGGCTACAGCCGTTACAGTGGTTGATTTTAATAACTTGTAAGGCCCTGGCTATTTCTGATGTTGGAATTAGCTTCTTGTTATCTTCAAAGGCCCTCAAAAAGACCCTGACCTTCTCAACGGTTTTCGCCGAGAGGTGGGGGCAACCCCGCCTTTTTTGGACTGGAACCGGCATCGAAGGAACCCTTTTAAACCTCTCAACAAGCCCTTTGAAACTTTTATAATCTGGAACGTAGCGAGGTGAGAGAGTAAAAAGTTTCCTGAAAAGTCGGCATACGGTTTCAATGTTTCTGATGGCACCAAATGTACATAAGTGTAATTCATCCCTCCTGTTGCGGTGTAAATAACCTGTTCTTGTTCTGCATAAGGAAAAAATGACTAGTAACTTTGGCCTACTGCCCTCGCTCCGTATGAGTGTAAAATATATCTTAAATGGATAAATAATAAATGTCCAAAAATTTGCAACAAAGCCACGTGCGCAGACACGTGATTTGCATATTCTATATATCTTTAATAGGCATTTACTTTTTGACACTTTTAGTGAAACACCCTGTAGGTTTTGTTAGAAAGAAGCACCTATGGGTATAGCGCCTCTCCTTGCTTGGAAAATATTTGTGTGACGTCTGCTCTCCTAATACCGGTATTTATACATTACATTGCAATACAAGTTTGACAGCATGATGTCACCACTGTTCTAATATAAGTCCCAAAATGCACGCATGGAAATTATCAGGAAGAAATCAAATGTTTAAATTAATTGACATTCGATTTTCTCAGGTTGTTTTTGCCCACTAGAACACATGCTTCTTCAAAAAACATACTTGGAGCCAGAGTCCTTTCGAAAAGAATAACAAACAAACCATAAGCAGGGAGGACAAGCAGGAGTAAGGACTGGACAGTAGAGAAAATGATATTGTGAGGTGGGATTTGCAAAGGGAGGGTAAAAGCTGGCACTGCTTGACTAAACAAATCTACAGATTGAGGTACCACAAAGTTTTGTTCGCATTACTTCATAAAAAAAACTTCCATATAAGGAGGCTTGAAATGAGCTCACGCATGTTTAATGGCATAATGCCATTAAACTACGTACTTAACCTGAAACTTGATAATGGCGTGATGCTGAAAGCTTGTTTTACTGCTTTAGATATTTATTTTGCCTAAAATAAAAATACTTTGACACATGTGAGATCATTTCAAGCCTCCTTATATTAATCATAATCATGTCATCCATCCTCGCCCACATAAAAAAACTCCAAGCCTTGAATTCCAGGACCTGAAAGAAAATATGAGCTTCCAAGCATGAGATTCTAGCAGAAAGCGGAAATTCTGACAAATACTGCGCATATGCGACAGATGACAATAGTTGGAAACGGGTTCATACTCACTTTCCATGAACTCCCCACATTCATCTTTAAGCTGTGTAGTCTGCTGAGCTATCTCAGGATCTAGGATACGTAACTTATGGAGGTCATCGAAGTGAAGTCCTGCCTTTAGCAGGGGATCCTCCCCAGCTGACATAGCCAAACACCAGTCGTAAACAATATCAAAGTTTGATCAAGTATGCAGCGTTGCCGTGAAGTGAAATGTTTTCTACATTTAATTTCTTGTTTACCAAAATTCATATTTTTGTACTAATTACACCTTTTTGCACCTAAAAAAAAAATCATTCAATTTCGGCGAACTGCTTTCAACTTTAGCGATCTTGCATTTGCTTCGAATAGGGGCATATCATTTCGTCATATGGGCTCTTCTTTGACATCGGGCACACCCCATCGGTATCAGTCAACGCTCGGGGTTACATGAGCAGAGTTGCAAAGCATTACAAACCAGTGACGTACCCAAGGGGGGCCACGGGGGCCATGCCTCCCCCCTGAGCGCCTTCGGCGCTCAGGGGGCCCCTCAGGCCCCAGGATATTTTTCTTTAAACACTGGATAAAACGTCTTTTACCCGGAAGAAAAAATGATATTAAAGTTTCATCCAGAATTGGAGGATCAAAAGCATGCGATAGCATGCTTTTGCATCCGGAAATTCCCATTGTTGGGTCGCTGAAAAAAGTTCGGCTGAACCTGTTTGTCAGTGAGTGAGTGAGTGAGTTTGTCTAAGCTTTTTTGGACCTGGAGTCAAAATGGGTGGACCGATCGGGACGAAAGTGGGACCATTTGATTCGTCTCCGGCGAGGTAAACTTTTGGTGCTGGCCTCGATTCGCTCGGTGCCTCGTGGCACATGCTATTCCGCTTCAAAGTTTCGGTGACACGAAATTTTTTGTCAAGGCTACAGGTCAACCCGAGGTCACGGGCAAAGCCATACTGGCGGGACACATCGGTAACACCTTGAACCAGTTTCCAGGGGGGTCACCGTCTGCGAGGGGTGCAGGCTGCACGTGCTGGGGTCGGAAAACCGTTTTGACGTGAGGTCCTCTGGCTCAAAGAAATTTTAAGCTATCAACCTCAAAATCGGTTCAATGGTAGTCCCAGGCAAGGCCTCCAAAATAATGCACATTTGGTTGAGCTACTCTGTGGTGCATGAGCTATGCACGTGCAAGCCGATTGCACCCCTTCGTACGTTGCCACGCCTGCAGGGTAAACGGCAGCTCTAACTGGTTCAAAACTTGCCAGGTCATAAGAAGAATACATTTGATCACGACATTCCGGCGAGATAATATCCGAGGGGTGCAAGCTGCGCGTGCGGGGGGCGGATAACGGTTTTGACGAGGGATCCTCTGATCCCGGGAAACGTCGATCTAGCGACACAAAAGTCGGTTTTTAATGAAGTCATTGGGCTATGGATCCTCCAATTCTGGCCCAAGGCAACGCACGAGCGCTGCCGGCATCTAGTTTATGTGCCCTGGTTACCCGAGGGGCCCCTGCAGTCATCCAAGGGCTCCCAGTTTCCTGGGCCCCTGGTCGCCTAGGGGGCCCCTGGTAGCCGGGGGCCTGGTCTCATGGGGGCCCCTGATAGCATGTGACCCCTAGTCGCCTAGGGGGCCTGGTCGCATGGGGGCCGCCTCTGGTAGCATGAGGCTCCTGGTCGACTGGGGGTCCCTAGTCGCCTAGGGGGCCCCTGGTAGCCGGGGGCCTGGTCTCACGGGGCCCCTGATAGCCTGTGGCCCCTAGTCGCCTAGGGGGCCCTGGTCGCATGAGGCCCCTGATCGACTGTGGGCCCCTAGTCGCCTAGGGGGCCCTAGTCGCATGGGGGGTCTCTGGTCGCATGAGGCCCCTGATCGCCTGGGGGTCCCTAGTCGCCCAGGGGGCCCCTGGTAGCCGGGGGGCCTGGTCGCATGGGGGCCCTTGGTTGCCTGGGGCCCCCGGTCGCCCCTAGTCGCCTGGGGGACCCTGGTCGCCTTGGGACCCTGGTCGCCTTGGGCCCCTGGTCGCCTGGGCCCCTGATCGCCTGAGGGCCGCAGGTCACCTAGAGGGCCCCTGGTCGCCTGGGGGCCCCTGGTAGCCGGGGGCCTGGTCGCATGGGGCCCCCTGGTCGCCTGGGGGGCCCCTGATCGCTTTTGGGGCCTGATCGCATTGGCCCTTGGTCGCCCTGGTCGCCTGGGATGTGGGTCGATTTGCAATCGCATTTCCTGCTAAGTCCTATTCCTCCAATTAACCCTCGCCCGTAAACGGTGTTTTGCCACCTTCGCCCATACAGGGGGGTTGGTGCGACCCCCCTGGCGTTTGATAACGAAGCGACGTAGAGCTTAGCGGAAAAGACCAACGGATTGCTCTCAACGAGATCTCGCGATTGGTGGTATATTTTTTGGTCCTAGGTCAACATTTGACCTACTTATGACCGATCAAAGGTCAAATTTTCGGAAAAATCTTACTTTTTCCGATTTCCGCGCCGATTGCGGCAAAACGGTAAGAGATATCGACTTGAAACCTTCACTATCGTGATCCTTGATCAATTCTCTATCGTTTGGTGTGTATTTCGATGTCATAACTTTAAAAATGATGCGTTGGGAGCATCGGAAGTCTGCAAGGTCATTTGTGCATTGGGTCACGTCAGGCGTGTGACGTCACTGACCTGACCCTGACCCAAAGTGAACTACAAGAAACAACCGACGATGCCTGAAATGGATAGCAAATTCGAATTTAGGGCATCAAAATACCCCGAAAAGGCATACAAGTGCAAGAAGTCATTACAGGTCAACCGAGGTCACTGACCTTACCTTCACGGGCGTAGGAACGTCATGAAAAGTGGGTGGGCCATCCTGTCAAGGGGCCTCCTTTTCCAGGGGGCCTCCTATTTTCAGGGGCCTCCAACTTTTGCCTCGTTCTGCTGGCTGCTTTCAAGTATGACCTCTAAATCTAGCTTCTGAGATCGGGCAGATGTGCCCAGGGGCGTAACCGCTTAAGCGAACAGTGCGGAAAGTCCGCACCATTTTTAAAACTTGTTCTCCCTCCGATTTTTTAGAATCTATTTGCCGCAAGCGCCGCATGACCCCTGAAAACCTTTACACAAATGTCTTCCTCATAGGCGCCCTCTTTAGCATATAAGCGCCCTATGTACACTGTACAGTCATCAGAGACATCCCTATATGTCCCACAGTCGCCCCGTTGTCGCATACAATGTGCGCTTATCATAGGCGTCTCTCTTTTATGGACACTTGAAGGCGCCTCTCTTTGCCATGCCGGCGCCCCTGTTTCTTATGAATGCACCCCCATGGCATTGATCAATTGCATTTGCAGACCTCTATTGCATGTGGACGCCCATATATGTAGGCCTCAGAGACGCCCCTCTTTCGCATTGAGGCGCCCCTATGGGCTTCATAGGCGCCCCTCTATTGCACGTAGGTGCCCTACTGTCTCAGAACCGCTCCCCTTTGGCATGTAGACGCCCATCTTTCGTACGGAGGAGCCACTGTGGTTCTTAAAGGAGACGGCATGGTGCTCCCAGACGCAGATGGGGCTCTCGGAGTCGACAGTGTGGGACCTTCAGTCGCTGATGGGTGCCCGCCAGATGTGGACCCTCGGAGACGCCGGTATGGGGCCCTCAGAGATGCCGGTATGTGGCCCTTAGAGACACCGGTGTGGAACCCTCAGATACTTCAGTGTGAAGCCCTTACAATTGCTGGTGTGGAGCTATGAATGCGCTGGCTTAAATCCCTCAGAGGCCCGTACATGGACATTAGAGCTCAGTGAGAGCTTGTGTGGTGCCTTCAGTGGCCTTGTGGAGCCGTTAGACATCAACATGGTGCTCTCAGGAGCCGGTGAGTCCTCAGAGTCATAGACATAGACATAGACATAGACATTTATTAAGGCGATCCACAGTGCTTGTGGCTATTACCACCTCTCGTCAAAGATACAAAGTCATAAAAAGTATGGGATGGAACTTACACGCACACAGGTGAATGGGTCAAATCGATAAAACGTCACAGTACGGTATAAAGTAAACATTAGTCCGGTGGTTTAGATAGGTAACGTTTGAGGTGGTGAGGGAACACGGTCACAGGAAGCTCAGTTAGTATCGATGGTAGTGGGTTGAAGAGTGCAGGACCGCGACAACAGAAGCGCCTCTTCCCCATTTCGGTACGTGACCGGGGCACATAGAGGTCGCGGTCCTGGCGAGTCGTCCTGGTCAGTGTCCCCAAGGCTTCGCGCCTATTTGCGACAGTAACAAAGCCCTCGGCTAAAGCTTGGGGCTCGCCGTGATTGCGCACTTTTTGTACGAGACAGAGAGTGTGATAAGATGCCAGCTTCTCCGCGCTGAGTCAACCCAGCTCCTCAAGCAGGTGCGATACATGATCATGCCTTTTCACCAGTGTGGGGTCTTCAGAGCTCCGAGATACTGGTGTGGGGCCCTCAGAGGTGTCGTTGTGGGTCCTTCAGATGTACCTATAGAGCCTTGAGATGCACAGGTGTGATGGCCCACAGAGGCGCCGGTGTGGGGCCCCAGAGCCACCGATATATGGCCCTAAGAGACACTAGTATGACCCTCAAAGGCGCCGCTGTGTGGCGCTCATAAACACTGGTGTGGAGCCATCACAGGCGGGTGGAGCCGTTAGAGGCCGGAAAGGGCCCTTAGATGCCTACAAGGAGCCTTCAGAAGCCGGCGTGGCACCCTTATGGGGATAAGCGTGTCTACTTAGGAGCCCTTGAGGTGCCCTCATGAGCTCTGTGGGGCCCTATCGAGCCGAAATATGGCCACGGCCAGTTGCCGCCGCATGGCTCTTCGGACTATCATTCTCAGGGGCCTCATCTGCCTAGTTTGAATAGAAGGGCCTCTCAGACCATCAGTATCATGGGCCTCCTCTGGCTAGCATAAATTAGAAGGGCCTAATTCGTATATGATGTAAGATAAAAACACCAAAACCACCCAACGTTTCGTGTTATTCACTTTTTCAAGGGTGATATGACACATTTTACCTATCGAGTCAAGTACGTTTTTTCGGTTTCGTTCGAATATAGCGCGGGCACTTTTTCACAAATTTCCTCTGCCTTGCATGACATATACACACATACATACACGCATACTACAAATTAACGTCTTTCCTAGCCAACAGAGCAGACACCGAAGCTAGTCTGAAGAATCCACTCGAAGTGTTCAAAACATCACCCTTCGCAATAAACGCTGCTTCTATAATTCTCCGTTGGGTTTTAGAAAAGTTTTGATCTACATGTGTGGCCCGCGTCCAATCAGGAAAATGCCCTTCTTTCTCAGCGTGAATAACAAATGCATTAGAAAGTCTGTGATTACGTAAATCCCCCCTGTGTTCACGGATCCGTGTTTTGAGACCCCTACCAGTTTCCCCGTAGTACACCCGCGGGCACCCACCACATGGAATTTTGTAAACTACGCTGTCTCTGTTGCGAGACTGTTTCCTTTTTTTACGCATCATCCCACCTATCTTCTGCCCCCCTACAGAGACTATGCCCAGCGCAGGACCTATCAGTCCAATTCAAATAATCATTAGAAGGGCCTGTTAAACAGGCCCTTCTAATGATTATTTGAATTGGACTGATAGGTCCTGCGCTGGGCATAGTCTCTGTAGGGGGCTGTTAGACCATCAGTCCTAGGGACCTCCTCTGGTTAGTATAAATAGAAGAGCCGCTCAGACCATTAATCTCAGGGGGCTCCTGTGGACAGTATAAATAAAAGGGCCTCTCAGACCACCAGGGGCCTCCCTAGAAAAGTGTAAATGTGGATAGAGGGCCCCCTCAGATTCATTAGGAGTGGACTTCTCTGACTATCAGTCTCAGGGGCCTCTTGTGGCCATTATGAATATAAGAGCCTCTCAGACCATCGGTCTCAGGGGCCTCTTCTGACTAGTGTGGATAGAGGGCCCTCCCAGACTACCGGTTTCAGGGGCCTCCAGTGGCCAGTTATATGAGCAGAAGGGCCTCACAGCCATCAGCCTCGGGGGCCTCTTCTGACTGGTGTGAATATGAGGGCCTCTCATACCATCAGTCTCAGGAGCCTCCTCTGCCTAGTGTGAATATAAGGGCTTCCCTGGCCATCAGTCTCAGGGGACTCTTCTGACTGGTGCCGGATTGAGGGACCTCCCAGACCGAAAGTTTTGGGGGTCTCCTGTAGCCAGTATGAATAGAAGGGCCTCTCAGTCCATCAGTCTCATGGGCCTCTTCTGCCTGGTGTGATTATAAGGGCCTCTAAGGTCATCAGTTTCAGGGGCCTCCTCTGACTACAGTGTAGATGGATAGACCTCCCAGACCATCAGTCTCAGGGGCCTCTTCTGACTACTGAGGATAGAGGGGCCTCCTCTGACTTGTGAGGGTAGGGGGCCTCGGCTAGGCCGCCAGTGTCAGGGGCCTATTCTGACTAGTGTGGATGGAGGGGCCTCCCAGACCATCAGTCTCAGACCTCTGACTAGTGTGGATAGAGGGGCCTCCCAGACCGCCAGTGTCAGGGGCCTCCCCAGACCAGTGTGGATATTGGGGCCTCCTCAGATCCACGAGGGCCTCTCAGGCCATCAGTCTCAGGGGCTTCGACTGACAAGTATGAACAGAGGGCCTCCTTGGATCCATCGCGGCACCTTGGAGTCCGTGCGTGGGGATTCGTGGAACTTATTTTTACCGAGTTTGTTTATTCTGGAAGGTGACGACGTCCTCTCAAATCGAGACGAGGGGCCTCGAGTAAAAAGTGGGTGGACCAAAACACATGGTTGGCCCCCCACCTCGAAAAGTGGGTGGGCACTTGCCCACCTGGCCCCCCCCCCCCTGTTCCTACGCCTATGAGTACGATCACGTACTTCCTCACAAGACTCGCGGAAGACTTCAAAAAGGTGCACAATGTTGCAATGTCGCCGCCAGTGGCTGTTGTGGATTTTAGTTGGGCGCTAATCCACTCAGCATTGGCGGCCTTCGACAAAGTGGACATCAGGGCGTACCTGGAAGAGGCGTGGCGGCGTCTGGGGGATAGACACATGTCGGAGAAAGAATCACGTGGAAATGGACCAAAAACCCTGGTTTTTCTGTGTACGGCCCATCTTGCGAACAATTTCGCCCGAGTTCTTCGAGAACATGTCCGTGAAAAAGTAGTGCGTGCGAGCTACATGTGGCTTCTCTGACCCGTCTTATGGGGTGTCGGGAGCTAGCCGATCTGTCAGAGCAGTTCAAGAAAGTGTGCATACTGGCACTGTCACACGAAGCTGTTGAGATGAGTGAAGACATCCCGCATGTCGCGGAGCCAGAAAACCTCAGCACCGAGCCCACTGCGTACCCAATGCCAGGAGGAAAGACAACTTTGCGGACAGGGACACCTTTCGGGCGGTTTTTCAGCAAACTGGAGGAAGACGTTCGCAAGGAGCTTAAGATGAGTGGACCTGTTGCCAATAGGTTTTACTCACCGCGCCTCCTGAAGCAGCTCCAAGTGACATTCATGCCGCTAGTGCCACTATGGACAAAGCTCCTTGTCGGCGATGAGCGTCTGCCGTCCAACTCGTGGTCCAACTCAGCAGTTGAGTCGTTTTTCAAGACAATGAAGAAAAGTCTGCTAAGATCTCGCACGGGTCTGCTGGCAGGAGACTTTGTTCGTACGGTTTTGAATGATCTGTCAGCTAGAGTGAAAGCAGATATCATGTCCAAGAAAGTCGAGAAAGCTAAAGCATCTGACGAGAAAAGTGCAGGAAGAAAAAGGACTCATGAAAAGGCATCATGTACAGGAAGGAAAAGGACTCATGAAAAGGCATCATGTGGACTCTCTCCTGAGAGAGCGAGGGAAAGATGGGGTCCAAAGCGAAGGAGGCGGAACGTAAGCAAGCGGCCGTACAGGGAGAGGGACCCACCCGATATACTGAAGAAGGTGACGAAGCCAAAAATTGAGTCCCAACCATCATCATCACCAGTGGTTTCCAGTGACGCCAAACAGATGAAAGAACTTGCTGCTCCGCTGAATGTGGGAAACATCGTCGTCGCCAATGATAGTTGGAAGACTCTTGCCGCCAACAGCTGGCTGGATGACGCCATAGTGGATGCCTCTCTCCTAGCAAGTGCTTCATCGACCTCCGATGATGTGACAGTGTTTAGTGTCCACTGCATGGATAGAATTGCTCGAGTGCCTATCACGAGGGGATTCGAAATCATTACTCGAATTTGAATCCGAATACGAATACGACGCTAACTTTATGGACATATTGCATGTTAGTGTTTTTCTATTTGCGTGTATTGTCAAGTATTGAAAATTAATCATGGTGGGCTCTAAACTTCCCAGGGGGGGGGGGCTCAGTTTAGCACAAGGGGGACTCAAGCCCCCCCCCCCCAAAGAGATATAAAGTTACGCCCCTGTTTGTGCGCTGATTCGTTAGCGATTAGCTAGGGCACCAGGGTGGATCCAGGCTTTCAGTTTGAGGCAGGGCCGGGGTGCGGAGCCAGAGCCGGAGCTGGAGCCGGAGCCGGCATATTTTGCCCGGAACCGGAGCCGAAGCCGTGAAACAATATAACCCGCAGACGGAGCCGGAGCTTTAAAAAAAAAAATGGAGCGACTCCGGCTCCTTTTTTTGAAGAGGAAAAATTTTTTGACCTACAGGGTGTTTCACTAAAAGTGTCAAAAAGTAAATGCTTATTAAAGATATATAGAATATGCAAATCACGTGGCTGCGCACGTGGCTTTGTTGCAAATTTTTGGACATTTATTATTTATCCATTTAAGATATATTTTACACTCATACGGAGCGAGGGCAGGAGGCCAAAGTTACTAGTCATTTTTTCCTTATGCAGAACAAGAACAGTTATTTACACCGCAACAGGAGGGGTGAATTACACTTATGTACATTTGGTGCCATCAGAAACATTGAAACCGTATGCCGACTTTTCAGGAAACTTTTTACTCTCTCACCTCGCTACGTTCCAGATTATAAAAGTTTCAAAGGGCTTGTTGAGAGGTTTAAAAGGGTCCCTTCGATGCCGGTTCCAGTCCAAAAAAGGCGGGGTTGCCCCCACCTCTCGGCGGAAACCGTTGAGAAGGTCAGGGTCTTTTTGAGGGCCTTTGAAGATAACAAGAAGCTAATTCCAACATCAGAAATAGCCAGGGTCTTACAAGTTATTAAAATCAACCACTGTAACGGCTGTAGCCACCAGCAACTGACTGGACCAGAAGCTCCTGGGCCGAATAATCTGCTGCCTCGCCGCTCGCCAGCCAGCGCGAAGCCCCGATCTGTCACCGCTAAGCCTCTGGTTTGGTCAGTGACTCAGTAGCTCTCGCAGAGCTGAGGAAGACTCAAGTCGCATCACTTCGGGAGCTGAAGAGCACAATTCAAGGCTTTGCCGACAGTCTGGACGCTGAAGATGAAAACGGGCTGTGAGGCACCTCCGGACACGTGCCGAAACGGTGCATCAAAAGAAGGGGCAGATGTGTGGAATAGGTTTGAGTGACGGTGATATCGTTTTTATATATTCAAATGTCCAACAATTGCGGATGAAATGATATGCAAATTTCCTCAGAAAACATTGTTATTATGTGCATTATGACCTTTTACTTTTTGACATTTTTAGTGAAACACCCTGTAGTTCGGTTTGTCAAACCGAGGCGGGTGCCCCCCCCCCATAGGGTTTTTTCGCGATAGCTCCGAACACGCTGGCGATAGAGAGCTGAAACTTGGCATACCTGACCTTATGTATAGTCACTTTTCGGATTATTCTCTGGGATAATAATATCTAACTCACAAGTCCATATATTTCGGATGATGTTGCTCTCCCTTGGTCACTGGACAAAATAAAAACAATTACATATATGAAAAACCACACACCAAAATTATTCCCTAGACGGGTTACATTTTTCAAAAATATATCACTTGCCAAAAAACTGACACGGTCTTTTAGCTTGCATGTTCCTCTACATAACAAGTAGTGCAACCAATCTTCTATATGGATACCTACTACCTATAGGCTTGTGTCTACAGAGATACATCGGACACAATAGATCAATTTGCACAACCGGGTGTATGTTTAGTTCCTATGGATGACATCTTATGCTCATGTCGACCTATTTCTAAGGGTGAAATCCCATATTGGACTAAGGCCAAATTTTCCTACATCTCTGTTCATGTATGGATCTTTTTCTTTTATTTCCAGGACCGGTCCAGGACCGGTCAGCCAGCGCCGCCGGGGCCGGACCAGCCGTCCGGGACCGGTCAGCCAGCGCCGCCGGGGCCGGACCAGCCCACAGTGGGGATTTTTCCGATCTAGCGCCTATTAATTCAAAAAATATTTTTTGGTTTTTTGTTTATTTTTTGTGTCAGTAGGGCTAAGAAATGTCTGAATTTTTCATATATGGCATTGTTTTATCTGTATGTCCACAGCAAAACTAAGAAAAATGCGCCCAAAGTTCACACTCATGCGTGATTACTCAATGGGCTCAGCAAGGCCCGAAAGTATAGCTCAATTTCATTGTCCTGTCCTGTTGGTTTTAATCTTGCGAGGTCTTAAAGTTGCATATCGTCTGAAAGGCACCTTTATTAGGAATGGAATGGCAAACAGAAAGTATGCCACAACCTTACTAAGGTCACAAAAATGCCCTTTACAAAAAAACCCTTACAGACACCATATTGAAGGAATGGTATTCTAAATAAATGTAGGAAATCAACAATGTTCTCTACACTTTTCCACTCCGAAATATATCCTATCGAATTCGCCACTTTCTTCTGCACAAGACAACGTCTAGTTTGGCTGCCGAAACTTGCCTGAACACGGAATATTCACATTAGAGTATCTTAACACCCCACTCGAGGAGCGCTAGGGCAAACAGCACGATATAGGTATGTTCCGGATATAGGCTAATAATTTTACTTCGTGATTTATATGATGCATATTTTCTGAGACACATTCATTAGGAATAGGATGACAAGCGTAAATTATACATACCGTAACCTTATTAACCATAGCACTTGTGGGGAGGGGGAGGGGGACGGGGTCGGATAAAACCCCATGGTTTTCCGCAAATTACTCGCGGAAAAAGCGGCCGATCGCGCCGAAACTTTCGGTACCCTCGAGATCATCAATTTTACATCTAACCTAAAAATTTCATGACTCTGACCCAACTGACCTTTGACCTGTCACATATTTCTCGAGACCATGTTTGGCCGGAATCGCGATTCGGCGTATGCCAGCTCACATTATCCGCGGTTTCCAGTCTTTTTGTGGTTTTAAACGTTCAAATATGTGAAATGATGTTGGTGCCATGCATATTGCATAATGGTGGGTGTCAAGGTCACGTGAAGGTCAAGTCAAGGTCATTGACCTTTTGATGACCTTGGTTCACTTTTTCGAGTTTTACTTGTTTCTAGGGTAGTTTTTGGTGCTGATTTCGATTTTAGCAGCCATTTGAATATTTACGAAGTAGTTCTAGTGCCTTCGTTCCATGTTACGAAGCTATCAGTAGTAGGTGACACTTCTATGGATGGCCGGCAGGACGCCTACTAATTGATCTAACCTGACCTGACCCGACCTGGCCTAAATGCATAAAGACATCGTCTGTGATCAAAACTAACATGAAATTCGTGAGCAGCACCCCAAAATACCCCATAACACCCTAACTTTGCGAAGTTTCAAGAGGTCTCGATTTCCCAACTTTAGTTGGGTCATTAAACTGACTTGAAAAGTCAGCTTATGACCTTGGACTTTGAAATTGGATATATTCGGCCTAATTTCGTCATAGGCAGCACGCTTGACTTTTCCGCGAAGCTCTAGCTTGATCAGGGGCCAAACGGCTGAGCGGGGGTCCAATTGAACCCCCTATACTATGTTGATTATGCACATTTACAGGTAAAATTCTCACCAGGACACACCAGCCAACATCTGTGCACAATCTGGCTACAATTCTACCTATGGTTTGCCCTCTACGAATAAATACGTGCTAGATCGGAAAAATCCCCACTGTGCAGCCGTCCGGGACCGGTCAGCCAGCGCCGCCGGGATCGAACCAGCCGCCCGGGACCAGTCAGCCAGCGCCGCCGGGGTCGGACCAGCCGTCCAGGACCAGTCAGCCAGCGCCGCCGGGGTCGGACCAGCCGTCCGGGACCGGTCAGCCAGCGCCGCCGGGGTCGGACCAGCCGTCCGGGACCGGTCAGCCAGCGCCGCCGGGGTCGGACCAGCCGTCCGGGACCGGTCAGCCAGCGCCGCCGGGGTCGGACCAGCCGTCCGGTCCGATCAGCCGTCCGCGACCAGCGAACCGCCCTCGTTATGTCTCCATGCCTTATGTGAAAGGAGTAAGCGAGCCCATCTCCCGCTTTCTACGCGCTCACAACGTAATTGTAGGGCATTCGTCAAAAACTCTAAAAAAGTCACTAGTTAACGTGAAAGATAGGATTCCCAAGGCCAAGCAAAAGGGTACGATATATGAAATGCAATGTGAATGTGGCGAAATTTACATTAGAGAAACAGGGCGCCCAAAAGATGTCAGGCTCAACGAGCATGCTAAAAACATCGAGCACGGGCGGGTACAAAAGTCGGCACCCGCTCGGCACAATAGGCAGTGCGGTAGAAACATGCACCCCATGGAAGGCAAAACTTTGGCATGTGAGAGTAACTGGAAAAAGAGAATCGTGCGCGAAGCAATAGAAATAAAAGAAAAAGATCCATACATGAACAGAGATGTAGGAAAATTTGGCCTTAGTCCAATATGGGATTTCACCCTTAGAAATAGGTCGACATGAGCATAAGATGTCATCCATAGGAACTAAACATACACCCGGTTGTGCAAATTGATCTATTGTGTCCGATGTATCTCTGTAGACACAAGTATAGGTAGTAGGTATCCATATAGAAGATTGGTTGCACTACTTGTTATGTAGAGGAACATGCAAGCTAAAAGACCGTGTCAGTTTTTTGGCCAGTGATATATTTTTGAAAAATGTAACCATTCTAGGGAATAATTTTGGTGTGTGGTTTTTCATATATGTAATTGTTTTTATTTTGTCCAGTGACCAAGGGTGAGCAACATCATCCGAAATATATGGACTTGTGAGTTAGATATTATTATCCCAGAGAATAATCCGAAAAGTGACTATACACATGGGTGTCGATTTGTATACCTTTGGGGGTGCTGCAGCACCCCCAATGCTCAAATGAGCACCCCCAATGGTTTTCCGGGCACCCCCAATGATTTTGTCCCTCAATAACTCCCACTAACTCTGCTTGAGGAAAATAATTGTTCTGCAGTATTTCACTACTAAAAATAAAACAATTACGCAATTTACAAGGCATGAAATAAAGATGTAAAGAAAAGAAAAGTTAGTTTTAAGAAGAAGGGCGAAAAAAGACGTTAAAGGGAGATAATGAGCTTTCTTTTTTCTTAAATAAAAATTACTCGACATCTATACTATTTCTACTGTAGTTTCTATAAAATATGAAAATTTCCTAGCACATTTTCGTATGTGAAAAAGGTTTTTATTTTTGCAAAAAAGAAGCAGTACTTGCAGTACTTGTAACACCCACCGAAATGCGTTGTCCTTCTCTATAAAAAAGTCGCAGTATATGGCGCTTTTGTTTACAGCGACGCTTGGGTTTTTGTTTATGTTATCGCCTTGTCGTTGCTTGGTTGTAAGGATTCTAATTTGAATTAGAGTTAATTCGGTTTAGAATTAATTAGATTCTAATTCGGGGGTACATAGTGCCTACTCTTCTTTGTTTCCAAGTATTATTTTGCGCCACAAATGAACGGCATGCGCCAGAAACGTAGCCAAATCTTGCGATTGCGACTACGAAATTCATTATTTTGGCGTCAGAGCCTGAAGCGAAAAATACAAGCATATTTATTTCAAAAAGACTTCAGGTTTGTCGAACGGTGTTATGAGAATTTTGATAACAGTACTGCATAAGTTTTTCAGTGATGCCGCAAAAGTGTGGTATCTATCTTCTTTTATTGTGCAGTCGGCGGGACCGATTCAAAATTGAGTCGTTGCTACTAAAATAGCTGCATATGGCGTCAGATGATGAACAGGAAAAATAGTTGCGTAAATTTAGACATAAACCACCCCCAAACCATGAATATCTTTTGAAGGCACTATAGACGACCATTAACTAACTAGATGTGATGAAGATCAAATGTAAGGAATACGCTCATTTTACAAAATTACATGCAAGTACCAAAACGTGATGTGAGTACTTATTCAACGGTCATTTTCAGCGCTCCCCGCTAACGTGACTTCAAGTTGAGAGATTTGCGGCAAGGTACCGAATTGAGCAAAATGGTTTTAATTTACATTATAACTTGTTGTGTTTTGTCAGAAAATGGTCCTAACTCAGATTTTGTGGAAAAAGGTCATTATCTCCCTTTAACCCGCGCGGGGCTGGGGGGGGTAAATTTTACCCCCCTCGCGAATTTTTGCAATATCTCAAAAACGGCGGCGCGTAGCGCCGCTAAACTTTCAGTACCTTTTCTTACATCAATTTGACACGTTCCCTGAAAATTTGAGCGAAATCCGTCGGAAAATTTTTGAGAAATTGACGTTTTAGTGACGTCATGTTCGCCATTTTCGCCTCAAAAACGGCAAAAGTTCAAACGCCGCTAACATCTTCATTTTTAAAGGAATCAAGACGTAACAAAAAAGGTTATACGTAATTTTACTTTGTCTATCAAATGGCTATCTCGGTTTTTTGAAAATTTCGGATTTTGGCCTAATTTTTTTCAAAAAACTAACTTTTTTGGGAAAATCATTATAAAATCCAAAATTTTGAGTCTATCGAAAAAACCGGAATATATGTCAGAGAAGTGGTCTATGTGCACCTACATACCAAATTTTAGAAGAATCGGTTCAAAAATGTGGCAGTTATTCAAAATTTTATGACGTCACGACACACAAAATTTTTGAAAAATGACTTTTTTGGAAGTTCTAGACCTCGTACGGAAACAAAAATAGCACCATTCGATTCGCCGTGACAAACTGCATCAGATAGACACCTTTTTAGGCCTTAACAACCAACTTCAAAATTTGACCTCACTTGACCTGACCTTGACCTGACCTCGACCTTAAATTCATCCAGAGGTGGTCCATATCACTTATTGAGTGTGCCTATTGAATTCTATGAGTAAAATGACCAATAAAACATGTGTCGCACATGCCCTTTTCTATATTTTGTTTTTTGGTGACCTGACCTGACCTGACCTGACCTTGACCTTGACCTTGACCTCTGAATGATATTGTATGCAGCGAATATTGTCTTGGTAGCCTAAGAACACGTTTTGGGCGATCAGTCTCAGTCCATGACTCCATTCTTTGGTAACTACGGTGCAAGGCCGATACTGTAGAAACTTGCAATTTGTACCCTTGACCTGACCTTGACCTTGACCTCAAACTTTAAATTAAGTACATGTTTTTAGTAGTTCGTGATGAGAGCTTTCGATTGGCGTTTGAATTTTCCAAATCGGACCATTAGTTCGGGAGATAACAGGGGGGGGGGTAAAATTTACCCCCCCCCCCCCCAGCCCCGCGCGTTCGGCTGGAGACCCCAACCCCGCGCGGGTTAAGTTGCGAAGACACTGGTGTGGGTCCGTCGTACACGTGTGTCGGACCCTTAGAGCTGCTGGCGCGTACTCTTTACAAGCCAGCAGGGGGCTCCAGAGACCGGCGACGGGCCCTCAGAGGCCAGCAAAGGGCCATCGGAGGCCGGTGGTACCTTCAGAAACCCTGTGGGGTCGTCTTTAGAGACCGGAACGGACTCAGACGCCGATGGGGCCCTCAGAGTCGCCGGTGTGGGGCCTTCAAATGTCATCGGTGGCAGGGTGGCCGTCACATACGCACTTGTGGTGCCTTCAGAAGCTACGATGTTGGGCCCTCAGAGCCACCGATATAGGGCCTTAAGAGGCACTAGTGGTGGGGCCCTCAGATATGGCAATGTGGGGCCCTCGGACTGGAGACGCCGGTGTGGGGGCTTCACAGTCGCCGGTGACCGTGTGACGGCCCTCACACTTCACAGGCGCCGTTGTGGGGGCTCTCTGAGACACTGCTTTAGGGCCATCACAGGCGCGCGTGGGGCCCTCAGAACTGCTGTTACGGAACGGACCCTTCATAGGCCGACAAGAAGATATCAAGAGGTCACCGGTGCCTTCAGGAGCCTTGTGGGGTTCTCAGAGACTGGCATGGTGCGCTCAGACGCCGCTGGGACCCTCCGAGTCACCTGTGTGGGGCCGTCAGGGTCGCTGGTAACTGAAAAGGGCCCTCAGAACCGCCCATGTAGGGTTTTTAAAGGCATTGGTGTAGGGCCTCAGAGTTAGGGGTGTGGGGCCCTCAGAGACGCCGGTGTGGCGCTCAGCGGCGCCGGTGAGGGCCCTCACAGTCGCCGTTATAGGGGCCCTCAGAGAAATGGGTGTGGGGCCATTACAGGCGGGTGTGCAGCTCCTAGAGCTGGCCCCCTATACGCCGGTTAAGACCCCCAGAGGCCGGCAAGTGGCCCTCAGAGGCTGGCTTGGGGCCCTTATGGAGATAATGTTGGTACTTGTAGGCCCATGAGGTGTTCTTACGAGCCCTGTGGGGCCCTTCTGAGTCCAAATATAGCCAACGTGGAACCTCAGCGTCCAATTGGCGCCGCAGGGCCCCTCAGGCCCGAATAACCCGATGGGCCCCTGAACCTGATGTGGGGGGGGGGGGGCATGTGCCTCACGGGCCCACCTGGCTACGCCACTGAGGAAAATCGTAAACCCATAAATATCGAAATGCGACCACCTGTCATTTTTTCAACGATTATTGTGATCGTCTGATTAACGCCAGAGCCTCGTAGCTATACCGTTGCCTCCCGCGCAATATCCGCCCCTGTGGACCGCAGGGGCTGCTGCACCGGTGCTAATCGCGATCATCGGTTTCTGTCACCTTATTACAGAGGTGCCGGGGCTGCTGCCGAGCTGCCGGCAAATGTACGACTTTTTTCGGAAAGATGTTTATTGTAATGAGGTAGCGCGTGTTTCTTTTTTCCAACCAAAGGAAGGCGCTGTACCCGAAGATGCTTCTTTGTAACCAAACCAAACAAAAACTAACATAACCTAACCTAACCTGACCTAACCTACAACCTACAAACCTACAACCTAACCTACAAACCTACAACCTAACCTACAAACCTACAACCTACAACCTACAAACCTACAGCCTAACCTAACCTACAACGCGCCAAAAATTTCGGCCGGCAGCGGGATTCGAACCCCAGTTATCAGATCATGAGGCGAGTGCGCTAACCACTACGCCACGCAGCCAGCTGACCGCATCGAGGTGTAAGTCACTTTTCAATGACGCAATGGGTTATTCTCCGTATAGCGCCTTCCTTTGGTTGGAAAAAAGAATTACGCTGAGGTAGCCAAGTGCTAGGACGAGCCCAGCTAACAATTTGCCGTTGTTACAACGTCGTTTAAACGTTGTCAAATGGTTACCACAACGTTCCGATTTATCGTTGTGACAACGTAATTTTGTAGACTCCAGAGAACGGCGTGACAACGTCATCCGACCATGCATTTGAATGTCATCACAACGTTTCTGTAACGTGGCCGTGACGTCCCAAAACCGTTCTTACAACGTCCCGCCAACGTTATGAAATGTTTTCTGTAACGTGCCAACAGTGTTTCTGGAACGTTGTCACCACGTTTCCGCAACGTGACTACAAGGGGTATAGAACGCTTTGGCAACGTCTCTGCGACGTTTTTATCACGTACGCACCACGTTGTCGCTACTTCGTATTGCCGTCCCTGCGACCCTGAGTAAACGTCCTAAACATTTTCGCAACGTCCTCTCAACGTGTTCGCAACATACTCAGAATGTGTTTCCGACGCTCTCTTCCCGTTCTCTAGACTTGTAAAAAAGGCATGTAAGAAGTGTATATTTCAATACATCACACAGGTCAATTTACAAAAAAAAAAAAACGACAGCGGCGGCATCGGTGATGGGGCATGGGGCCCAGGGGCGCCCCCATGGGGGCGTGGGACGGAATTGGGTTCTACCGGCTCTAGCGCTGGCCGCTAGCACGCCAGAACTGGTGGAAGTTCACTTCTTCACTAACCCTCGCTGGGAGGATCACTCGGCGGACCGTTAGGCAACGGCTCATTTGCGGCCTCGATGTCCCTAGGCAGCTGGCAGTGCCTGACCAGACGGTCTGCGCACCCCCCGTTCCGGTCGCAGCTTCCGGACAGCCACTTCGCTACCGCCTTGCCGACAGTAGGCCTGCCACAAGGCGCGCTGACGAGTTGCAGGACGTCTGCGGGAAGACATGAGGGAAAATCAGACATATTCAATTCATGAAAAAATCACAAAAAAATACCTGCACCACTTCCCGTAACAGTGCGACAGGCTAGATCAAACATGTCAACACCTTAGAGGCTAGAGCTACAATGAAATATAGCCTAGACCGCACGATATTAAAAGGCACAATCTTGCAAATGTTACTCGTAAATGGTACTTTGACTTACCAGTCAAAGCAACAATCACATCAAACGCAGACAACTGGCGCTATCTTTCATCTTCCAGCTATCTCAGCCGCGCCCGCCGCCGGCCCTCACTGCTCGCTCGCGCTGCGTAGACTGCGGCGCGGCCGGCTGGCTCTGAACGCCGCGCCGGCCGGTGACACTGACGTCACGGCCCCTCCGGCGAGGTCAGGGCGGGCCTCCGTTCGCCAGAGTTTCGGCCCGCGTGGCTTGCTGGCAGCCGCGGATAACAGCCGCGTTTACATAGGGATAGTTGCAAGCCTCTAGCTCCGCCTGTGATGTTGCAAAACATGCCAATGACGCTTTGCAATTTACACATGTTATATATATATATATATATATATATATATATATATATATATATATATATATATATATATATATATATATATATATATATATTTGTAAATGTAGGGAGCAGATTGTTTGATAAGCAAAATTCATTAAACAAGACAGCAAATTGTGCATTTATGAGCTTCTTCCGAGTAGTCTCTATGTTTCTAACAATCCTTCTGTCATCTTCTGGAAAACATTGGAGAATGGTACCTATATTTACATGTAACGTTTCGTTAGTCCTGCTAACATCTTCAGACATTATAGGTACGGACACGCATAGCAAAACAATCACAATTACATAGAAAGAATACATTCGAAATCGTATCGTAGCTTCGATCATAAAAGGAATAACATTCAAATTCAAAATTGACACGTTTCATAACTATCATCCATCGTATGTGAATGGGCCTATTTTCTTGAGGCACCTCAGATAAAAATAACTGACATCACACACCTAAAACACCATACATGGAGATCTACAGTCTTGGCACTAGAGGCTGGCTATCACACAGCGAGATAGTGCCTCTCATATTTGACTGCCGGTTTATGTGGGGATCTTTGTCTCTTATGTAGACCGCTTCTAGCACTTTAAGTTTGCGTCTGTTTGAGTTCTTGACCAGTATGTTTGTGTTGTCTACCATAGTGGATCTTGTGAGAGTGGTGTGATGTTTGGCTTTCACATGCTGTTTGGGTGCACCGTCCTGCAAGTGCATAGTAATGCGTCTGGATAAGGTAGTTGTGGTATGGCCAATGTAGGACGAGTTGGTCTGGTGCGCACACTCACCAAAGGGGCATTTAAACTCGTAAATGACATTGGTCGCTTTCAGTTTGGACGATTCCTTAGACAAGTTATTGTTCATGATCAATGAGGACACTTTTGGGCTTTGATAGTAGATGATAAGTTTGATTTCATCGGTTGATCTCACTGCTGTGCAGTTTCTTGAAATGATATCCCGCAGAGTCTTTTCTTCCGCTTTGTAGCCAGTTGACATGTTACCCTTGTAGAAGAGTAAAATGTCTGTCTGTTTTTTGTCGTTGGTTTTTGCTGGGGATGTTAGAAAGTGTTTGTGCAGCTGGTGTCTGATTTCTTTGTCAATATCTGTCAACGTGAAGTTGTTGCTCACCAGCATCTGTTTTACTCGACTGAGCTCCTGGTGTACCAGGGCCCAGGTCGCGCAGTGTTTCAGGGCACGGTGTATGTACGCCCTAATTACACTACGCTTGTAAGTCTCTGGACATTCACTATTGCCGTTAAGGCATTTTCCGCTGTCTGTTGGTTTCCTGTACACTGACGTGATATATTTGCCATTTGACCCATCAACATTGACGTCAAGGAATGGTATTTTGTTGCTAATCGACAGTTCACAGGTGAAATCTAGCATTGAGTTATCCTTGAGTTTCATTTTCAGCAATGCAAGCTGGTTCTCATCGGCGACGTCCACGAAAATGTCATCAATGTACCTACAGTAAATGAATGGCTTCCTATCCATCTGGGACAGGGCTAAAGTTTCAATGTGTGACATGTAAGCTTCCGCAAACAACACCCCGAGAGGTGACCCCATAGCGACTCCATCTACCTGACAGAAGAGTTTGCCTTCTGGACTACGAAATGGCGTGCTTTTGGTACACAGTTCAAGCATCTTTTTGAGGATGCTGCGCGGTAGCCGTGGTGCTGGGATAGAATCATTGTGATAGGTATAGTTAAGTATGATCTCAATAGTCTCGTCTGTCGGCACATTTGTGAAAAGTGAGGACACATCAAGGGATGCAAGAGTTCCTTGCCTTTCTTTCACCTTCAAAATCTCGAGAAACTCACTAGACGACTTTATGGAATAGTCTCTCGGTATGTATGGGTCTAACAGTGAGTTCAGCTGCTTGGCCACTCCATACGTTGGTGTGGGAATTTGTGAGATTATGGGTCTGAGTGGGTTGTCTGGTTTGTGGGTTTTCGGGTTTCCATAGAAATAGCCTGGCTCGTACTCACCGGTGAGTTTGGTGAATTTGACACAGCCGCTCTCAGCATTAGCAGCATCAATCAGAGCATTCAGATCTTTTTTTACTCTTTCGGTGGGGTTTCTACTTAGCTGCTTGAACTTTGACCTGTCATCTAAGAGTGCGTTTACTTTATGAAGGTAATCAGTACGGTCAAGGAGCACGAATATGGATGACTTATCGGCCCGGCGGATGATCAGGTCCTTGTTGTTCCTCAGTTCCTGTGCTGCGTCTCTGAGTCTCTTCGTGATGAGTCGGCTCTTGGTGTTTCCCCTGCTCTTGGTCCCCTCTGCTAGCAGTTGTTCTTGAATGTCAGCTTTAACATGGATTTTCCCCGCCTTATGGTGATCACAAATTTGTTGGTAGAGTAGCTCCAGTTCGGCCTTCTTGTCCTGTTGACTGTGGCGCGGGTAGAAGCTGCAGTTCAGACCTAGGTTTAGTAAGTCCTTTTGGTCCTTCGTGAGATCGTGGGAAGACAAGTTGATGTAGTTGTCACTAGGATTAGGGAGAACGACACGATCGCCGTAAAGCGAGGACAACTTGTTGATGGTGCGCGTCCTCACGGTTTCTTCGTAGTCAATCAATATTTCTTCAATTTTGGTTGTAGCACGCTTCTTGACATCTTCGGCTGCGTTCAAATCACGGAATATTTGAAGGGTGTCAGACAGTTGTTGTGATAGGTCATCTATCAACTGTTTCTTCGTCTTCACTTCGTTCTCAAGCAGTCTTCTCCGGAAGTTGAGCGTCAGGTCACTTTGCTGTACTGCTCGGTCTTGTAGGCGAATATTTGTAAATGTAGGGAGCAGATTGTTTGATAAGCAAAATTCATTAAACAAGACAGTATATTGTGCATTTATGAGCTTCTTCCGAGTAGTCTCTATGTTTCTAACAATCCTTCTGTCATCTTCTGGAAAACATTGGAGAATGGTACCTATATTTACATGTAACGTTTCGTTAGTCCTGCTAACATCTTCAGACATTATAGGTACGGACACGCATAGCAAAACAATCACAATTACATAGAAAGAATACCTTCGAAATCGTATCGTAGCTTCGATCATAAAAGGAATAACATTCAAATTCAAAATTGACACGTTTTATAACTATCATCCATCGTATGTGAATGGGCCTATTTTCTTGAGGCACCTCAGATAAAAATAACTGACATCACACACCTAAAACACCATACATGGAGATCTACAGTCTTGGCACTAGAGGCTGGCTACCACACAGCGAGATAGTGCCTCTCATATTTGACTGCCGGTTTATGTGGGGATCTTTGTCTCTTATGTAGACCGCTTCTAGCACTTTAAGTTTGCGTCTGTTAGTTCTTGACCAGTATGTTTGTGTTGTCTACCATAGTGGATCTTGTGAGAGTGGTGTGATGTTTGGCTTTCACATGCTGTTTGGGTGCACCGTCCTGCAAGTGCATAGTAATGCGTCTGGATAAGGTAGTTGTGGTATGGCCAATGTAGGACGAGTTGGTCTGGTGCGCACACTCACCAAAGGGGCATTTAAACTCGTAAATGACATTGGTCGCTTTCAGTTTGGACGATTCCTTAGACAAGTTATTGTTCATGATCAATGAGGACACTTTTCAGACGTACCTATAATGTCTGAAGATGTTAGCAGGACTAACGAAACGTTACATGTAAATATAGGTACCATTCTCCAATGTTTTCCAGAAGATGACAGAAGGATTGATAGAAACATAGAGACTACTCGGAAGAAGCTCATAAATGCACAATATGCTGTCTTGTTTAATGAATTTTGCTTATCAAACAATCTGCTCCCTACATTTACAAATATTCGCCTACAAGACCGAGCAGTACAGCAAAGTGACCTGACGCTCAACTTCCGGAGAAGACTGCTTGAGAACGAAGCGAAGACGAAGAAACAGTTGATAGATGACCTATCACAACAACTGTCTGACACCCTTCAAATATTCCGTGATTTGAACGCAGCCGAAGATGTCAAGAAGCGTGCTACAACCAAAATTGAAGAAATATTGATTGACTACGAAGAAACCGTGAGGACGCGCACCATCAACAAGTTGTCCTCGCTTTATGGCGATCGTGTCGTTCTCCCTAATCCTAGTGACAACTACATCAACTTGTCTTCCCACGATCTCACGAAGGACCAAAAGGACTTACTAAACCTAGGTCTGAACTGCAGCTTCTACCCGCGCCACAGTCAACAGGACAAGAAGGCCGAACTGGAGCTACTCTACCAACAAATTTGTGATCACCATAAGGCGGGGAAAATCCATGTTAAAGCTGACATTCAAGAACAACTGCTAGCAGAGGGGACCAAGAGCAGGGGAAACACCAAGAGCCGACTCATCACGAAGAGACTCAGAGACGCAGCACAGGAACTGAGGAACAACAAGGACCTGATCATCCGCCGGGCCGATAAGTCATCCATATTCGTGCTCCTTGACCGTACTGATTACCTTCATAAAGTAAACGCACTCTTAGATGACAGGTCAAAGTTCAAGCAGCTAAGTAGAAACCCCACCGAAAGAGTAAAAAAGATCTGAATGCTCTGATTGATGCTGCTAATGCTGAGAGCGGCGGTGTCAAATTCACCAAACTCACCGGTGAGTACGAGCCAGGCTATTTCTATGGAAACCCGAAAACCCACAAACCAGACAACCCACTCAGACCCATAATCTCACGAATTCCCACACCAACGTATGGAGTGGCCAAGCAGCTGAACTCACTGTTAGACCCATACATACCGAGAGACTATTCCATAAAGTCGTCTAGTGAGTTTCTCGAGATTTTGAAGGTGAAAGAAAGGCAAGGAACTCTTGCATCCCTTGATGTGTCCTCACTTTTCACAAATGTGCCGACAGACGAGACTATTGAGATCATACTTAACTATACCTATCACAATGATTCTATCCCAGCACCACGGCTACCGCGCAGCATCCTCAAAAAGATGCTTGAACTGTGTACCAAAAGCACGCCATTTCGTAGTCCAGAAGGCAAACTCTTCTGTCAGGTAGATGGAGTCGCTATGGGGTCACCTCTCGGGGTGTTGTTTGCGGAAGCTTACATGTCACACATTGAAACTTTAGCCCTGTCCCAGATGGATAGGAAGCCATTCATTTACTGTAGGTACATTGATGACATTTTCGTGGACGTCGCCGATGAGAACCAGCTTGCATTGCTGAAAATGAAACTCAAGGATAACTCAGTGCTAGATTTCACCTGTGAACTGTCGATTAGCAACAAAATACCATTCCTTGACGTCAATGTTGATGGGTCAAATGGCAAATATATCACGTCAGTGTACAGGAAACCAACAGACAGCGGAAAATGCCTTAACGGCAATAGTGAATGTCCAGAGACTTACAAGCGTAGTGTAATTAGGGCGTACATACACCGTGCCCTGAAACACTGCGCGACCTGGGCCCTGGTACACCAGGAGCTCAGTCGAGTAAAACAGATGCTGGTGAGCAACAACTTCACGTTGACAGATATTGACAAAGAAATCAGACACCAGCTGCACAAACACTTTCTAACATCCCCAGCAAAAACCAACGACAAAAAACAGACAGACATTTTACTCTTCTACAAGGGTAACATGTCAACTGGCTACAAAGCGGAAGAAAAGACTCTGCGGGATATCATTTCAAGAAACTGCACAGCAGTGAGATCAACCGATGAAATCAAACTTATCATCTACTATCAAAGCCCAAAAGTGTCCTCATTGATCATGAACAATAACTGGTGTTGGAGTTTGTTTGTGCGCCGAATATGTCTCAGGCGCGCCGAAGTTGTATTTATTTATTACTCTGTTTAGTGCTGGATTTCTGTGACTGTATTACGTATATTTAGTTTCTTGTTGAAGAAGCGATCCTATATCGGTAATGTCGGACCGAGTTCTTTGGGTCTCCGTAGATTTAACGTCGAGCCCTGATAAGAGACTAAGGTGTAGTAGTTGTAGTTTACGCGGTCAGTGATGGCGAGTGAGGAGGACCCCCATCACTAGTTTCATTCTCTTCCGGAAACGTGGTATTGGGAAAATGTAAACAATCGGTTCTGTTGTGCTCTCTTGGCTTTTCCGCAATAAACCCGCACTCTGGGGTCTCCCGGGCGTGTGACGAGGTGGACAGAAGCAGGGGACACAACAAGTGGCGACGAGTATTCGAACCGTGAGTTTTTCCGCGTCATAGTCGTGTGGCGCGATGGATTTCACGGCCGCCCCGGCACCGTTTCTGCCGATCGCCGGCGCTGAGCCGACGGTTCCGTGGCCTCGCTGGATCCGTATGTTCGAACATTTTTTGTGTGCCGTTGGAGGGGATGCGTTCGCCCCGGCACGCCGCCAGGCAGTGCTTCTGACGTGCCTTGGAGCGGAGGGCCAGCGGGTCTACGAGTCCCTGCCGCCCTGTGTTAAGGAGGAGGGGGAGGACGACTTCGCTTTCACCCGTCGTCGTCTGGAGGGGCACTTCGCCCCCAGGCAGAACGTGTGCGTCGAGCGCTACCGTTTCCGTAGCCGAGCCCAGCACCAGGGAGAGACAACGGTCCAGTGGGTCTCCGTACTGCGCCAGCTGGCCAGTACCTGTGAGTACGGGACCCACACTGATGAGTTCATAAGGGACCAGGTGATTGAAAAGACGATCTCACCTATGTTACGACAGAGACTGCTAATGGAGGGGTCTGAGCTGTCCCTGGATAAGACTCTGACGATTGCAGACACCCTCGAGTCTGCAGAGCGGGAGGCACGGGTGATGGAGGCTCCTGCTGCACCGGTCCCGGTGCAGGCCCTGCAGCAGCAGCGGCCTCAGCGTGGTGGGGCCAGGAGCCGCCGCTCAGGTGGGGCCCCTGCCCCGCGGCAACGCCAGCAGCCTCCACCAGGACGCCAGCAGCCTTCACCCCAGCAGCAGCGCCAGCAGCAGCAGCCACACCAGGCTGCGGGTTCCAGCCGGTGTTGGGGGTGTGGGCGTGTGGGACACCGCAGAGGTGACCAGTCGTGCCCTGCCTACAACAGGACCTGTTCCAAGTGTGGGAAGCTACACCACTTTGCCCTGCACTGTGGTGCCACTCGTGTAGTGTCCAGTGTACAAGTGCTCGCTGTCAGTGCCTCACCTTTGACAGTTGATGCTCAGGTGGAGGGACAGGAGGTGACCTTCACCGTCGACTCAGGGTCGCCTGTGTCGATCCTTCCCAGGAGTGTGGTGGGAGGGGACCTGACAGCAACTGATCAGCGCCTGTGTGCCTATGGGGGGAGTGTATTGGATGTTTTAGGGGTTAAAAGTGTACGTGTATCATGTAAGGGAAAAACTGCCAGTGTCACTGTGTATGTGGTGCCTCATGGCCGTGCATTGATGGGCCTGGACATGATGGAGGCGTTCGATGTGTGTATCGTGGGTAACCGTGTGTGTGCTGTTTCCACAGCCTCTTCCTCCCACGCTACTCCGGAACCTGCTGAGCCTCCCAGCCACCCTGCTGAGCCTGCCGACCCACCTGCCTCACCGTCCGGGATCCAGCCTGCCATCCTTGGCTACCAACACCGTGTCACCGTCAGTCCTGAGGTGGCACCTGTGCGGCAGCCTCTTCGCCGGCTGCCCCTGGCAGTGGTTGATGAGGTGAGTGCCAGACTGAAGGAGCTCGAGAGCCAGGGGGTGATCGAGAAGGTGAGTGCGTCCCCCTGGGTCTCACCCCTGGTGGTCGGAAGGAAGCGAGATGGGTCCATCCGCCTATGTGTTGATATGAGACGGGTAAACAAGGCAGTCATCACTGATGGGTACCCTCTCCCCAGGATCGAGGATGTACTTGACCGTCTGAGTGGCTCTCAGGTGTTCTCCAGGCTAGACCTGAAGGACGCTTATCACCAGCTGGAGCTCCACCCGGACAGCCGTGACCTGACAACGTTCGTCAGTCACCTGGGGTTGTTCCGCTTTACCCGGGTGAACTTCGGGCTCGCCAGCGCTGGACCTTGTTTCCAGAAGGTGATGGCCTCCATGCTGGAGGGGATCCCAGGAGTCGAGGTGTACTTGGATGACATCCTGGTCCACGCTCGCTCTCAGGCCGGGCACGACGCTCGGCTGAAGGCTGTGCTCCAGTGTTTTGATGCCCACAGGGTTCGTGTGAACTGGAGCAAGAGCGTCACCAACCAGAGAGAGATCGGTTTTCTCGGGTACCAGATCTCCGGTGACGGTGTCAGTATCGACCCGGAGCGGCTCCGGCCTCTGCTGGACGCGCCCGAGCCCCGGGACGAGAAGAGCCTCCGCGCCTTCCTCGGAGCCGTGGGCTATCATGCCCGGTTCCTTCCGAGGTTCTCTGATGAGGTCGAACCTCTGCGCGCTGCGCTCAGGGCAGACGCCTTTGAGTGGACGGCCTCGCTGTCGAGCGCGGTCCGCCGCGTCAAGGACGCGATCAGGCAGGCACCCGCGCTGGGGATGTTTGACGCTTCTCTCCCCACAGTGCTCTCCACCGACGCTAGTGACGTCGGCTGCGGTGCCTGCATCACGCAGGTTGACGCCTCGGGGGTGCCGAGGGTCATCACCTACGCCTCCAAGACCTTCACAGCAGCCGAGCGGAACTACTCTGTGGTAGAGAAGGAAGCTCTGGCCTGCGTGTGGGCGACCGAGAAGTTTCGGCACTACCTGTGGGGGCGCCGGTTCACCCTGCGCACCGATCACCAGGCGCTCTGCACAATCTTCGGGCCGAAGGGCTCCAACCGCGTCGGCCGGCGAGTCGCGCGGTGGGAGGCCCGCCTACTGGAGTTCGCCTTTGATGTGGAGTATGTGCGGTCCGAGCACAACGGGGTGGCGGACGGCCTGTCCCGCCTCCCAGTAACGGACACCTGGTGGCCGGACGACGATACCATTCAGATCGCCTCGCTCGGAGTGGCGGCGGCGGCCGTCACAGAGGCAGAGTTCCGTGCTGCCTCGGACGCGGACGAGACCCTGCGAGCCGTCCGCGGGTTCGTGGCTGGGCAGTGGCCCCGCCGGAAGGAGATCGACCCGGCGTTGGCTGGTTTCTACCAGGTGCGGGAGGAGCTGTCCCAGCACGGCCAGCTGCTATTCCGCGGCGAGCGTCTCGTCGTGCCGGAGACGCTCCGTGAGCGCGTCCTCAGGAACGCCCATGAGGGCTACCAAGGGGTGGTCCGCACCAAACAGCGCCTGCGCGCGCAGTTTTGGTGGCCTCGGCTGGACCGAGAGGTGCGAGAGCAGCTGAGGGGCTGTCAGGTGTGCTCCCAGCATGACGAGCATGTTCGCAAGGAGAAGCCACATCTGCAGCCTATTCCCCTGCCAGAGGGCCCGTGGGAGAGGCTGATGGTGGACATCATCGGGCCGATGCACGGTCCGCCGACCGAGAGGTACGGCATCGTGCTCTGCGACCTCTACAGCCGGTGGCCAGAGGTCGCGCTCTGCTCTGACGCGACGGCGAGCACGGTCATCCAGTTCTTGGAGACGCTGTTCGCTCGCGAGGGGCTCCCGCTCGAGCTCATTTCTGACAACGGCCCAGCGTTCAGATCGGCAGAGCTCCGAGCATTTCTGACGAAATGTGGTGTGCGGCAGACGTTCAGCTCGCCGTACTCGCCGCAGACGTGCGGGCTGGTCGAGCGGTTGAACCGCACGATAAAAGGGGCCATTCAGTCGGCTCGGCTGGCGCGGGAGCCGCGCTCACCCTACCTGCGTCGGTTCCTGGGTGAGTACCGCGCCACTCCGCACCCCGCCACCGGGGAGACGCCGTTCCGCTTGATGAGGGGGCGGGAGGCGCGCACGACCGTGGACGTGCTGAAGCGGGACGCGCCCACCGGAAACAGCCGGAAACGCGCGGTACGCCGGCGGCACCGCCGCTATCAGTCGGCGTACAAGAGGAGGTATGATCGCACCGCGACCGCCGCCCCCAGGTGGGAGGCAGGAGACTGGGTACGGGTTCGTAAGCCAGTCAGCGGTCGGGTCGAAGGCCAGCCGGCGGTCCAGATCCGGGAGAGGACCGGCCCTGTGAGCTACAGGGTAAGCACGGGGGACAGAGTGCACGCCAGGCGTCTCGTGCCTGGGCGTGCCACAGAGGAGCCGGTAGTGGAGGAGCTACCGGCCAGCCTTATTCCGGATTCCTCGGTCCCATCTGGGAGCGCTGAGGGCGCTGTCAGTCCGCCCAGAGTCCGCCCTGTGTCACACGCCGCCGGGGAGCTATCCGTGCCTCGGGCGGATCCTCAGACCTCTCCTGTTTCTCCGCGCCGTGGCAGTCGCCGGCGCCGGGCTCCTGACCGGTTCACGCCGGACCGGTACCAGTAGGTAGGTCGAGGGGGCTGCCCCGAGTAGAGTGTGTTCCCTCAAAGGGAGGGGTGGTGTTGGAGTTTGTTTGTGCGCCGAATATGTCTCAGGCGCGCCGAAGTTGTATTTATTTATTACTCTGTTTAGTGCTGGATTTCTGTGACTGTATTACGTATATTTAGTTTCTTGTTGAAGAAGCGATCCTATATCGGTAATGTCGGACCGAGTTCTTTGGGTCTCCGTAGATTTAACGTCGAGCCCTGATAAGAGACTAAGGTGTAGTAGTTGTAGTTTACGCGGTCAGTGATGGCGAGTGAGGAGGACCCCCATCACTAGTTTCATTCTCTTCCGGAAACGTGGTATTGGGAAAATGTAAACAATCGGTTCTGTTGTGCTCTCTTGGCTTTTCCGCAA